>NC_090938.1:127911371-128218294 GCF_040938575.1 Ambystoma mexicanum
GTTATCTGCGGATAATATGAAACCCAGATACGGTACAGTGGATGCCTCAAACACAAATTTTTCAGGTTTAGCTAGCAGACAGTTTTTTCTTAAGCGTTGTAAAACCTCTGTAACTAAGATGCAATGTTCTGACAAAGTGGTAGAGAAGACAAGGATGTCGTCCAGGTAAACGACTACTGACGAATAGAGCATGTCTGAAAAAAGGTTGTCCATGAATCTTTGGAATTGTGCTGGTGCATTGACAAGCCCAAAGGGCTTTACTCTGTATTCGTAGCGTCCTAGTGGCGTCCGGAACACCGTCTTCCATTCATCTCCTTCGCAGAGTTTCAAAAGGTGATATGCCCCTCTCAAGTCCAACTTAGTGAACACCCGAGCACCCTGGACGGCTTCAATTATATCCTTCGACAAAGGCATAGGACATCTGTCCCGTACTGTAAGGCTGTTTAAACCTCTGTAACCTATACAGGGACGTAGTTCTGTTGTACCTTTTTTCAAAATGAAGAATAGTGAAGCACCTGCCGAAGAAGTCGACTCTCTAATGAGCCCATTCTCTAAGTTGATTGCAAGATACTCTTTCAGGGCTTCTTTTTTGGGTAAAGAGAGTGGGAACATTCTACCGACAGGTACAACTGCTTCCGATATCAGATCAATCTTACAATCTTCCTTACGGTGTGGGGGCAAAAGACGTGGTTGTGCGTCTGTGAACACATCCATGAAGTCCCTATATGGGTCTGGTATCATGTTGACGCTGAAGGAAGGATGTAGTGCTGCTTGAATGCCCGGGGAGATCTCCTTAGTCAAGCAATGTTGTTCACAGTATTGTGATCTGAAGTCTACTGTGTTCAAACTCCATTTGATGTGAGGATTATGCTTCCTTAACCAGGGAATTCCCAGTATAACTGGAAAATGTGCTGCCCTGATCAGATCAAAGGTAAGGCATTCTTGATGGTTAGCCATCCTTTACTTCAGTTCCTGTGTTTCGTGGCTAATGGGACCTGAGGTGAGTGGGGTACCATCGACTCGTTTCACCGGTATGGACCTAATCTTTGGGCATCTGGGTATAAGATGTTCCTTCGCCCACTTGTAGTCCACAAAATTGCCTGCTGCTCCACAATCCAACATGGCTATGCATTCCACAGAACCCTTTGGATCCCATTCTATCAGTACCTTGATCACCATAAAACTGCAGCAATCCAACATCAGACACGGTGTCATACGACAGGGATTTATGGTATTCACCCCTTCCTTTACCCTGTTTAAGGTTGGGGTCTTTTGTTTCCCTGCCTTCTGGGGTTACTTCTGGACAGACCCTCAATAAATGGCTGTCTGATCCACAATACATACACAAGCCAAGGTCCTTTCTTCTTTTACGTTCACTGGTAGAGAGTGGTCCTCTTGTAGCTCCAATCGGCATAGGCTCTTCCGTGGATCCCTTTTCAGGTACCGAGGGGGGGCTTGGTCTCGATACGAAGGTGCGTGGTCTTCTGCTCTCTTCCTTTCTTTCCGCCGTACGGTTCTCTATTTGTAAGACCAAAGAGACCAGGTCTTGGAAAGTAGTAGGTCTGGCTACTCTTGCCAACTCGTCTTTAATGTCTTCGTGGAGTCCTCTTCGGAATATAGTCTGTTGGGCAGTTTCCGGCCATCCTGCCTCTGCTGCTATCCGTTGAAATCTCATAACGTAAGTCTGGATATCTGATGATCCTTGTCGTATGTCGAGCAAGTTTTTGAAAGTGGAATATAAGACTTCCGGTTTCTCGAACCTTTCTCGCAGTCTTTGCACAAATGGGTCGTAACTGGTAAGGACCGGGTCCGAAGTAGTGACTAGAGGTGTGGCCCATGCAAGTTCATTGCTTGTTAGATTGGCTATTAGGGACCCGACCTTCGTTCTGTCTAGTTCGTAGGTTCTAGGGCGAAAGGTAAATTGAATGGTACAGGCGTCCAAAATCTCTTTTATCTTCTTTGGGTCCCCATCATATTTTCCACATGACAGAGGAAGGGGAGGCAGTTCTCCTCTGATATCATCCCGCTGTGGGGCTTGTTGTCCTACTTGTTGGATCTGTTGCTGCAATGTAGTATTATTCGCTCTTAGAGACTGTACTTCAGCTGTCAAGGCTTGAATAGCGTTTACCATTTCTTGGTATTGTTCTAGGGAGGCCATTTTCGTTTGGCGTTGCAATCTCTCAGGTTCTGTCTGATCTTTAATATCTTCCCCAACCCCCTCCTCACCTGATGCCTTTGTATCATCTGTATCTGTGTTCCCGGAGTCGTCCGAAGATGGCTCTTTCCTTCTCTGTCTCCAATTATCGCTGGGCTTCATACACATCCTTTTCCCCTGTTTGGAGTGATGAGAGTGAGCTCCACCGGAGGCCACTTTGCCAGAGATGCAGCTTGCCTGGCAGCGGGGACCCCGGGAAGCCCACCCCCGGCCACGGAAAAGCCTTGCCGAAAAACCCTGGCAGATGGTTATGGTTGAATGGACTTCGAATCCCAGAATGCACCGTGTAGTTGATGAAGTGTTCCGTGATATCTCCAGGAGAAGATCCGAATGCTTGAATAACACGGACAGGTGTAAACTCGGAGACTGAAGGTGAAATAAGGAAAGGTAGCGTGGCGTGCACCTCGTGTAGGATAGAACAAGCGTGCACGGGGAAGAAGGGAAATACAAGAAGTAAGCAAAGTAGAAGGCACAAGTAGTACAAGCCGTCTGAGAACGGCAGAAACGAAGGGTATGCCGTTTGGAAGCGGCAAAAGAGTACACATTCTGTCAAATCCTGAGGGCCACGTGGATTAGTATACCTCCGTCCCCGAGCACCAGTACTCGCTGACCGGTTACAGGTGGGGGAAAACAGGAAACTCCAGGTCCCGGGTGGCTGCAAGGAAAATACCAGGTTAGCTAAGGGCTACACGGTTTTCACAACAAACACAAAGAAATAATAAGAAAAGACCTACCCTGGAGGTAAATGATGAGTGAGTTGAACCTAAGTGAGTTTTCCCCCAAGGGTCAGATGAGTAGTGCAGAGGGGATAACGGGACTGTTAAGAAAGGAAGAAGGCAATGTGCACGGAATCTCACAGTGTACAACTTTGAATCTAAATATGTGCATACAAAACCCAAGACTTGTGTATACTAAAACCCAGGAGAAACAATAATACCTATATATGAAAAGGAATGTGGGGTAAGCACTTAGAACCTCCTTATGACTGAAAGGGAAGTCGGCAAACTCCTTACCCACTATGCTAATACAGATACTGACAGCGCTAAACCCACGTAGAGGGCAAGCAAGGACAGGATCTGTGAGCTGACACTCTGGATGATATAGAATAAGGAACTTAGAAACTGTACTCACGAGGACCGGAAAGACCACTTGAATGTCAGTAAACTCACGAACCCAGTTGATCAAACAGGAACCCTGAAGGCTATAACAGCAATGGGCGGAGGAAACTAAATACATAAGACCCTAGTCAAGGGGCGAGTAGAAATAGTGATATAAAATAGTGAGGAAACAAAAGGGCATTTACACTGGGACTAGTTACAATAACACCCACACCTAATAATCCATGGGAAATGAATGCAGTAGTGAGATGGAAAACATGGAATGGATCCCAATAGAAAGTAAGGATCAGGAGCAGGGAAAATGATATCACAAAAGGAAACCTTGAGGCAGGAAGCTAAATCTATAAAGGGAAAGACTAAAGCATCAGGTTTTACAGTAGCAAAGGACAGCAACAAAGAAACAGAAAACACAGGCGAATTGGGCAGCATCAAAGGGTAAAGCACAGAGAGAGGCTGCCTGCAGACAGAGGAAGACAGAAAAGGAAATCCAGTGAGCAGAAATCAATTAAGCACAAGAATCCGAAATCCAGGGCAGAGGAACAAGAAACAGGAACTGGGCACTAGGCACAAAAGCTAGGAACAAGGAACAGGAACTAGGTACTAGGCACAAAAGCTAGGAACAAGGAACAAGGGACCAGTCACAACAGGAACACAGCAACAATGACCAGCGCTGGACTGAAGCAAACTGAGGCTTTTAAAGCTGCTTAACGAGCACACCCCTCAGGCGTGCCGCCTGCTGCACCTGCAGCCACAGGTGTTGCCTATCCTCCACCCAGCCTTGTCCTGCAAGGGAGGAGGTGAAGCAGTGAGCCAGGCATTCTGGGAAGCATAGTCATTTGATTAAAGTAGCATGCTGGCTGCCAAAAACCTGGAATGGATCCGGAAGGGAAGTAATTTGGGTAATAAGGTTTTAGCACTCCCAATTCATCAGGACACTGTAGCATAAGGTTCGGAGGAAATGTCCAGTAGGGAATAAACCCCAAAACATGCCCCCAAGTGGCGGGAACGGGAGCGAAGGGAGCGAGCCGTGACACTATACCCCCTCCCACGGCCGACTCCAGGCGGCCGTTACTCGCACAAAACATCTTCTTTCCATGACAGGAGCGCTTTGTCTTCAGAAGTGGCACTGACGGAAACGATGACCCACGGGCAGAAGCAGAAGGACTGGAATGAATAGAATCAGGCCGCAGTCTATAAGAGCCATAGGCAGGTTTTCGGTGAGGAAGAGACTCATGGGTCGAAGAAAGGCATGAAGGACTTGCAGGACCTGAAGCAGAGTTGGAAGGTCCAGGAAGCTCAGTCTCTGGGAGCGAACACTCATACATCATTGAGGAGGGAGGCAGGCTGGTGCAACATGCTTTGGACAATGATTGATGCTCTGGTAGCCCCCCTGCTGAGAGCGGACACACAGGAGGTGAGAAATCAGCAGGTTTCAGGAAATGTTCATGTTCAGACAAAGAAGGTGGCGGCCGAGGTAGAGGTTCGGATCTTCTCTCATCATCCATTTGATTAAAGGCCTTTGGTTGAGGGTGACCAAGGTTCGACTGCATCAGTCCCACGCCTTGGGGGCCTGGAAGTCCAATGGGTTGTACGAGGTTGGCACTCTTGGTGTCAGTCATGTAGCCACCTTGTTGCACATGGAATACAACCGCAGGAACGTTTGGCATACCGATAGGAGTGATAGACGCAGTACTTGGTACATCAGGCACACTCGCAGCAGGAGCAATAACGGGCACATTTTGAACTGCAGCAGTCATATCCTTCCTTTGGCTACTAGCACCCGAATGGTGCAGCAGTTGGGGGGCCGTGCCCGTCCCTTCCTTCAGGCTCATGTGGGATCCGGCAACAAAAAGGCTGTCAAGCGGCTGATCCAAACCGGCCCCCAAATGTGAACCGTCCAGCCCGTTATCCTGGTTGGCTACTTGTTCGATGTCTGGGCCATGGCGGATGGTATCCGTCTCCCTCTTGTAACACTCCAGGCAAGTCCAACGGCCTTGCATGTAAGGCCCTCCCGAGTCGTGATCCAGCTTGATGTTTCTGGCAGAAGATTCAGACTCAGATGTAGCATATGCGGGAGGTGCTGATTCTACAGTCAAGCAGTTGGGAGAATTAACTTGTGTAAGAGGCAGGCCTTCTGGTGATCCTCCTGAAGCATAAGAAGGGCAGATTGGACGTTCATCCGTAATAAATGGATGTGATTTAGGAGGTAGCTCTGAAGTAGATGAATCTGCAACACGATCAAACAGAGCAGACAGGTGCACCTCCGATATTGGCAGCGAGGCTGAGCAGGATACAGGTCTTTCATGAACTGAAGCCAAACGAGCAGTATGCTCTGGGACCGAAGACATGCACTCAGGATGTGCTACCGGAGGCTCCATGGCTGAAGGATAATCCGCTGGATGAGTCACTGTAGCCGAAAACAGGCATGCCAGAGGAAATTCAGAGGCTGAGGGCATGCAAGCTGGAGCCGTCTCGTTAGCTGATGACAAACTTGTCAAGGTCTTTGACTCTGACCACGTACATGGTGAAGGCTCTTGAGTGATTGGCAGACATAGCAATTGTTCATTGATTGAAGACACGTTAGACAATGATGACTGCAGAGCCGTGGACTGGATAATCGAAGAGTCAATGGTTGTAGGAGGATAAACAGAAGTCCCAGAAGTGACAGACATATTTGTGGCTCAGGAATGGAATGTACCTTTAGGGCGGTTGACTCCTTGGCACCAGTAACCAAAGACTGAGCTGTAACCATGCCGTCCCTCTCCTTAGTGGATGACACAGAGTCTCTTCCTTTGTAAAAGTCAAAATCAACCAGAGGAATCACCATAGTAAAGTCTCTGTTAATCAGGATTTTGTCAAATGTCCATTCCTCTGACTTAGCTTCTGAAAGTGGCATATTAACAATCAACAGTTCAGGAATTGCCTGCCGGGTCGTTGGTTCAGTATACTGTGGAATGAGTCCAACAAAACATGAATTTTGTACTGTCTTTGACTGTTCATTGAGACAGAAATTGGCAGAAGAAGGAGCGAACACAGAGGTAGCATTGTTTCCCACATCAGCTTGAATGTCTACTTCAGTCTCAGCAGCTAGATCAAGGGCTGAACCTAAGCCTAGAGTAGTGACTGATTCTGTGTATGCCACCATTGTGGATTGTGTTTGGGAATTAGAAGCATGTATGTGTTCAAGCTCAGAATTATGACTGACTGCTAAACAGGAAATCTTAGGTAAAGGAGTGGCTTGTAAATCTTCAGTTAACGGCAATTCCTGACAAACGGTAGAACAATTGTCAGAACTTGTGCCCTGAATAAGTGTTGTGCTAGAAAGAGAACTTTCACTCCCAATAGAATCTTCATATTGACAAGTATCATGACCTACAAAAACCTCCGCACTCAGGGATTGAACAGTATTCACTTCATCAACGGATAAAGTTTGAGGTGTATTCAGAAAAGACCGTAAAGTCTTATTCTCCTCTAGTAAAGTAATGTATTCTTGTTTTAACTCCTCAAGTTCAGCTTTTAGCATGCCCCGCCTTAACTGTACATCCCTATCAGTAGGCACAGGGGAAGGCATGGTGGCATCAGGGCTGGATCCTGCCCTAACCATCCGGGTGTGCACTGATTGTACATTTTCATTAGCTGCTTGCAGGTTTTGTGATCTATACTCACTCTTACCGACTTGGTCTGTGTTACCTTTAAGCAGACTACTGACATCAGACCTCTTGACATTAGGGACTACAGTAAGTACTTGTGCAGAGGAGTAAGCAGTTGACTGAGGGCTGAAAACAGAAGATATGCAATGAACCCCTCCATTCTTTATGTTTGAATCAAGAAACTGTTCAATCTGAGGTAGAGCACAACCGGAATCATGGGGTTCAAAAACAGACGTTCTCGTGTGTAATAAATCTAACAGTGTGTTGTTTTCCGCTGCTAAGGCTTGTGCAGACATAGAATCTCGATCAAAATTAAAGACAGAACTAGGATCAGGCAATGTACGATGGGCCATCCTGTGGGTAAAATACTCAGCACGTAAATACCCATTTGTATCAAGGAGTTCTTTTAAGTCAGGATCAATGATTTGATTGTCACAGGTAGACTTAGGGGAAACTTTCTGTACTAACTTGTTAGTGACCTTGCTGCCTTTCTTTCTTAAACTGGCCATATTCAAACGGGAATAATGGCTGGTCATTCTGTTAAGAAAGGAAGAAGGCAATGTGCACGGAATCTCACAGTGTACAACTTTGAATCTAAATATGTGCATACAAAACCCAAGACTTGTGTATACTAAAACCCAGGAGAAACAATAATACCTATATATGAAAAGAAATGTGGGGTAAGCACTTAGAACCTCCTTATGACTGAAAGGAAAGTCGGCAAACTCCTTACCCACTATGCTATTACAGATACTGACAGCGCTAAACCCACGTAGAGGGCAAGCAAGGACAGGATCTGTGAGCTGACACTCTGGAAGATACAGAATAAGGAACTTAGAAACTGTACTCACGAGGACCGGAAAGACCACTTGAATGTCAGTAAACTCACGAACCCAGTTGATCAAACGGAACCCTGAAGGCTATAACAGCAATGGGTGGAGGAAACTAAATCCATAAGACCCTAGTCAAGAGGCGAGTAGAAATAGTGATATAAAATAGTGAGGAAACAAAAGGGCATTTACACTGGGACTAGTTACAATAACACCCACACCTAATAATCCATGGGAAATGAATGCAGTAGTGAGATGGAAAACATGGAATGGATCCCAATAGAAAGTAAGGATCAGGAGCAGGGAAAATGATATCACAAAAGGAAACCTTGAGGCAGGAAGCTAAATCTATAAAGGGAAAGACTAAAGCATCAGGTTTAACAGTAGCAAAGGACAGCAACAAAGAAACAGAAAACACAGGCGAATTGGGCAGCATCAAAGGGTAAAGCACAGAGACAGGCTGCCTGCAGACAGAGGAAGACAGAAAGGGAAATCCAGTGAGCAGAAATCAATTAAGCACAAGAATCCAAAATCCAGGGCAGAGGAACAAGAAACAGGAACTGGGCACTAGGCACAAAAGCTAGGAACAAGGAACAGGAACTAGGTACTAGGCACAAAAGCTAGGAACAAGGAACAAGGGACCAGTCACAACAGGAACACAGCAACAATGACCAGCGCTGGACTGAAGCAAACTGAGGCTTTTAAAGCTGCTTAACGAGCACACCCCTCAGGCGTGCCGCCTGCTGCACCTGCAGCCACAGGTGTTGCCTATCCTCCACCCAGCCTTGTCCTGCAAGGGAGGAGGTGAAGCAGTGAGCCAGGCATTCTGGGAAACATAGTCATTTGATTAAAGTAGCATGCTGGCTGCCAAAAACCTGGAATGGATCCGGAAGGGAAGTAATTTGGGAAATAAGGTTTTAGCGCTCCCAATTCATCAGGACACTGTAGCATAAGGTTCGGAGGAAATCTCCAGTAGGGAATAAACCCCAAAACATGCCCCCAAGTGGCGGGAGCGAAGGGAGCGAGCCGTGACAGGGACCACGGGATCTGAAGGGAGAGGAGAGGATTTGATTGTAGGTGCACAGTTCTTGACAAAGTTCCAAGAGTTCAAACAAAAGGTAGCTGAAGGTTTATCAAGCGCCAAATCCAAAGGTCAATCCATAAACAATCCAAGAAAACAGTTCAAAGTTCAGATAATCCAGTTATATATGTCAGAAGAAATCCAAGCGCCAAAATTTGAGGGCAATCCGGAAGAAAAACAAAGTCCAAAATCCAAGAAATTCGATAAGCATGAAGTTCAAAACAAAGGAAATCGCTAAACGCCGAAAGATCAGCTGAGAAGCAATGTGTGCAAAGAACAAGCCCCTTTTATTGCAGTCTTCCTGATTCGTTGGCCAATCGGGGACGATTTCCTGGTCACATGATCTTTCACTTGGTCACATGATCCATTTTCCTGGTCACGTGATCTTTCACTTGGTCACATGATCCAGTGGTTCATTTGGTGCCTGTTTCCTGAAAGCCATGTGACATGACCCCTTCTTTGTGGTGATCCGCGTCGAGCAGAGGACCGCAGTATGGAGTGGTGATCTCCTCCGCGCTTGCAGTCTCCAAGGCAATCCCCACTGCAGGCGTGGAAATCGACGCCAGGGATGCCTCAGAGTGTAGCGTCCCACTAACGATCGAGCAGAGGTGATCGCGGGAGGGGTCCATGTTTCTCTCCGCCGCCTGCATATCACCCGGTCGTGATTGGGTGAGTCTGAAAGCATGACAGAGCCCCCCCTCAAAGGCACACGTCCTCGTGGGCTATGGGGGTTGTTCTTATGAAACCGGGCACCTGGGAGTGGGGCATGTACTTGATCAGCGGGTTCCCAAGATCTTTCTTCCGGGCCGTAACCCAACCAGTCCACTAGATAATAAAGACGGCCCTTCGTGAGACGGGATCCAAGAATATCATTGACCTCGTACTCTTCAGAAGTACCTTTCATTACAGGAGAAGGGGGTAGGATGATACGAGTGGGAAGAGGACATGGTTTGAGAAGGGAAGTGTGGAACACAGGGTGTATTCGCCAAGTGGTTGGCAGGGAAACCTTGTAGGCTACTGGATTGATGACTTTGGTAATACGATACGGCCCCACGAAGCGAGGAAGCAGTTTACGACAACCGGGTACAGGTAGGTGTCTGGTGGAAAGCCATACCCGATCCCCAACTGCATAAGTGGGGGCTGTAGTTCGTTTCTTATCAGCAGCCCGCCACATAGAAGCCTGTGCTTCCTGAAGATGTAACGTGACCTGGCCATGGATGTCTTTAAGATGCTGTACACATGAGGAAACAGAAGGAGAGAGTAGGGGAGGTACATCTGGAATAGGAAGTATGCGAGGATGCTGCCCGTACAAGGAATAAAAAGGTGAATAGCCTGTGGATGAGTGGGGTGCATTATTGTAAGCAAATTCAGCTACATGCAGTAGTTTGTGCCAGGATTGTTGATGTTGTAAGGAGAGACAACGAAGATATTGCTCCATGGTTTGGTTGACACGTTCGGTCTGCCCGTCAGTTTCGGGATGGTAAGAGGATGAGCAACGTGTGTCGATACCTAGTTGTCTCGTAAGGGACTGCCAAAATCGGGAAGTAAACTGGGAGCCCCTATAAGAAATGACAATAGCAGGTAACCCAAAAAAACAAAAGACATGGCGGAAGAAGAGGTCAGCCAGGGCAGGTGCTGTTGGTATACCGGTGCAGGGAATGAATCGGGCCATCTTCGTGAAGGAATCAATCACTACCCAAATAGTATCAAACCCACCAACTTTAGGTAAGTCAGTGACGAAATCCATCGTAATTGTATGCCAGGGTTTAACTGGGAGAGGCAATGGTTGTAATAGGCCTAGAGGACGACCTTTTCTGTTTTTGCATTGGGCACAAACCGAACAGGAAGACACATAAGCCATTGTATCCCTGTTCATGGAAGGCCACCAACACCAACGTTCAGCAAGGCCAGTGTGCGCTTCTGGCCGGGATGACCATTTATGGGAGCATCATGAGACCATTCTAATGCGATGGAGCGAGTATCTGGTGTTGGTTATTATAATCTGCCCTGTATATATGGTAGGCCTTCATACAATTCTATCTCCCACTCCCGTAGTTTTCTGGATGTAACTTGACCCATTGTCGAACTAAGGTTAGTAAGTCTTTAGTTGGCGTACAGAGACAGATGATGTGTTTGCTGTCCAGAAGTGTCTCCGGAAAGACAGGTAAAGAAACGCCCCCAGGAATGTGGGAAAGAGCGTCCGCTTTGCCGTGGGCTATGCCCGGTCGGTGCTTAATGACAAAGTCATATGCTGCAAAGAATAAATGCCAGCGGACTTGGCGGCTATTAGTGCACTTGAATGTGGCCAAATCCTGAAGATTGCGATGGTCAGTATAAACCGTGACCTGATGTTTTGCCCCAAGTAAATGGTGACGCCAGACTTGGAATGCATCTTTAATGGATAGAAGTTCTTTCTCTGTGACTGTGTAATGGATTTCAGCCTGTGTGAATTCTCGAGAATGAAAGGCAACCGGATGTAGGAGACCTGTGGAGGGGCATGATTGAGACAAGACAGCTCCCAGAGCATAGGAAGAGGCATCGGCTTCAAGAATAAAGGGGAGATCTGGATTGGGATGCTTTAAAATAGGAGCTGTGGTGAAAGCCATTTTGAGAGCTGAAAAAGCATCTTGTTGAGAAGAGGACTAAACAAACGGGATACGGGGGCTAGTGAGTTGAGTTAATGGGGAAGCCAAGGCTGAAAACCCTGCAATGAATCGCCTGTAGAAGTTGGCGAAGCCAAGGAATGACTGCACTTCTTTAACAGTTTGTGGAATGGGCCAATCTGCGACTGCACGGATCTTGGTTGAATTAATAGCCAAACCGCCAGACGTGATGTGAAAACCTAGGAAGTCTACTTCCTTGGCATGAAATAAGCATTTTTCTGGTTTAGAGTAAAGGGAGTGTGTGCACAGCCGATTCAGGACTTCTCGTACATGAATGACATGATCTTGGTGTGATTGAGAAAATACCAAAATATCATCCAGATATACCACCACATAGTTATCTATGATGTCAAGGAATATTTCATTCATAAACCTCTGAAAGGTTGCGGGTGCGTTACATAGCCCAAAGGGCATGACGGTATATTCGAAGAGACCATATTTGGTACAAAAAGCTGTTTTCCATTCATCCCCTTTTCGGATGCGTATGAGATTATACGCTCCTCGCAGATCGAGCTTGGTAAAAATGGTGGCATGTGGGAGACGATCTAGCAGTGGAGTGATAAGGGGTATAGAGTATCTATTCTTGATCGTAATGTTGTTCAAACGGCGATAATCAATGCAGGGGCGAAGATCGCCTTCCCTCTTGGGTACAAAGAAAATAGGACTAGCTGCAGGAGACTGTGAGGGTCTTTAAACGTAAAGAATGTTGTATGTACTCTTTAAGAATCAGGTCTTCAGATGCTGAAAGGGAGTATATGCGTCCGTGGGGCACAGGGACCCCTGGTTCCAGATCTATCGGACAATCAAAGGGACGATGCGGGGGTAAGTGTTCAGATGATTTTTTATCAAACACTTCCAAGAAGTCATGATATTGAGAGGGTATCTGGGCCGAAACCAGACCTACCACATGCCTAGGAGGGTCAACCTCCATCTGTGATTCTTGTAAAGACAAATGAGCTAATGCCCCGAGCGCTTGTGCTGGCGTTGTTGCCTGCTCTGGGGATAACAAACGATGTTCCTGACAGTACAAGGATTCGAAAGAAATGGAGCCCAAGGACCAGTTAATGAGCGGATTATGTGTGCGTAACCAGGGAATACCAAGGATAATACCGTATTGAGGGGTAGTTATCAAGTCAAAACTAAGGGTTTCCTGGTGTGTGTCCTGCAGTATGAGAGTTATGGGTGCCGTCTGTTGCCTGATAGGGCCCGAAATCAACAGAGAACCATCACCTGCTTGTACAGGTTCTGGATGCTTTTTATTTTGTAAAGGGAGATTTAGGGACACGGCCAAAGCACTGTCAACGTAATTACCTGTTGCCCCTGAATCGATGACCAAGTGTACCTGATGTTTAACGTTGTCAGAGGAAAACAAAATTGCCGGAAGAACCAAAGGCCTGGTTGAATCCAACAATGAAGGGGGTATGTACGATTGTACTGGTAGGCTCATCCGCACCCCCTTATCTAAGGACGAGCCTTCAGAAAACCCGTTGTCTTTTGTTTGGGTCTTCGGGGACATTCCTTGACAAAATGACCTGACACTCCGCAGTAAAAACAAGCATTAGCCTGTCTGCGTCGTTCTCTCTCTAAGGGTGATATGGGACTGCGTATTCCCCCTATTTGCATGGGTTTGCTAGTTTGTTCTGTAGAGTTCGAGCTTAGGGAAAATACAGGATTCGTTCTCTTTGTTTCAGTTTTTCTTTCATTGACCCGGGCATCAACTTGTAAGACCAAGTCAACCAATTCAGGGTATTGAGTAGGTAAGGTAGGTATGACGGACAGGGCGTCCTTCAAACGTTCACTGAGACCTTTGTAGAACACAACCGCCTTTTTTTCTTCTGGCCAGGCAGTTTCGACAGACAGTTGATTGAATCGTGTTATGTATTCTATTAATGTGGTTTTTCCTTGGGTCAAATCTAGGAGTTCGAGGTCCCGTGTTTGCGCTTTATGTCGTGTGCCAAAAACCTTAGTCATTTCTGCCACCAGTCTATCAAAATCATAGAAAACGGGACTATTATTCTCCAACAGGGGATTCGCCCACGTAGCGGCAATGCCGCTTAAATGAGACAAAGTGAAAGCTGCCTTAGTAGTCGAATCAGGGAAGGCCTGTGGTTGACATAAAAAATGTAGCTTACACTGGGCCTCATTACGACCCAGGCGGTAAGTTACCGCCTTGGTCTTACCCTTACCACCATGGTATAAACTACGTTTACACCATGGTGGATGGTGGATTTACCGCCCCATTCCAAGGTGAGTGGGGCGGTAAATCCCCATTTCCCATTTTACCCTTCCCCATTCCCATTTTTGCCCCATAGGGCATAATAGGAGTGGGGAAGGCGCTAATTACGCCACCGTAAATTACGGTGGCGTAATTAGCACCATGGTCCCTTAGCGCCATGGATTATAACGCCTGCAAAAAGCAGGCGTTAAAATCACCATGGTGCTAACGGACCTTGTAATCAGGCGTTAAGGGTCGGCGCCGTTTACGGCGCCGTTAACCCCTTAACGCCTGACTTGTAATAAGGCCTACTGATTTAGGAAAGTGCGAAATTTACGTGGGTCACCCTGGAATTTCTCGGGGGCCGCCAAAGGAAATGGGGTGGGGACGTAGACTGGGGCTGGTGCCACTGCCCCTACAGGTGGTGCAGCCTGTTCGGGTGCATCTCCAAACTCCTCATCTGGTGGTAAGGCGTGTCTTTCACTTTGTATGGCATCTAACCGCTGATGAATAGCTGTGTTAGCGGCCGTCATGTCAGCCCTTAAGACAGTGATTGCTTGTACAAGTGCAGCCACCGGATCCCCGGCGGAAGTATCCATAATCCAGTGGTAAAAGGCTTCTCAGTCTGTCAAATCCTGAGGGCCACGTGGATTAGTATACCTCCGTCCCCGAGCACCAGTACTCGCTGACCGGTTACAGGTGGGGGAAAACAGGAAACTCCAGGTCCCGGGCGGCTGCAAGGAAAATACCAGGTTAACTAATGGCTACACGGTATTCACAACAAACACAAACAAATAATAAGAAAAGACCTACCCTGGAGGTGAATGATGAGTGAGTTTAACCTAAGTGAGTTTTCCCCCAAGGGTCAGATGAGTAGTGCAGAGGGGATAACGGGACCACGGGATCTGAAGGGAGAGGAGAGGATTTGATTGTAGGTGCACAGTTCTTGACAAAGTTCCAAGAGTTCAAACAAAAGGTAGCTGAAGGTTTATCAAGCGCCAAATCCAAAGGTCAATCCATAAACAATCCAAGAAAACAGTTCAAAGTTCAGATAATCCAGTAATACAGGTCAGAAGAAATCCAAGCGCCAAAATTTGAGGGCAATCCAGAAGAAAAACGAAGTCCAAAATCCAAGAAATTCGATAAGCATGAAGTTCAAAACACAGGAAATCGCTAAACGCCGAAAGATCAGCTGAGAAGCAATGTGTGCAAAGGCCAAGCCCCTTTTATTGCAGTCTTCCTGATTCGTTGGCCAATCGGGGACGATTTCCTGGTCACATGATCTTTCACTTGGTCACATGATCCATTTTCCTGGTCACGTGATCTTTCACTTGGTCACATGATCCAGTGGTTCATTTGGTGCCTGTTTCCTGAAAGCCATGTCACATGACCCCTTCTTTGTGGCGATCCGCGTCGAGCGGAGGACCGCAGTATGGAGTGGTGATCTCCTCCGCGCTTGCAGTCTCCAAGGCAATCCCCACTGCAGGCGTGGAAATCGACGCCAGGGATGCCTCAGAGTGTAGCGTCCCACTAACGATCGAGCAGAGGTGATCGCGGGAGGGGTCCATGTTTCCCTCCGCCGCCTGCATATTACCCGGTCGTGATTGGGTGAGTCTGAAAGCATGCCACATACACAGAAGCGCTGGATTACCTTCCGTAGCACTGGAAGTTGCAACGCGTATGCGTTAGTCGCTTCCTGGCAGATAAAGGCCGAATTAGTCCTTCTTCTATTGCTCATGATGACATGGCCGGCAAGCATCAAACGTATAGACTGCATACAGCGTTCTCAGGGACTAGTCCTTCCTCTTTTTCCTCCATACTCTCCATGGCCGGCGAGCCGTGAGTTTCCATGGTAGGCGAGTCGTGACAATTGTGCCCAAAAGTACGTTTTTACTTTTTTCCTTTGAAAACCTGGCCTTCCGTGGGCCGGTGGCGGGGGCCCCGCCCCACTGAACATAGGTTTTAAAAGAAATAACTTATTTTGAGTGGCGGCTGTGGCCCATCACTTCGAAAGTGATGGGCCCCAGCCTCCCAAATATACGTTTTTTTTTAAAAAATATTACCTTCTGTGGGGCTGCTGCACCGCACACCTATTTTTGTCATCATCAGGCTCAGCATGGCCGTGGCGTTGGCGGCATCACCAAAGGTAGCCTACGTGATTGAGGCAAGGCAGGGCAAGGCCCAAGACCGGGAGGGGCACGGGCGGCTGCGTGGTCCCACTAGTCTGTCACAAAAGGAATGAAATGGCGTTTGCAACTTTGGCCACTTTTTCATTGGTGCCGAGCCCGACTCGAGACAATTGTATGCCCCAGTCTGACCCTGGATAGCATTCATCTAAGCGAAACATGAACTGTGAATTTTTGCCTGGGTGTTTTCATTCTTCCTTTTAACGTTATCAGCCTCATTAGTTCACAAATGAGCTTCAGCGAGGGGACCTGGTCCGGAACGGTGCACGTATTGGGCCGAAACCGAACCGGCTGCACTTCGCGAGAAAAGCCCATGAAAAGACGAACTTCTGAAATGCCATTTCAGGCAAAGATACACACATGGAAACTAGACGGGGATAAACATGGTGCATGTGCCCACTAATCTGTCGTCATAAATAAAAGCACTAGTTGAGTATTCGTGTATAATTCTCAACCGTCTTTTGCTGTAATTATTTTACATAATACAAGCGCATGTTTTCTATCCTGATGTATGGTTTATACACCAGATGTGGCCCCTTAACCTGGGTACAATACGCTCCGAGCATGTGCTCCGAATGAGAGCACATGCAATCCTCAGATAGAGGTAGGTGTCTGTTACATCCCGCAGTTTTGTGTAGTATGGCAAGAACATGTCAGTGGGAAGGAGATATCTGAATATGCATTCTCCTCTGGCTCCTGAATATTGGGTGACAAAACATATTTAGTTTTTTAATATGTGTTATGGTGGAACGAGGCCTTAAAGGAGAAGTAGCACAGGCCGTTCATTTCACAACAATGACTTACAGAAATGACTTTTTCCAAGTTATACAACACCATGCTCATGCTTGAAGGAAGGTGAAGGGGGATGCATTTATGAGATGTGATGACTGATAAGGGCTTGAGAGTAAATTGATTACACACAACACCTGGATGAGTTGACTGAGGAGCGGGCTGAGGGGAGGGTGCTCTTCCTGAGGTAACCGATTAACAATACTTGGTGTACTTTAACAGACTGTCAGATGGGGCAGAAGGGGTAGAGACAAATACAGTGCAACAGTGACTGAAACAGAATGCTCTTTTATTTATTTGCATTTTTAAAGCGCTCACACAACCCGGGGGCTTCGAGGTGCAGTTACAGGAGGAGCATGTCTTAGTTGCGTATTTATAACGCGTTTAATACCCAGAGGTTTCTAAGCGAGGAGTCTGGGATCGAACCTGTGTAGCTTCGTGTCGTCTTGCTTCCAGTCAAGCACATTGCTGCTGAGCTATCTTAAGTCCCGGGACAATGATTGCAACACAGCTCCACTCAGAGCCATTTGGGAAACAGGGCAGTGGGAGGGGGTGGGCCGGGCGGTGGGGGGTCATTCTACAAAATTGACAAATAAGATAACATCCACAGGTTTGCAACAATTTTATCAAATGCATTATCACTTCGAGGACAGCAAGTATGGTCCAGATGTCTAACAAGTGTGGTCTATAACTTAGAAGTGTGTTCAAAAGCACTCTTTTACCTCTGGGTTTGCCGGAATGCTGGAACCAATACATCTACCATAACAAGTGTTTTCCAACTTTAAAGCATTATACTTTCTCAACCCATGTGTGCCCTTCCCCATCCATCCCACTACTAGCCTGTGCAAGCAGTTGCTGCAGCGCCAAACATGTGACATGGAGCAGCAGCAGTGTGATGAGCTGGTGGTGGGCTGATCTAGGTAGGTCTAGCACTGAACTGGCGCGGCCGGCGCGCCCGCGCCCGGCATTATGGGGCCAATATTTTTGGGCACTGGGACTTATTTTTTTTACAAATTAAGCACTGTGAACAGGTAATTCTTTTGGCAGCTTGGTACTACATTTGTATATGTATCAATAAAATGGCTAAAGGTTTTCTAATAAGGAACCATATAAGCCTAAAAAAAATAAAAAAATAAAAGAAATTGCTGTGTGTTACCTCGTATCTGTGGTGCTTGTAGAGACTGTGATAATGGTGCTGGCATCTGTGGTACCTGCATCTGTGCTGGTGGTGCTTGGCCTTGTGCACATGCCGGTGGCATTTGTTGCTATGTGCCCTGCATCTGCCCTTGCTGTTGCTGGTCCTGAGCATAATACTCATCCTGCTCTCCTTGGTAGGGCTGATGGCCCTCCCCAGTTCTGCTGCATTCCCCTGTATCAACACACTCTTGAAATATGTCCTATCTGCCCACAGGTCCAACACTGTGGCGGCTCTCTCCCTTACCCCTGGAAACCCCTGAGAAATCCCCGGGGTTCTGCTGCATCTGCTACCCATATCCTTGAAACCCCCCCATGTAAACCCCCTTGGTTGTGATGCATCTGTGGCCCGAAGCCGCACCCTCTCTGCTGTCCCCCCCTTCTTCGAAACCCTTGTTGTGGGCCGCCCGCCCCATGTACCCTTCTCCCATGGCCAGTGCAAACTGCTGTGGTTGTGGCTGTTGCTGCGGCTGCTGTGCTTGTGGGGTGGGGCAGGTTATGACCACCCCTTAGATTGCATACTTCGATGGTTTCTTCTGCATTAATTTTGCTTCGTCTGTCTTGCTATCATCCTTTTTCTTGACCTTCTTCTGCCACAGCCTACAATGGTAAACAATCGTGAGCTGTATTTCTGCCCATCCCTTCTCTTCCATCACTACTAGTTTCCTTAGACTCTTCGGAACTGGCTCTGGTAGCCCTTGTTCTAGTATGTGATAAGATTCTGCTACCGTTTTGTCCCACGGTTCTCGAGTTTCAAGGCACCAAAGCTCTTGAATCTCCTGAATGTACTGCACAGGGTCTTCATCTTCCCTCATTTTCCGTGACGTACTGGCCCCAATGTCTGACGTGTCTGGGTATTGTGTCCTCAGTGTTTGCTATACTGCCGCCCTGTAGTTTGCAAACGGCGTCATGTGTTGTGTTGTGTTGTCACCCCTGCGAACCCGCCTTTTTCTATACGTCATCTGCTGCATCTCCTAAAATCGATACTAAAAGTCCTTTTATGTCTCCCACTACTAGCCTATGGCCAGCCGTCATTTTCTCAATCTCATGAATCCATTTCCCAGCCCCTGCACTCAACGATGATAGCCTACACTTCACAGTCTCCTTGTCTATGATATATGATATATTTTATTTGTTTCACGCTAGTACACAAGTGTTTCCTATGCGCTTCTAAGGGCATCTGCATGTTCGCTGACTCCTCCTCATGCGTCCTTCTAGTCAATCTGACCTGTCTGTTCCCCCTCTCGCTCTCGATGCCTGCGCATACATCTATCGGCTCCATTATGAGTGCTCTCCCGCTATCGCCATACCTTCTCGTCATCCTTCCCCTGGAACAAGCCATTGCAGTCTCCCCCTTCCTTCTTCCTGGGAGGTCTCTAAGCCTATCGATATATGTGGTGGTGTCCTGTTGGGTGTTGAACTCAGTTGTTAGCGTGTGTGCTCAATCAAGCTGCCCCCTCCTTTTCCCCCTGTGTGTGTCCTAAACTCCCATGACACCCGTGTGTTCGACCCTGTCCCAGTTGACTGTGATTTGAACTGCTCCCCACTGTACTTGTCCTTATTGTCAGAACCTGTGTCCATATTACTACAGAAATCGTCTGCAAAACTCAATCTCCTCGATGTAAAGTCTGTATTAGGTTTCATGCTGAGGGCGATGTCCCTTAAGGCATATCTGCTTGCTCCTCCCCAAGGTTCTAGGCCTGCTCCCTCCTTGTCTATCATGCTCCTGCCCCGTGAGCTGGTTCGGTCTGGTTCTGTTCGTCTGTCCTCCTCGAGTCTATCGCCTCCCCTGTCTGGGGTTACTTGTGTCTTCACCGCCCTTATTGCTCGCTCGTCCTCTTCCCTGCGCACTCTTTCCCTTGCTAGTCCATCCAACTGCAACTTCCTCTTCTCCCACTCTGCTAATCTGCATTTTTCCTGCTCTGCGGCCTCTCTTCGTCTTACAATCTTTTCCAGATCCCTTTCCCTTTTCTCCCTCATCTCTCGTTCAGCTCTCTTCCTTTCCTTGAGATCTCTCTCAGTCCTTTCTTCCCACTGCCTCTCCATGCGTTCCTTCTCCTCCTCCTTTCTTCTCTCCCTGTCCTCCCTTTCCAACTTCTCTTCTATCGTTCTCTCCCTGTCCTCACGCTCCAACCTCACCTCCCTATCTTTTTCCCTCCTATCCTCCGCGTCCATTATCTCTGCCCCGTTTGCAGCTTGGCTGCTTCTCTTCAAATACTCCATTGCCCCTTCTGCCTCTCCGTTGGTTTTCCCTTAAAGTTTCAGGAGTACTTGTGCAGCTATCTATTAGTTCGTGGTTATGCCCTCAAGCCCTTCCTTTGCGCCCTGCTGCACCTCGCTGCTCAGATCCGGGTCAATAGCTAACTGCCCTGTGCCTTTTGGCTTCTCTTCCTGTGTGTACGGTGGTGACTTATATGTCGGAATTGAGTACCCCTCCGCTGCCCTTAATTTCTGCATTGGAGACATTGCCTGTTCATCATCTGTATCATCAGACGTTACACTCGGAGGGGCAGAGGAATTAGTCCCTGGGACCTTCGCCTCCTGCTGGCTCAGCCTCCACTGACGCCTGACTGCATCCCACTTGCCCTCCTTAAACATGCGCCATATCTCGAATATAGCCATGCGCTTGGTCAGCTTCTTCCTCTTATAGGCACCATGTATGTGGGTCTGTAGTGATTGCTGCACGTCTTTGGAGAAACTTCCACAAGGTGGCCATGATTTGCTTAACTTCCCCTCTGTGCTTTTGGACCATTCTATGCTATATTTGCACATTTTCTCTCGATAAGGCGGTAATGTCTTACATAAGTGCCGAAGGGCCCCCGCATTTTCCCTGATACATTATTCAGTACCCTTACCTGACCTTGAGTTCAGGATTTCAATAGTCTGCTGTTAAGAGAGAAATGCCCAATATAGTAACAATACTTTTCATTTTCTAAGAGTCTCTCGAGCTCCACAACTTAACAGGTGTGCTCCGCGCACTGCCCCTCCTTCACACTCGTTGCCTCCTCAGGCACACCACAAACCTGCACATGCACCTTCCACGCACTGCCGCTGATTCCCCTCGTCTGTCAATCCCAAGTTTTCAATACTAGCTCCTCACCGTCTCAAGCTCTCTGTGTTCTATGTGCAAACCTAAGGGTGATGTCACCAATTCTAGACAAAATAATACACAAACAGATACTGCACGCACCTCATAGCATGTTACTGCCAAAACACACAAAACCCCACAGCTGTCTTCCCGCACTCCAGGCGGAGAATACCAATATCCTTTCGTGATCAAACTGCATCCGCTGCGTCGCCCAGTGTGCGAAACGTCTCACTCCAGGAGACTTACTCCCCTTCCGCAATCTAGGCCAGCTCCCTTGCTAACCCTTACAGGGATGCCGTCATCTATGACCCGAGCTAAAACACCCAACCCACAGGAATACCAATATTGACACATCTTCTGTCATCCAAGCCCTCAAATCAATAATCTAGGTTATTCACCAGGACCTCTTACCTCTGAGACCGAATGTGCCCTAAACATAGAAAAGGGACTTCTACATCCGCAGCTGTCCCTACTGTCTCAACAATGCTAGACAATATTTGACACTACTAAACAATACTTCACAATACTCAATACCCTCCCACACCCACATTTTCCGTTAGACTGGGTCAATACTTACACTCTGAGGTCTGCTGGCGATGCTCGGCTGCTGACTCCTCCTCAAGGCGCTCACCTCCCTGTCCTGGTCTGCCTGGACAACTTGCTGATTTCGGGCAGGATGATTTCCAAGGGGCTCCTAACAGCCTTTACACGGGCACGCGTTTTCCCCATCTTCTCGAAATATGCAAGGGTCCTGCAGCCTCTCAGGTTCGGCGGCAAGGGAGATGACCTGATGTTGGGCTCACGCAGAGAACCATCCTCTCTGCTAGTAACTTGTTGGGGACGGACCCCCAGGTATACCAGAGGGACACTGGATGTATGCGGACTTGGAGAGCCAAACTCACTCCTTCCCAGATACACAGAGGACTCAGTCAACAGCAAGTTCAAACTGTGGTTTATTACAGGCAAAAACAACAGGGATCAGCACAGGAACAGAGAAAATCCATGCATATCTCGCTCTTCCTCGGCTCGCAGGCCGGTTGTACATTCTGATTACGTCAGAGAGACATCACAACCTGGGGCCTTCTCCAGAAAACCTAATGGGCCACACAATTGGGTACTGAATATTATACCACCTATAGCAGACTATATAGATGTTATTCTACTGGCTCTTGCAGGTCAGGTGGCTGGCCTGGTCCATCCCCAAGTTTTTATCTATCATAATGTTGCAGTGTGGTGGTCTCACCATTGGTTCTTACCCATTGCTACCCACCACTAGGGTACTAAACTGTGATTAGCTAGAGCTGATGTTCCCTAGGCCTGGGATCTGCAAGACTTCTCAGCTCTCTGTGCACCTCTTCAAGGTAACAAGAATGCCTATGTGTCTGCATTGTAACTTGTGTGCACCACCTTAGCTCATGAGAGTGCTCTCCTGGTCAGGGCAACACTTGTAGCATATTGTTGCAGACTTGTCGCTGCCTGTGTCTAGCAGCCTGGCACCAATGCTCCTTTCCCACCGCTAATCACTGTCCATTATCTGCTTCGGCCGTGTCAGATGTTCGCAGACCACGAATTTGAGCTGTGCAGCTCTGAATTATAAGGATTTAATGGGCTTGTCTGCAGCTGGTCCCTTTGTCGTCTGTGGGTTGGAATGTTATCTGTATCTTGGCTACGGGTCCTGTCTCACACGTCTTGCTCTGTGTCCAGGCTGAATCAGCTCAGCTCGTCTATTTTTCTGAGCCTCGAGGCCTGCTATCATTTTCCTAAAACTTATAATGTGGCTCTACAGTGTCCATGCTACACTATATTTCAATAGGTTAGTCACACTTGGCTCTGTCAGGTCCCATAGGTGCTCCTGCAGTTCCAAAGGGTTAATTGTGTGTAAGCATCTGCAAGCTGTGCTCAGGATATCTTGTCTCTTGCGGTTTTTGCTTTGCTGCGTTTGGCTAATGGTAAAAATAATAAAAGCAATGAAAGTATGTATATGCATCTGTCCACTAACTATAGAACTGTACGATCGTGTTCTTCATGTACTGAGACTCCACTGGGACTTCCATTATAAAGCCCCTGGCATTGTGTTCACGCTGCTTTTTATTTTAGAATTGCAACTGTTTTATTATTGACGGTGCTCCATGTTTTAACTTGCAATACTTCTGTATTCATTTGTATCAGTATCTCCATTGCTCGAGGGTATTTCCTTTGTAAACTCTGCCTTTGCCAGAGAGAAGGCCCGTGCAGCCGACGGGCGCAGCGCGCGCACCGCCAGCGTGCCAACGGCGCGTTTAAGGCTTTCCTGTCTGTGCCTGTCCGTGCTACGGACATGCTGGATGGAGCTGGATATTTCTCTAGGCAGGATTTTATGAATTTAGCGCCTCCTGACACACAATTCCCATGTGGTTGGATATCTTGTCCTGTCCACAGCAAGCCATCCTCTATTCAGCGTCCCTTCAGGCTCAGAGCATGACAGGACTATCTGTGATGCTGCTTAATACCCGCTCGCTTCCAGCGCACGCGACCAATGTGTACCACCTTTTGTCTGACCGTAAACCGGATCTGCTATGTTTAACCAAGACCTGGTTGCATTGGTACAGGCCATTCCTGCTGATTTTAAAATTATCCACCTTCATCGGGCCTCTTCCCAGACTGGGGGGGGGGGGTGTGGCTTTGATCTTAAAATCTAATCTAAGTCTTGCTCAGCTGGTGTTTTCATACTCTATAGCTATGGAAGTGCTATTGCTGAGATGTGTAATTTCACCTCATTACACCTGCCATTTCTTAATTATTTACCGTCCTCCGGGATCGTATGCTGAGTTCTGCTAACCCTTTTTAGATTTATTAGCTGATTTACAAATAAAATATGCTCACCTTGTTGTGCTGGGAGATATCCATTTGAAATGTAATGGCCCACTGACTCCAGTGAGTGACAGTATGGCCGACTTGGGACTGCAGCAATTTGCCACAGAACGTACTCATAAGCTGGGGAACACGCTTGACCTGGTTTTTGCCAATAAAGCACAATTTAATATTCTTCCGGTTGAGCCTGTGCTGTGGTCATTACCTTGTGACCTTCTCTCTGAAAGCAGCACGGACAAAGCCGAAGAATCTTCCACCTAAAGTTTGGCAGCACAGCTGGCGCTCAGCTGATCTTCAGGCCTGTGTATCCTCAGTCAGAGCCAAATGCGGTGTAACCCCAGAGGCCGACCTTTCTGTGCTAACCTGTTCACTGCGAGAAGCAGCTGACGAGGTGGCCCCCTTAAGGCAAATTCAGCCACAGAGGCTCCCGTTTGAACCTTGGTTTTCTGAACAGCTGAAAGATTAGACAGGCTGAGCAGAAATGGCGGAAAGCCTATGATACCTGTCTTAGATCCCAATATAAAGCCTGTGCAGCTGCTTATTCCGCAGTGATTGTAGCTGCCAAGAAGTCATGTTTGTCACAGAAAATGGAGCAAGCCCTTTGAAAACCAAGAGCACTCTTTTCTGTGGTGAAATCACTGACATTTATGACCAATCTTGTGCCTACAGTGAATCCATCCCAAGAACTTTGTGACGCTCTGTCTCAGTTTTTTACCACCAAAGTTGTGACCATTTGAGCCGGTATATCAGTGGCAGCGAGGGCATCTGCCCCTGTGAGGCAACTGCCAGTCTCAAATTGCCTGGCGATGCCCACAGGTTCGTCGGTTTTCCCAAAATGTGCAGAGTCCGAGATCTTTGCTGCCATCCACCAACTTAAGTCAGCGTCCCCGTCTGATTCGGTTCCTCTGTCAGTAATGAAGGATATCTCCTTAGATCTTCTGAGTGAGATCACAATGGCCATTAATACTTCCTGCCAGATGGGTTTTATCCCTCAGGAACTGAGGGTTGCGACAGTGATTCCCCTTCTCAAAAAGCCTTTGTTAGACACTACAATTCCTTCTAATTTTCACCCTATTTCACTCTTACCTCTATTTGTGATACTTTTGGAGTGATACTTTTGGAGTCCCTGATTTCACCATTACTGTCATCTTTTATGGAATCCTCTGAACCTTTTGACCCCGCTGTGTCGGGCTTTAGTGGTCGTGGTACAGAGATTGTTTTGGTATCGTTTCAGGATGATATGGCTAAGCTGGTGGATGCAGGGGGGGGTTGGGGCTCTGATTTTATCTATGGTCTATCGGTGGCATTTGATACTGTGGACCAACCTACCCTGTTGGCCCACCTAGCTCAGGTGAGAATCTGTGGTCAAGTATTGGCCTGGGGAAAGACAGCATAACAAAATAAAGGGTGCACTGTGCCACGTAGGTGTAAAGTGGCATTTGGTTCGGCCATCCATTTGGCAGCAGGAGCCAACAACCTAATGCATAGCCCCAGGCCATAGTTTTGCAATAAATACAGTACCTCCTAGGACACCCCTGCAGAAACAAACACTCCGGACGGAGTGCAACACGTTTTCAGGGAATGCTGAAAAACATTTCTTTTCCCGAATTCCACCCACCCTCTGAGAAAGAACATTTTAGGTGTACGGGAATGGTGTCCGTGGGCATGAGAGGGCAAAAATCAGGGCACACTTTCAACAATATAATTGTTATCAATGTATATCAAAACATAAGTTATTCAAGTTCCAAAGTGGAAAAACATCAAATATTTATTTTACTGATTTGTGCAAACAAGAAATTAAATTAGTAAAAAATGACATACATCTCATATTATGGAAGTTAAATTAGCAAGTATTACCAGACAAAAGCCTATAAGCTTCCTGGCATAAGAAATAAACTTCACATGACATGAGTGAGGTTAACACATGGTAACAACAAACATTTCTAGTATCAAAAGCAATTAGATTTGTTGGTTTTTCTAGAGATCAGATATCACAATAGGCACGAATCTCTATGCCCAGACAATCAGTTCTCTGGCAGTCATCACCTATTGCGTTTCGGGCCAATGCGCCCTTCTTCAGGTAAGGATATCTGAGGGAATAGTTAAATTTGTTAAGGTGTGTGTGACCACAGTAAGTGGTGTGCTGCATACATAATCGGCAGTCCAATCACTGTTCCTATTTTCTGAAGTCATTGATATATGGGTTGGGTATTGGCTGTTGCCATCTTCCTTTCCGAAAACATCCAGTTTGAGTACTCAGCAAAGCTTGTCAGAAACTGGTGGTTGTCAAGGACACCACTGCGTACAGACTGGGTAGAATCTGGGGCTCTGCTACGCAGGAAATGTTCCGATCGGGACAGACTTTTCCTGCACTTGCAGAGTTCCTTACGGACTCCGGCGTGCAGGGGCTCTCTTTCCTTGCCTTCCAGCGCGGTTGTCTTCGCAGATTACAGCAGACAATGTTCCTTTCGGGTTACCACACGGAGCCCGGGTATTACACAGACAGTGAAATCAGGAACTCTGTAAAGTATAGGTGCCATCCTCACCTTACGCCATGGCGCCTCCCTAATGCACACCGGAACCACGGGCTAACAAGAGCCCTGGTCATTGTCCAGTGTCGACAACGTAAGTTACAAGGATGCGCTAGCACCACCGAACCAGCAGAGACGCTCCACTACCAGTCTACAAAGTTGCAGCTGCAGCCCTCCACACCTCTACAGAAACTGCCTCTGTTTCTATTTGGCGCTCCCCTGTTATGTTCCGCCCTGCGTCCCGCTACGCGGTGACGCAGGGCGTGCCAAATAAAAGCCCCGCCCCCGCGCTCGGGAGGCAGTTCTGGGGCAGACCATCCACTTGTGTGCTCGTGAGTTATTGAAGTTCCCGCTGGAGCTGCGCCACAGGCCGTGCGGCCTTGCCTAACTTCTCCAGCCCTCGTGCGCGCACGCCGAGGGCTGGAACATAACAATGGCGACGAGGTGGAACGAGGACAAACACGCGCTCGGCGCTCAGGGCGCCTAGATGGCCCGCAGCCATCGCGGCCACATTTTTGGACACCCGGTGGGGGGGGGGGGGGGAATCGCACACGTGACCCACCCCACCCCAAAAAACAAAAAAAAACGTTTTTTTCTCTCTGTCCTATCTTCTCATCATCACTCGCCCTACAAGTGATGGCTGGGCAGTGTGGAGCCATCTGACATCTGGCCTCCCACACCAGGAGCACCAACACAACGTGGCAACGGAACCACATGGAAAAACCAGCACCTGAATTCTCCGCCACAGCGTCTTGACACCACAGCAACTCCAGGGAAGGCCCAAATTCACCGCGCTAGTGGTTGCCCGAAGAGCTCACGCCAGCGCTGAACAGGTACACAACGACATGGCGGCCGGCACGTCCACCCCTGGGCCTACCACGCCATCCAGAATTGCGGCACACCTATTGCTGACGTCCCCACAGCCTCGTACACAAGGAGGCTCATCGACACTGGTCCAGCCTTTTGACCCCTTTACCGACCCATCTTCGAGTGGACCCAGATGGCAGCTGTGGATCCAGAAATTCGAGATGGCGATGGAGTGCAAAGATGTAACGTCGGCCAGGAAAATGAAGGCGCACCTACTACTCAGTGTGGGTGACGAGGTACTGAGAATATTCAACTCCTTGGATGTGACCGATGGCCAAGATGCGTACCAAAGCGCAAAAGATGCCCTCACGGCTCATTTTCTCCCCCAACTGAACCCGGACTATGAGACTTTCATTTTCTGCACCACCATACAGGCAGCAGACGAGACCCTGGATGCCTACCACACTCGGTTAAGAAAATTGGCCATGTCCTGCGAGTTCACCAATGTTGAGAGGGAGATCAGGAGGCAGATCATTAACGGCGTACAATCAGAAAAACTAAAGCGCCTAATACTCAGCGAGAGAGGCATCCCCCTGCAACGAATCCTTGAATTAGGACGACGAAGGGAACTAGCCCACACCAGAGCGGCCAACATGGAGGCCACACTGCACAGACTGCAACCTGCCCTCAACACAGCCATGGTGGCCCAGATCACCAACAAACAATCCTCGAGGGATGAATACAGTGGGGGCTATGGCCAGAACAGGTGGCAACCGCGCATTCCTGGGCCCACAGAGTGTGGCTGGTGTGGTGGCCCACGACATGGCCGCTGCAACTGTCCTGCACAGGGCACCACCTGCGGCGCCTGTGCCAGGAAGGATCATTATGCAAAGGTGTGCCGATCGTCGGGCGCCTCCACGCAGCCCCCACAGAACATTTCAGACAAAAACGCGACCAAGAAAAAGAAGCAAGCCAGTGCAAGGAGGGTCGTAGTGGCCAACTCTTCCACGGAGGAAGAAGGGGATGATATCTCGACAGGGCAGCAGGATCCCGGCAAGGACAACGAGAGGAAAGGAAGAAAGATATACCTGGTGTCCGCATTAAGCCAAGGTCAAGAAACACAAAGAAAATCTGTCCGAAGGCGCAAGTGCATGGTCACTGTCCAAGACCAGCGCATTCTCATGACCATTGACACCGGCGCTTCAGTGAATGTTATGCCCACAAACATATTCCAGACTCTAAAGCCTCAACCAGTCCTGAAAAGCACAGACACGCTGTTGTATGCCTACGGCAGCCAGAAGCTCCTACCAATCGTGGGCAGGTTCCGCACCACGCTGGAGCACGGCGAAAACAGACTGTGGTCGAAAGTCTATGTCGTGAAGGCAGGAATTGAAAGCCTCCTGAGTGGGGACGCCGCAGAAGATCTGGGAGTGGTCAAATTCATCTGCCACATTGATGAGGCCGAAGAGGTGGAGAAAATGCTAAGTCAATACCCTAAGCTGCAAGATGGAATAGGCTGCTTGAAGGGCAAAACCATCCGGCTGCACATTGACGAAACAGTGCAGCCGAAGGCCGTACGGCATCGAAGGACACCTTTCCACATGAGAGAGCAAATGGAGCAGGAACTCAAGGCTCTGGAGGAAGCTGGCATCATAGAGGCGGTTACAGGGCCCACACCATGGGTCTCCCCGATAGTCGTCATGCGAGAACGCCACATCACCCCAACGATCGACGAAATCGTGGCGGACCTCACAGGGTCTTGTGTTTTCTCGAAAGTTGACTTGAAAGCGGGGTATCATCAACTCAAACTCCACAGAGACTTGCGCTATATCACAACATTCTCGACGCATTTGGGGTTAAGGAGATACAAACGCCTGAGCTTCGGGATCTCGTCTGCTGCTGAAGTATTCCAGCAAACTATC
Organism: Ambystoma mexicanum; assembly: GCF_040938575.1. Taxonomy (NCBI): domain Eukaryota; kingdom Metazoa; phylum Chordata; class Amphibia; order Caudata; family Ambystomatidae; genus Ambystoma; species Ambystoma mexicanum. The sequence continues at coordinate 127,940,511 of NC_090938.1, forward strand.
CAGGAGGTCATCAGGGGCATACCTGGGGTCCTCAACGTGAGCGACGACATTCTGATTCACACCCCCGACAAGAAGGAGCACCTCAAGAGGCTTCATACCCTACTGGGCAGACTACAAGAGGCTGGACTGACCATACACAGGGAGAAGTGCGAGTTCCTCAGTTCGGAAATCACTTTTTTTGGTTACAAGTTTGGCAGCACGGGCATCTCCCCTGATCCCCAGAAGGTCGCAGACATCCAGGCGGCAAGCCCACCGATGACCCCCACAGAAGTACGCAGTTTCCTAGGGATGGCAACCTACTGCGGGAGGTTCATTCGAAACCTGGCCACCCTATCTGAGCCACTACGGGAGCTGACGAAAGCAAACGTCAAGTGGGACTGGGGGCGGAAGTGCCAAGACTCGTTTGAAAGTATTAAAGAATCCCTGTCCGTCGGCACCAAGGTGGCGTATTACAACACCGAACTGCCCACAGAACTGTTCGTGGATGTAAGCCCCGTTGGGCTCGGGCCATCCTAATGCAAGTGACGAGAGAAGGGGAGAAAAAACTGATAGCATATGCCTCAAGAGCCCTCACGGAAACTGAACAGAGGTACTCCCACATTGAGAAAGAGGCCATCGCAGTGCTGTGGGGGTGCAGGCACTTTCATCTGTACCTATATGGGCGACGGTTCACAGCAGTCACCGAACACAAACCCCTACTACTCATCTTCATGGGAACGTCGTCACACCCTCCGGCACGGATCACCAAATGGCTACTACATCTCCAGCAATACGACTTTGATCTCATCTACCAACCAGGCAGTAGAAACCCTGCAGACTTCCTCTCGAGGCATCCGCGAGCGGCAACCCAACACGAGATCCAAGTGGCCGAAGAGACAGAGGAACATATATGCCAAGTGGTTCGCGCAATGAGACCAAAAGCGGTGAGCATCGAAGACATCGAGGCAGAAACCAACAAGGATCCCTGCTGCAATCTAGTGAAAGATGCCATAATCTCAGGGGACTGGAAAACCTTCATGAGACACACACACAATAGAACAGCGGAAGCAAAGGGATTTCTGTCCGGCATGTTTACCGTCCGGCAAGACTTGTCGATCACAGAAGGCGGAGTGATACTAAGGGGTAACCGCATCGTAATCCCTCTCAGAATGCAAGACAGGATAGTGGCCCTAGCGCATGAAGGACACCAAGGGCTGGCATTGACGAAAGCCCGCATACGGCACAGGGTATGGTTTCCCCAGATCGAGGAACGGGTCGAGACACTCATCAGCACGTGCCTCGCCTGTCAGATAACAGGAGCCCCGCCAGAATCAGAACCAATTCTATCGGCGGCACGCGGCCGCTCTCGGTGGGAGGCCATCAGTATTGATTTCTACAAGCTACGGGAAGGCCTCCACCTCTTGGTAGCCGTTGATGACCACTCCTGATATCCGGAAGTTGAAATAGTCGAATCCACAGCAGCGGAAGTGGTCATTCCAGCCATAGAAAAAATATTCGCAACTCACGGACTACCAACCTCCATCAAAAGTGACAATGGGCCACCGTTCACCGGGGAGGAATTCAAGAACTATCTGCAGGACCTTAATATAAAGTATCACCACATCATGCCGAGGTGGCCCCAGGCCAACGGGGACGCCGAACGCTTCATGAGAACCATTAACAAGGTGCTAAGGGTATCTAAGGCGAACGCCAGCCCATGGAAGGTCGACCTCTACCGATTCCTCAGGAACTATCAGGTTACCCCCCACAGCACAACCGGCATACCGCCGGCGGATCTCATGTTCGGCACCGTCATCCGATCCTCGATTCCGCACCATCCAAGCAGGACCCCGGACGAGGTCAATGAAGGACGCACGGAAATGAGGAGAAGGAGTGCCAATGCCCACATGAGCGGCAAGAGGAGAGCGAGGCAGTCTGATCACCAAGTTGGGGACCAAGTCGTCATGCTACGAAACCCCACCAAATCAAAACTCGACACCAGATACGAGGAACTGCCATGGACCGTCAGCGATCGGCACGGAACCATGGTGACTGTGACCCGAGGACACCGTCAAGTGACGAGGAACTCGTCGTGGTTCAAGGCGGTGCCTCACAACCTGTGGACTCACAGTGAGTGCCATCTGGAAGAGGAGGACGCTCAGCCCAGCGAAGACGAGCCTAGGTCCATCCCGGATGAAACAGGAGCGGCGGATGGAACCTGGGAACCGCTAGGGGCCCCCGGCCTCGAGGACCTGACCAGTGAAGGTGAGCCAGATCAGGAGCCGGGGGGGTGTAGGCCCCGAGAAGGGCAATACGGTCTGAGAGCGGCCACGAGACCGCCGGCCAAGCTAAATGACTATGTGTGGTAGTATGAGGTACCTGGACCACGGACACTATGGCCGGGCACCTATTGGTTAAGAGCGTGAGCAGATGTTTGCACTCACAGTTGATGCAAGTTAGTGTTATGTTTGTTTGTTTTATAATAATGGAGGAATGTTATGTTCCGCCCTACGCTACCATCCACTTTTGTGCTTGTGAGTTATTGAAGCTCCTGCTGGAGCTGCGCCACAGGCCGTGCGGCCTTGCCTAACTTCTCCAGCCCTCGTGCGCGCACGCCGAGGGCTGGAACATAACACCCCCTACCCCAAGGGGGCTCATACAAGGGAGACACAATCCAAGGCTCGGAAGAAGGCGCATTCACCTGTAGCCGAAACGTCCATGGACCCAGCGCTCCCCCTGCTGCAGAGTCCACAACACCCCTAGGGCTTACCACCCAGACGTAGACCCAAGGAATGGTCCCTTTTGCCTGCAGTTTGACCTACATTAGGTCCCAGGCAAGGACACATATTAGGACTTATAATTGTTGCACGAATTCCTTGTTTATCTTTTTTCATATATGTCTGACCACTGTGACTATATTTTTTGTAATAGGTTCTGGAATGGCAACAATGCAGATGCTTACCGTCTTTGGAATTAATTGACGGCACCTCTAAACATTGCACTGTTCTGTTTTTGTTAATTTTTCATTTTGTGTTTAATTGCTTCTTTATGTTCAGCACATGTAAACTTGCCAAGGAAGAAATAATTAGCTACACACTGTTTATTTATTTACATGCAAATAGCAAAAAGATGAAGAAAAAAGGTTCAGTGAATTAAAGAGGGCTGTCTTGATTCATACAAGTTGTAGCCTCATTCATTTGCATAATGACCTTGCGAACTTAGAAACGGACTTTGGATGGGTGCATTGAGCAGATTTTCTCTAGCCAGCATATTCTTTGAATAATCGCAAAATACACGAACCATGGTATGTCCAAAACAATAAGTGGCAGGACACCTTGTTTTATAGAGCGGGGAGAAAGAACATAAAAGCGAAACGTAGGCCTACTCAGACAAAAACAACCGTGTTCACCCCAGGCAGCCCTCCGATCAAAACTAACTTCAGAGAATGTCAAGCCAGCCCGTCCCCGACTTCCTCGAGGCGCCATAGACTGCGAACCATGTTAAAACGTGTTTCCGAAGATGTGACCGTACTGGGGAAGTCCCGGTATCCCATATGGCCAGGGAACTATTGTCTATTTGCACAATAAAGCTGGAGTGTTTCCAAGCACAATGATCTGCATAGTTTATGCATTTATGGAGAGTAGCTCTTTGGAGCGATAACACATATTTCGCGGGGAGAGGCGGGGGCTCCACAAATTCCCAGAAATATAACTTCAATAACCTAGTTCATACAAACGGGGTTTTCTTCAGGCCAGGTCCAGTTACCGGTGCTCTACTTACAAGTCAGAAAGAAAATGTCTAATCGGAAGAGAGAACAACTTCACAATTCCCCATGGTGCTACCCCCATCGCGAGCACTGATGGTTTCTCCCAACTGCTTTTTCTCTGTTCTGTTATGTTTTGTACGTCAGTTAAAGAAGGATGTCCCAGGTGAGGATGGGGTGGAGCCGAGGGTGGGTGTACGCGTGGGAGGAATGGGAGTGTCCGATGAACGCACGAGTGGGGGGAGGGAACAGGGAAGACCGGAAGAGGCAGGGGTGGAGACAGTGTTGCCAACCTAGCGACTTTCTCGCTATATTTAGCGAGAAAGTACGCCCCCCTAGCGACTTTTTAATCAAAAAGCGGCTAGCGAGAAATCTAGCTACTTTTTTCAATTGGTTTGGAGACTTGCTCATTCATGCAAGTTTCCAAACCAATTGAAAAAAGTGCTGTAATTCGCCCGTTTTCTAACGGGAGTAATGTAAAAACACACAAATAACTTAAAAGGGAGGTGTTAAAAGGGGAGGGGGCCACAGTAAAACACACGGGAAAGAGGAGGTAATTATGCAAATTGGGCAGTGACGTCATCTAGCTACTTCTGGCGACTTCTAGGGGAGCCAATAGCTACTTTCTTCACTGAGGAGTTGGCAACACTGGGTGGAGATAGAGGGCCTGTGGAATTCGAGTGTGTAACGGAGGATACAGGAGAAATGGGAGAGGGTATCCGAAGGAACGGGGACGAGTGAGAAATGAGCAGTCCGGAGAGACGTGGGACGGGGCCGTTGAGAACTGGGTGGGGCACATGAAGGCGGTTTAATATCAGTGGGAGAGGGCAGATGAAGGACAGGCGGGGATGGTTGGGCCTAGGCGAAGTATTGAGAGGGCCGAAGAGGAATGGGCGAGAACAAGGATGTGGCACGCTAGGAAATGGAGGGCAGGTGGTGGAATGGAAGATAGGTTATGCATTGAAGAAAGCAGGAGAGAAGTAGGAGGAGCAGATCCAAAATGAGTAGCAGATGGAGGGAAGGATTTTAATGTGTATTGAGGTTTTTATGCATTGTTTTTTTTTTTTTGGTTTTATTCCCAAACGTTTCAATTTTTAAATGTCGATCCTTTTAAATTCAGGGCAGCAGTACAATGCCAGGGGAAACCCACCCCTTCACCTTACTTAAAACAATCATCCCTTGACCAAACGCTATCTGTACCTATTTTTGTATTATTTATTATAGGTGAATTTCTTGGCAATTTATATTCTGCTCTGAAAAATGTGCGTGGTGAATATTCGGCAATGAAATTATTGGGTAGGGGGTTAGATGTGGCATGTCATGTTTTTTCTATATCTGTGATTCTCATGGGCTCTGGGCACTTCGGGACATGCAAAGGTTAGTAGGAGCAGAAATGTAGGCACGTAGTTCAGTGGGACTTGGCCTGGGTGTTTTCTGAGTTTGCTATCCTTTTGATGTTTTTGAGCATTATGCTCACCTGGGCTGTTCTTTCGCTCAGTGTATTTGCTTTGCATCCGTTTGCGCATATCGGGTCTGTGCTTTGGGGCTGTTATGGCCAGTGTGCGTGGTGTAGAGTGTAACATTGATTGTGTAATGTGTTAAGTTATGGTGAGAGACTGAAAAGCTTCTTAGGGCGCAGCACTGGTAGCAGAACAAATTGCAAGCAAGTGGAAGAAGCCGGTAGCAAATATTGCAGTGCGAATGGCTGAGGGGCAGATATCGCAGTGCATTTAAACAAAGAACAAACGCAGTACAAGAGCAAAATCTACAGTAAGAATGTCGGGGAGCAAATACAAGAGTGCGCTTGCAAAGGAGGAAACACCAAAGTGCGAGAGGGGATGTCAGGTCGTTGTATGAAGGGGATCCTCCTGTCCAAATTGAGCATTGCAGCTGGTAAAGTGCATAATACAACACATCACTGCCCTGCCGCAGACGACGTTCAAAAAGCATGGAATGGGAAAGGCAGATCAATTATGAAATTATTTATTTAAATTTGTAGAACACGCTACAGCCCGCAGGCATCGAGGCGCTAAAAGAAAGATAAGGGGCACGTAAGAAAAAGGGCAAGTGAAAAATGTGGAGAGGTAGGCAAGTAAAGGGAGAGTGCAGATGAGAACTATGAGGAGCAAGTAAAATTAATGGAGGAAATGACAGGAATATGCATGATTTGGACTTTGCTGAAGATAACAGTGGTAGGCAAAGTTCGGTTTTGCATGTTACCCTTGCCAAATCACCCTTTTTAATTCTCTTTTTGTTCCAGAGGCATCTCTGTACACTGGTGAATGTGAGTTAACAGGGACACATTTTCCATTCCCCCACGCTCGCCCACCCACATAATCTTATTGGCCTTTTCCCCCTCGTGTTACCTGGTTTTATTGGATGAAATGCAGGTCAAACACCCAAATAAATACATTATACATTGGAGGGGGCATTTAAGAAATGGGAAGTTTGGGTTGCAAATAAGAGGAACTAAGGACAGATGGAAGCAGGCAGGTGAAAAATTGAGCAAGAAACTGAACAATAGAAGAGGCAGTTAAGAAACGGGAGGGATCAGGTGAAAAATGAGGGAGAACGTGAGAAATGGGAGTGGGCACGTGAAAAATATAAAGCGAAGGTGAGAAAGGACGGGAACAATAGAGGGGCTGTTTTGAGAAATGGTATTGCAGGTGAGGAAATTAAGGGGGAAAAGGAGTGGTGAGGGAGAATTGGCAAAAAAGGCCAGACGCTTAGTGGGAGACTCAATGATGCAAACATAAATGACAGATTTACTGATATGATTTGAACGGATCATTGAAAAGGCTTGGTCAGGACTGTTTTGAAGGGATTATTTCGTTGTCGCCATTCACATGCTCTGAAGGTTTCACGGTTACCTGGGCAAATAGATTTCACTTCTACTATCACCGAGCAGTTCCTCTTCACAATTGTCCCCTGGCTCACTTTGAGCATCATTGACCCAATTTTCCAACATTTCTTTATTTAGGGAGAGGTTGTTTCAATGTGTTGTGCTTGTGACTCAATTCATCAACAAACATTTCTTCAGGCAAAGGTATTCTCATTTTGCCATGGGGCATTTGATTTAGTTACTCAATAGATGGTATTTCCTTATACAAGTGGTTTCTCAATTTGCTAAGGTACTCGAGGTTAGTTTCCTAGTGTGTGCTAGTTTGTGACACATATTCCCAACTAACTGGTACATAAGACTGTTTTCTCAGCATGCATCATTTCTTTATATAACTGTTCTCTTCCCAACATGCAGTGTGAATGCACCATTATAAATCGATTCACTCTGGGACATAAGACTCAGTTTTCCAAGCTTGCAGAGTGTTTGTTATAGAAATATTTGCTATGGGACTTGGTTTACCAATATGCAATGTTTCTTTAAACTGTTCTATTCATGGAGTTGAGGCGTATGTGATTTTAGGATTCTATTTCCCAACAAGCAGCATTTCTTTAGACAGACGAGGTCTGTTTCTTGAACATTTGCTTTGGAGCAAATAAGGAGATGCCTATAAGCTTCAGATTTGCATCTGCTGCCATATGCCATATACTGAAGGCATAAAACTAGATACAATCTGGAGACGCCTGAAATATTTCTGTGATGCCCTTGAGCAGATGTTTGAAAATTGCAATTTTCGCTGGAGCCTCAGATCTTGGTATTTCCAAATTTGCTCCAATTTTAGGCTTTGAAAATTACATATTAGGTGACGTGTGCAAATCAGAGATGCTTATCGCCATTTCTTTGATATAATCTCTGTGTTCTGTGGGACTTGGAGCTCAGTTTCCCAACATGTCGCTTATTGTTCGACAGAGGGTATCTCAGTTTGCTGTAAGGCTTCTGGCTCAATTTCCCAACATGCAACATTTTGTCATTCAAATGGTCTCTGAATCTTGTCTTGATCCAAATGATTGCTGTGACAGTGCTTCTGCCCCTGCTCCTCTGGTGGCATCAGTCAGCTTTACTCTTTTGGCTCCAATTTCTTCCTTCCTCATGTTCAGCGTTGCTCGCTCTCTTCACTCCTGAAGGCAGGTCTGTGTGCTCCACTGGTTGGCATACAGACTTTACTGGTTTTCTCGTTTCATTGACCCTTTTAGTTTTCGAAACTGAATGTGTTTTTTTTTTTTTTTTTGTTATTTTTATTTTTAACTGTATTATGACTCACTACTTTGCCTGTTTTTCTCTGGTCCTGATAGTGTGAACGATCTCTCCTCTCCCACCCTGCAAATCGGTTCTGTATTCGACATACAACTATGCTTCAGGTCTCTGGTAGGGGTTTGTAAGCTCTTGTCTTTCAAGCAACAGCATCAGTCAATCGCGGCTCATCCTTTCCTTCTCATTATGGTACCTATAGCTTCTCTCCACAGCACTGGCAATATCATTGGTTCACCGCAGCTCAAGCACCCCATTCTTCTTCCTTGCACTGCTTTTAGTTGAGCTGGCTGTCCTGCAATGGGCCTCCCGTATCCCTGAAAGGAGAATGGGGATGGGGGGGTGGTGGAGTGCAGGTAAAGACTATCAAGGTTGTTCTGTCTTTTGTCTCCAGTGGTTTACAGGGTCCAAGTGATAAATGACAGGTGGTAGTAGACACACGGGGAGCTGGGAGGAGTAGGCGAGAAATTGGTGGGACATAGGAATAGGCAGGTAAATGAACAAGGAGAGTGGAGGCAAAATAATTGCGATGCAGGTGAGAAATACAGGTGGAAGGAGGTGAAGAAAGGAAGGACCAGATGACAAATGAGAAAAGGAAGATGGAAAATAAGAGGGAGCAGTTGGGAAATTACCATGTCCGTAGGACATAGGACTCTATTTGGGATTAATGTTTTTTGGACTGTATTGTTTGTTATGGAGAAAATGCAAGCAATAACAAAATACAATAGCTACATTAAGGATAAACCTCGACAAAGCACAATGTGGGTTATTTTAAATGGACTTTGATGTTGCACAGAGCGGACCGCTTACATGCACGCTTCCGTTTCAGCAGTCCTCTTTGTGCAGTATTGATTGATTACATGTGTAGGGGTAGATGATGGACATAAATCCAAAGTAGTCATAGGTTTCCATGCATTCTTATGACTAAACATTCAATCAATCATACATGCTGCCTGCCATGTATGTCTGTATATGGTTGAAAGCATTTATATGGATTCTTGTGGAATCTAACAGCTTTTTGCAATACAAAGTATCTCTATTTTCAAAAGTGCATGTGGGCAGGAATGCTGTAGTAGAACAGGGTAAACAGAGGTGGGGGTGGCCAATTTGGGGATTCTGATCCAGGCCTACAATATGTGCTATGAATCCATGTCATTATTAGTTTTTAAAAGCAGGGTGTAAATAGTTGTGCACATGTTTTTACCAAACATGTGCAAAGCCGCCAGGTAAATAATCTATTGTGTGTTTAAACAATATGACCTTCTCTTTCATGAAACAAAATAACTCTGCCCCATTCCTTTTATAGTCCAAGTGAAAACAAACCTTAAAAACAATGACATTTACGCCTGACTGTATGCTATACACAAAAGCCGTACATGGGGTGGGACATAAAAAAAAAACACAGCTATTATGTTTAATTAAATTCAAGCCAAATATCTTAAAATCAGTTTTGAGAAGAGGATCATATCACAAATCCGGTATTCAACAGAAGTCTTAACTTTGGTTTTCCAATTCCTCAGGATTTGCATTTTACCAATGGACAGTGCCTTAAAAGGCTCCTTAAGGTAGTATGACCAAGGGCTAGGTCGCAACAAATACCTTACAAAGTTTGTCTACTTGCAACAGATTTAAGCCATTTAATGAGGAGCAATGGATACATACACCCTGGCATAGAATGTATATTATAAAAACACAGTAGAAAGGTTCTCATTATGAAAAATTATCCATGCTTAACTCTCAAAAAAGGAAAAATGCTGATAGTAATTGATTTTTGAGGCTCTGCTGAAATTAATATTATATGCATTTTGTGAAAACTATAGATGCACTAAGCGACATATCTTGAATGGATAGACATTCATCTAAATCTCTAAGGACACATTTGATGTTTGTTATGCACTACATATTAGCCACTGTTGGCTTCTACTAAAAAACGTAAGCAATTGTGATTTTTGTTTAATTTTTGGGAGAATTGAAAATAGATGTTTCCTCATAATGTTTTGAGAACCCCTTCTCCTACATACTTAAGACAGCAGGAACTTGCAGCGAACCGGGTCAAAGATCTAGGATCGCAGTCAATGGCATTAACAAACTGAAACCAGACCCAGTTGAAGCTACTTTCAACCCCAAATCAACCTTTTGGCCAGAGTCAGAAAGGGTGATTTAACATCTGCAGAGAGTCCACAAGCAACTATTGGTAGAAAGTACAATATGTTTAGCAATGAGTACAGGTCACCCTAAAGCATTGGTACTCGCTGCTGGGTATTTAAAAAACAAATTGAAGGGCTGTTGGCAGACCTTGATCAATCTGCTCTTTAATTCCAAAACTCCACCCAGAGTCCCATAATATCTTAAATGTTTGTAGATCGTTTGTTGGTGACATGAAAGAAGGAATGATCGTATACATAGTTGCAGGAAAAGGAGAGAAGCCTCTATGCCCATGACTTTGTTTGAACCAGGTGAATTGGGCAAAGTTTGTCCTCCAGCCATGGTTAATTTTTTTTTATTTTTTTATTTTTTTTTTAATTTCATTTAGTTTTTACAAACTTTTCGAAATGTATAACTATAAGAACACATTACGTGTACGAGACAAGGAAAAAAAAAATCTTAACAAGACAAAAAACTATATAGGATAAAAGAACTAACATCATTTCCAATTTTTTTTTTTTTTCTCTTTTCTCTCTTCTCATTCTTCCACTTTCTTCTGTCAATCGATGACTTCACCTATATTTGTGGCGGCTCTTCGTCAGCTGATTCTATTGGATTGGTCTCTAAACATTTTTGGATTTGATCTAGAAATCTCATTGTGGCGATCCTTAGGGTTTTGCTCTCGCCAGTGTATAGATGCCTCCACCATTCTTCTGCATTGTATGTCAGAACTCGGTTCCTCTCACGCCTTAAGCATAGTTCGCGCTGATCCTTTAATTCAGCACAAAACAATATCGGATGCTTTAGGGTTTCGTCATCTCTGGCACACAATCTGCACTTGGAGTTACTTGTTTCAATTGACCTTCTCCAAATTAGAACTTCTTTCGTTTTGAAGATGTTTAATCTGAACTTCAGGTATAATTTTCTTAGTCGTTTGCACGGTGGTAGCATTAAATAGTTTGCAAGTATGTTACGTTTTTTGGCTTCTGATGGTACATTATTCATACACTTTTGTGCCGCTCTTTTCTCACATACTTGGATCCAGTCTAGATCTAATAATTTCTTTTTCACCAGGTCGGGGTTCAGCCATAACGTTTGTTCATCCGCCCCCACCTGTGCAAGAATCTCTTTACACTGGCTCTTCCATTCATCTAATGCAGATTGCCTTATACTCTTCTTTTGACTTAAAATTTTGACAGATGGTAAGTTTGCTTCTGCATTCGTTTTTCTAAACAGGGCCAACTTATTCCAGGCAATCCGTGCATTGAGTGATGACACCCCTACTTCGTACAGCACACAGGCCGTTGGCGTTCCTTGAGGAACTTGCAGTATTTTCTTCCAAAAGACTCCTTCACATCGTGACCATACCTTGTGATCAACCCCGAACATATTTTCAGCTCCATACGTAAGGATTGGGGTCACTTTTCCTTGATAGAATCTTCTTACGGGATCGTACGTAAATTTCCCGTATTTTTTCTGTATCATGTTACCTTGCGTTGTGAGCTGCTTGCAACTATGTAGTAGCTTTCTCAGCATTGGCTCGTCGTTTATGTTGGAATTAATGATGGTTCCTAGATATCTCGTGTAGGGTACCTTATGTATCTTTTTTGGACCTACATACCATGATACCTTCTGATTTTTTGATTTCTGTCCTCTTACGTTTTCCAACACTAGAATTTCGGATTTCGCAGCATTGATCTCTAGCCCCAGGTCTTCAGTAAATGTTCTGAGAGCCGTTAATTTTCGTTGTAAGCCAATGGGAGTGCGGTCCAAAATTACCATGTCATCTGCGTATAGAATGTGATTTATCTCAACTCCATTTATAGAAGGTGGAAACGACACCACCGATGCTAGTGCGGATCCTACATCAGCAATCTAAAAATTGAAAAGTGTAGCTCCTAGTGGGCATCCTTGTTTGACACCCCTCTCGGTCGGTATTGGTCTTGTTAAATTTCCTTCTTTGTCTAACCTCACTTGGATCGAAGTTTCAGAGTAAAGATCTTTTATCGCCTGGAGCAGACATGTGTTGCACCCTTTTTTTTCTAGTTTCGACCATAGGCTTTCTCTATCGACTCCATCGAAGGCATTTGCCATGTCGATAAATGCCAGATATATCTTTTGGCCAGTTCTTATCGCGTCGATTTTCAAGAGATTTAACATAAGCAAGTTAACACTGCAGCCGACTCCCTTGACAAATCCCGACTGGCGATTGTCGAAGATTTCTTGTCGCCTAATCCACTCACTTAGGTGTTGTAATAATAACGATGCAAACACTTTTCCTAGTACATCGAGTAGTGCTATTGGCCTGTAATTCGCTGGATTGGATCGAATGCCTTTCTTAAAGATCGGCACTATGATCCCCTGTTTCCAGTTTGTTGGGATTCGGCCTTCTTTTGTTATCGCGGTGAACAGGGTATAGCAGAACTCTGTCCATTCATCTACATTTCCTTTTAAGTCTGCATTTGACAGGCCATCAGGGCCTGCTGAGCGTGACGCATTGCTTTTTTGGATAGTTGTTCTAATGTCGTCTCTCGTTATTTCTAATGTCCAGGGTTGGCTTGTGTCCATCTTTGTCAGACTTCCCTTTTTCCTTTTTTTGAATAGCTCAGTGTAGTGCTTTCCCCACTCATTTTCTTGTACTGCGCTTGACAATAGTGCTTTATCAGTGCTCTCTGTATCGTTTAGTATGGCCCAAAAGCCTCTCGAATTCTTTTGGTTTAGTGCTTTCAGGATCACCTCAGCATCTCTTTGTTCCAATCTCGATCTATGGTCTTTACACCAGTTATTATATTGGTTTTTTATCCTTTTTATTTGACTTTTTCCATCGTTGGTTTTGGATGAAAGGATTGTCCTTATTGCCTTCCTTAGTTCTCTTTTTCTTTTAGTCACCTCGGGATCATATTGGTGTTTTTGGAATCCCGGTCTGTTCCGGGAAGGCCACTTTTTCGTTTTGTAAACTTCAAGGAACTGTTGGTATTCGATTGAAGCGGATGAGCTCAGCTCTTGATATTGCTGGAGCTGATTGGTTACTGACACAATGTCCTTCTTTCCCATCCGCAATCTATTTCGTCCTGGGACTACCGATATTTCGTGTCTCCATTGTTCCCTTTTCTCTAATTTATTTTTGTTCCATTCAACTGCTACAATATGATGGTCACTTTGTTCCGTTGTGTGTATATTCAATGAGATCATTTCTGCCAGAAGATTCTCCGATACAAAGATGTAGTCTATAATTGATCTTTGGGTACCTCTTTCCCAAGTCGGTTGCGCCGGTATATCACCACCAGTTACTCCATTCATCATTATGAGGTTTCTCTGAGCTGTTTCTTCTAGCCAGCGGTCACATTTTATCCTCTCTCTGCTTTTTTGTACCGTCGTCGACTGCGAGGTTTCATATTGAAGTCTCCACACATTATCATTCTTGCTTTTGGATCTTCTGTTAGGATGTTATCAATTACATCTAGTAAATCATCTTCAAATTTTTGATGGGATTTTGTTGTTGGGTTCCAATACACATTGATAAGATGAAAGGCTTGATGGAGCCCTGATGATTGGAGCTCAGATACAATGTGGCTCCATTGTATATAAGGTGATATGTTTTTTGATGACTTAATTCGCAGCCCGCATTTCCTGTTGACTAACGTGAGTTGACCTGTCATAGGGCGGCCTTTTGTTTTTTTAATAGCTGGGTTAAACGCCATTTCGAACCCTTCAATGCATGGTGTCTCCGTTATCCATGTTTCCTGTAATACGATGAGATCTGCCTTTGTCATAATTTCTGGAATTTGGTTCACCAAGTGAGAGAAACCTTTCGTGTTCCAAGAGGTTATCACCAAGTTGGTTCTTTCCTCTAGCCATAAGCTCTTCTTTGCTCCATTCAAGGCTGGTGCTAGCCATTTCCAGGCTAGGCCCTCTTCGCTATTATCTGACGGATCTTCTATTATTGCAGCATTGCCTTCTTGTGGGTTCTCTATTGTTATTTTGATCTTTTTCAGCTGTATCTCTTCACTTAACCACTGCTGCCTCGTTTCCTCTTCGTCCTCTGATCTTCTCGACGCATCTTCTCCTTTACTTTTTTTGGGCTTTTTGGATAATTCGTTCAGTTGATCTTTTGGTTCAATACCGGGCTGATTGATTTTACCAATTGAATCTTCTCTCTCCGATTCCACCAGTGCGTTATCGACTTCATAAACCTGATAGCCTGCATCCAAAAGTTGTCTTTCGCACATTATGACTTGCTCAGCTACCTTTTTCTCGTTAATATGGAGCAACACGAATTTCTGCAGGGCATCTGGTATCAATTCGACGCGGTTTATTTGTTGGCTCTTTATTGTTCTGAGTACCGGGATCTTTTGGAATAGTTGCATAATCGTGTATCTGTTTAGCTGCGCATCATTTTTATAATTTTCTATTTTCTCAACCAGCACCCTGTATGACTTTTCTTTAAGAACCTTATCCATTCTCTTAGTTGTTATATTATTCTTCAGCGAAGTATCTGATGTTTTTGGTTCTCTTAAACTTATTTTCTTAGCCCCCATCGTTTGTTTCATCTCAGACTGGACCACATTTTGAGAGTCCATGGGTGTTATGTCTCTTTGTTCTTCAAGTTTCCTCTGATATGAACTCAAGGCACGTTTCTCTTCAAGTGTAAAACACTTGTCCTAATGTCTCATTTAGATCTTTATTCTTTTTAGACGGCTCCTCTTTCCCCAGTGATTTCGGCCAAGTAATCATTCTTTTTCCTTTATTCAACTTCATTTTCGGCAGTTCCATATCTTTTAGAGTCGAGCATCTTTTCAGTCCTGCCTCTTTATTCCCAGTTCGAATTTCTTTATCCGTCTTTTGCTCTTTTACCGCCTTTTGTTGAGTTTTCTCATCTGACGACTCGTCTTCTTTTTCATCTACATCTTGGTCACTATATGTTGACAAATTTATCAACTCTTCGTCATCAGCTTCTTCCTCAACTTCTTCCTCTATACTCCTCTCTTCAGACGTTGGATTTTTCTCGATTATATTTAGTTTAGCTGGAGATTTGCTGCTTATGGATTGCCGTTCTGGCTTCTGCTTTTCCACTTCTTCGATGACACCATGATCTCCTTTTTTATTTTTTGAAACCATCGACTCTGGATTATTCAGTTATATTTAGGGCTTTTATATTTCGAAAGAAATTCGTTGAGCTTTTTGGATTTTGAAACTTTTTTTTCTGTTGATTTTTAGTTTTTTTCTTGCTCGTATTCACTTTTGCATTGCCAGACTTGTTTTGCGAGTTATTCTCTGGTCGCTCTTTTCTTTTGTCTTTCTCAAATATGTCGAACCACTCAGTTTCAGACTTCTTTTCATTTTCTAAGGTGCTCTTCTCAGTCCCTGTAAAACTCCCGTCAACTTTTTCTTTTTCTTCCGTGGGCGTATCTTCTATGACCTCAATGACTTTCTTGTCATTAGCCTTTCCTTTTTTTGTGGAGACGTCTTCTGTCGCATCAGTATTCCCTCTGTTTTTTTTTCTGATCTCTTTGTTCTCTGGACTTCTGACTGGACAATCACAGATCTCTGACATGATGTCCACCACTACATTGGAACAGCAGTTCTGTGTTCTCTTCGATTCCTGATTCACTACTTTTTTACTTTTTTTAGGCTCTCCAATAACTGTGTCGGTAGCGACATGACGTCTCTCGGTCACGTGTATCTCATTCAAATGAGATTTTTGAGAGGCTCCATGTACTGTGGGTGATCTTCTATCAAGATGTTCTCTTTGTAGGAGTACCAGGGCTTGTTTCGCAACCTCGGCTAGAAGTCTCTTGTCCTCAGCTGTGTTTTTTAGGGACTCCCTTAAGGCTGTTAAGTTGGTGTCATTGCCATTTCTCGTCGCGCGGACTTGGGTTGTCATCTCTATCAGGTCCATCTCTAGTTTAACAATTTTCGAATTCAAAAGAGCAATCAGCGTTGTTTGATCTTTGAGGCTTTCGTTTAGATTTTCATATAATTTCACTAGCGGAGCCACCGCTATTGTTGTTGATGACATCAGTATCAGACTTATTTTTGCTACCATCGTCTCAACACTTAAACTAAGCACTTGTTGAAGTTCCAGTTCTTTCTGCTCGACTGGGCTTTCACTTGGGTGATTGTCCGTTAACACTGTTGTTGACGTATCCTCTCTTCTGATCCTGAAGATCCAGCACCTTGAAGGTATGCGCTCGAGTGATTTGGTGTGATAGCTTCCCTCTGGTTTGATCTACCCTTGGTCCATTCGGGCGTCCTTTCCATGTCTCTGTCCGAACTTAGCCTTCTTCTATTCCTTTTTTGGGAGATCGCAATCTCCTGGTTTCTTAATTCAAAGTGAGGAGTGTTGATCTCCAAGTTCATCACTTCCTGTAGGTTTCTGTCCTTAGGCTGTTGCCGGGCGGTTCGGGGAACTATTCTTTCGCAATTTTCTCTGTTCTGGTCAGTTCTTGTTTTCGCACATTTGGCGTTCATCTCCACCAGATTTTTTAGGACTTGATCGGCAATCCCTAGGGAGTCTCTTCTGCCAGGCAGTTCTTGTCTTTTTTCTGGTGGTCCTTTTCCGTTCCACTTTGCCACACAGGATCCTATTTCGTTTGCTTCAACTTCCTCTGCTTCTAACCACACATTCTTAGCCCCTGTAAGTCGGGGTGTATTTGACACTACCCCCTGGCTCATGTGTTTTCCCAGTGAGTCTTCTTCGCATGTGTTGGTTGTTGATTTCTCTGTTTTAATATTTAATTTTAACATTTTGGTGACTTTTGTCCATGCCAGCATCTTTAGAGACGCCTCTACTCTTTTTGAGGAATCATCTATTTTGGCCTTCTCCTCGTTGTCTGTATTGGATAATGATTCACTTAGTTTCCTCCTTCGCCATGCACTCCTTTTGGTTGTTACATTCACATTTTGTGAAACTTGATCTTCAGGGTTCGAGGCGTTTGTTTTTGTAACGCGGTGAATCAATGCTGCACAGGCGATCGTCTTAGGTATATTAATCAAACCCACATCTTCATTTGCAACTAAATCGTTCGTTCTGTTATTCTCTAAGAAGCAGTCTTTATTGAATTCAATTTCCATTTGATTTGTTTCCTTTGCCGTAAGCCGCCTCTTTATCTTAGTTATTGTTCTGTTCAGGACTCCCACCGGTTTCTTGTTCACCTGCAACTCCTGTGACTCTAGCTCGCCCTTTCCTGCGTCGTCTGTTTTTTCCAGTCCATCGTCGTCTTCTTCATTATCCAACCCGCACTCTCTTTCACTTTCACTCTCCGACCCACTCTCTCTCTCACTATGCCTGTCATCAAATACTGCATACTCCGTAGAACCACCACTCCCCCTCGTCACGGAGCCACCTCTTGTTTCTAGGGTGCGTGGGTCAGCATGATGACTAAAACAAGGAGAGTGGGAATTAGGGCGGTCGTGACGTGGGCCCTGGGGCTGTGTGGATGGTATCTCTGTTCTCTCCACCAGTTCAGAGAGTCTGTCAGAGAGTCGGTCCGCCACCTCTGCTGGTAGTAGGGTAGTGGGTTTCTCAGCTACCTTAGTGGTCGACAAAGTTCGTTCTGCTAGCTTGCCACGTTTCAGATGGGCACGTGCATTTGGAGGGGCACCCAGACTCATTATGCGACTCATGCTGCAGCTCGTACTGTGGTCGCTGATCACTAAGTAATAGACAATAATCAAGTTCTTTGCAGTGTGTAGCTGCTCTTACCGGGCGTTTTTTCCACTGGCCAAAGTCCTCCCCGCAGGCCGCCACGGACCACCGGGGAACACGGGAAACACTCGCCACGCTCCGCTTGGTGCTGCAGGCGTTTTTATAAGGTGGCTCCTCCTTTTCCTTGAACGCAGCTCGGCAAGAGAAAAAAAAAAAAAATTCAAAAGTCTCTCCACACGGGAAACACTCGCCACACTCCGCTACGCAAGAATTTGGTGGAAGCTGATACAACACTCAGGGAGAATCACACTGCCGTTTTGGTTTGGAAAGTGAATCATGGTTAATTGGATACCTCAGGAAACCAAAGGACACCACTGCATTAATTGCACAAATTGTAACATAGCAAATGCATGCAGAAAACATTACCCCAGCCCAACGTTTGATTATTAATCTTAATTATAGGGTAACAGCCTAAAACACAAACTCATGAAAGCAAATATAACCACAGAATTACCAACCTACATTTCGAGTAGAATATTCTAAAGGGTCCACAGACTTCTCTATAGAGTAATGCATCCAATGGAACAGTGCTTTCTGACTGTCTCCATCTTAAACCAATCGATATGCTCCTTATCCTTTCCTTCCTTAACATAAAGAGCCACATAACCAATCAGATGCTATGCAATCATTTCTAATTATCAGCATTGAAAAGCAACCATGAGGGTTCGCCATACTTAAACCAGCTGAATAACCATTGGTCCTTTGAACATTGCTGAATTTCTAGATCCTTCTACGGAAGAGGCAGTGGAAGTATTGGAATAAATTAGATCTTTATTCAAAGTGTAAAATGTAAAGGCTCACGTGTTCTCCACTATCTAACTTGCAAAGCTACACTTTTCTAAAAACCTCCAGAGCACCCATTCAAGTGCAATTTTAAATTCGGGTACAACATATAGTTAGTCATTTTTACCACTAAATATATACCGTATGCCATTACCTGCCCACCTCAAATTACAATGCAAAAAGGAACACAACATGGAAAAGCCCCAGTCTTTTAACCATATGACCAGAGAGTCTACCTGTTGTTCCAATATATCTATCAAAGGATATATTGATTTATCAAAAGTAGTGACAAAGCCAATTAGGTCATCAGTTTAAGGCATTAATATAAATTCCTCCTGACCACATTTCCCAGAAAATATAGCTTTTTGCCTGATTGTAGCAGCCTGCGGCTTAGTAATCAAAATAAGCAATACAAGTAGAAATGGCCAGCTCTCAATACCCACCCTTTGTAATGTGAAAGTAACAGAAATTCGATAAGTGGTGGAAATAGCGACACTAACTCTCAAAGAGACTTAAAATGTATTTCCAACTTCAAAGTATACCAAGGCAATGGAGAGACAAGACTATCAAAGGCCTTCTAACATCAATACAAAAAAACGCTTCCAGTGTGACACTAGTTCTTTTCCAAGGAAAGAGTAATCAACCAGCGCACATGGGGAACTAACCCACCTTTGTGTAACAATCCACGCATACACTGGGTTTGAACTCGCAGGCAAACATTTCTTCAGGTAATTCGAAAATACCTCATCTGAAACCTGTATGTCAGTGTTGTTGAGAGAAACCAGACTGTAGTTTGCATAATATAAGGAGTTGTTTGGCTACAGGCAGACTTGTTGGAATCAGTCACCCTGCTCTCATCAAAATGTCACGAAATATTAATAGTAGCACTGGAGCAAGGATTTCAAAGAATAGATAGAACTAACAAGAAAACAAATATATAGACCTGGGGATTTAACAGCCCTCTGTCAATGGCAGGCATTACCTTTTCCTCTTTAATAGGAGTAGCCAAGTCCTTGGCTTTCAGTTAACTCAACTCACATTTTAGCAAACATTGAATATCTTTAGTAATGAGGGAAGCATCCCCCCTGTAAAGCCTGTTCTAATAATTAACAAATGATAATTATTTTCATTGTAGTCAATATAGCGTTGTATTATTTCAGATAAAAGCCAAATCATTGTTTAAGATTGCACATTGTTCCGATTTGATCCTAATATTTTACTGTCCTCTTCATTACATTTCCACTAACCTTGGTGAGGAATTTGCTCTCTGCACTGTCCTGCAAGTGCACACCTAAACTAGCTTTCTTCATAGCCAAGAGTTATGTACCCGAACCAGACTGTTTTTGTAAGATGGGTGCAGTTTTGGACTCTGGCACCTTTACTTCCTCACAGGAACTGGAGGGGCTCAGTGTGAAATGAAAAGGGATTCTGTAAAATGGCAGCAGACTAAAATGAGAGGGGCAGCTGAGCAACAGGAAGGAGCAGGTGATGCGTAAACAGGGCATGTGAGGAACTATAGGAAGAAATGGGGCAGTTGAGACTTAATGTTGAGACTCACCAGACATGGGTCCAAAACTGACTCTTGTTCCACTCCAAGGTGACTACTGGTTACAGGAACCTAGACTGGTTGGTCTAGGTCCCCTCACAAGGAGGGAGACCTTCCTATCAATGCACCCTTCTGTTATCAAGAATTACACTAATAGAGGGATTAATGAAACGGAAGAGCAGAGGACAGAACACCGCAACAGTCAACAAATATAATGAAAAAAGACAACAGTAAGGGGCGTGAACAGATAAATCGAGCTATAATTAATCAGGATTGAGAGTCTCTAACCTATTAGCTGAGGGTGATACTTGTGGGTAGTGACTGTCAGCGATGTATTCAGGAAGGCGAGGTTTAACGTGAGGTTTTTTCTTTTGATAGGATTGGGAGAACTAGGGAAACGTCCATTGGAGCAAATACCAGTGATGGGTAGCAGGGTAAGTGAAAACACTGGGTTAGGGGGAGTCTTACTGTAATCAAAGATGGATAGGAATCCAGAAGAGCAGGAAGGTCCGTGAAATCCAGCAGAAGAAACGAGAGCGGAATGGGAAGGATAATGAGGTGTTAGTGGGACCTAGTTCCCGAAGGCACGAGGCTGGACTAACGATGGGGTTGGTGCACAAATATCAGCAGAGCGTCTCTAGTCCGTGCACTGGCTCTGAAGTAAGCCACGAAGCAGTCAGTTTAGCAAAGGGTAATCCGCAACATGCGGGCAGCAAAATAATCCAAACAGCAGAAAGGTGCAGTTCCGGGGACGAAGCAGAAAGTCGACGTCGGAGAGCAGGATGCAAAAACGTGAGGCAGGCAAGTCCGTGAATGAGGCTGGGTCAATATCTGGAATCAAGGTAGCAAGGGTAGGACAAGAGGCAAGTCCAAAAGCAGAGCCGTGGTCAAAAACGGGGAATCGGAAACTAGCGAAACAAGGGATTCGAATCAGGAAACGCAACTTAAATCAGAAGCAGTTGTGTCTGGGTTTACTCTCTTTTTAAGCCAATAGAGAGGTGGGACCTGTAACGTCCTAGCGGATCACGTGACCACGTGAACGGCCGCTACCCTTGGCAACAGTACACACGTACGAGCGACGCCGTCTGGAAAGAAGGTGTCCCCAACATTGCCAGGGCAACCTCCAGCGTTGGAGGAACGAGGCAGTGTTTATGTATGGAAAGGGGAACCGCGATGAGGTGCAATGGGTAGAATTTGCTGCTAGCGTGGCGGATCCCTGACACTTAAAGGGATGGGAAGGGAACATAAGAAATGGGAGGGATCGAGTTGAAAATAGAGGTATGAAGTAAATGAGTATCCCCAGCTGGTGACAAATGAGAGGGCTTTAATTTTAAATGGGTCTGGCATGAAATGTAGAGCCAGATGAAAATATCGGGTGCGTTAAATGGGGGGAGGTGAGAAATGGGGTTGCATAGATCTAAAGTGATTGCATTCAGTTTAGGTCTGAAATGGATGTCGGCTGTAGTAATTAATGTATGTTTGCTGCTGGGCCAGATGCCAAGGATCGCGACCCATACTTTTATAGGTATGATGCAAGCGTGTTGTTTTCTAATGCATGTCACAGATGGAATAATCGCTCCCATGCTCTGAGGTGGTTCAAGGGTTTTTATTGAAGTTCTTGTGGGCCCTAGGCCTTCCCTCTCGCTCATCTTGTATCTCACCTCCACTTTAACCCAATCGTCCTGATCCCAGGTTAGTAGATAAAGAAGATGGACCCCTACTATCTATTTCTATCTTTGTGGCTAGTGATGGGGACCTGAAGGTATGCCATTTCTCTATAAACTTCCTACAGAACTTGCTAACGTTCCCTACACTATCCAGTGGTTCGTGTTACACTGGGCTTTTGCAATTGTGCCTTTAACCACACTTGCCACGCAAACACGGCCACTCACAAAGAAGTACCACTTTCCCTCCCTAACCAATACCTCACCTGCTCCAGAAATCGACTCTACGATTTGCTTTTCCTTCATTCCTCCTGCTGGTCTCTTCGTCTTCCTCCACTTCTGACGCCACCCGACTAACCCACACTTCCTGCTTCCTTTTGCAGCCTTATATTCTCTTCCCTTTGCTGCTATTGGTCTTCTCTTGCTGGCCAATCTGGCATGGTCTTCACCACCAGGGGTGGGTTGAGGAAATGAAGTCATAAATGGCGGGTTAATCCCCGCCCACATTTTTCGCACAGTTCCTCTGTGGAAAAGCAATGCTGCCAGGGAATGCAAGAGTTCATGTTCTGAGTCCTTGTCCCTCATATCCCTGAGTTAAGTTCTATGGGGGAGAGTGGCTGGTGTTCCCTACTTTGTCCTTGGTGGTAGGGAGCATGCAAGTACTTGGTCATGCTTGCTGATTTTCTGTGGCAGTACTGCACGGTTCCTCTGGCTGCTGTGTATGGACATGGCTTGTCTTTGTTGCTTGCTCTCTCCCTGCTGCAGATGGGAGGCTTGCAGCATTTGTGCCCTTCGCTGTCGTGGCTTCCTGTTCTGTCTGCTCTCTTCCCGCGGTTGTTCGCTAATATGGGTTTATATGTCTTGCTGGATCTCTACCTCTGATGCTACTATTTGGTTGCTTGTTCGGATGATGTCTTCTTAAAAGGGAAAAGAGATGCTGGCAAGCATTTGATAAGAGGCATGGCTTGAGTTGTAAATGGACTGCAAGGAAACATGCTGGCACATGGGGATAGGAACTGGGGTCCTCTCAGCAGCTGCCGTTCTCCCCATGGGTAGCACTGTCTCCAGATTTCTTCCTGGTAGGGCTCCCACCCCAGGCTGAAAGGAATTCTCATGCCCTGCTGACAAGGTCAGGTTACTGGTCTTGCCACATGCACTACAAATCGACAGCCATCCGCTAGTGGGTCGGGAAACGTCTCGCTCTTCTTTATGTCCTCTCTCTACTCCCCACCCCACACTCATTTATTCCAATGTATTTCTATTAAATGTTCCGTTTGGGCCAGACGTAATGTCTGAGGATCATCAATATAATTCTGAAAGGCTGAGAGCTATGGGGTATGTGTGATAAATGAGTTGACTTTGATTTGGAAAATTTGGTACATGTACTGTAGGAAATAAGGGACAAATGTGGTACATAACAAGGTGGAGGCAAATTAATGGCTGATGGAGGGTTGTGCATAGTGTGGTGGATCAGAAGGACAAAGGAGTTAAATTTATTTATTTATTTATTGGGTTTTCAAACAGACATTAAAATCAAATTTTCCCTCCTAGAGCATTGAAATGGAGCCATAATTGTTTCTGTCGTGGTTACAATCTTTCCTGATGTATCTTCCACCCCTTGTATTGTTTGCGCTGCTATTTTCTGTTTAAGTTGTCTAGCTAAAAATGTGTCTGCTTTATTAGCTTTTATGTATACCCTTTGCTTTAACTACAATACGCTTTTTTCTGCTTGTTTGGTGGGTATTAAGTCTAGCCTTCCCCTGGCACTCCGATATTGTCTTTGGAGTTTGATGTGTCTACCCCCAATTGTTTTAAGTGTCCTTTACTTCCCCCTCCAAGTCGATTTCAAATTTGCGCTTTAGCTTTGCCCCTATATGCCTGTATTGCGATAATCTCTCCTCCCTAAGGGTCACCTTGAACGCATCCCAAACCATATACAGACTTGTTTAACCTCCCAGATTGGATCTAAAGTATCGCATAAGACTCCGTCCAAGAGTACCCCTCTGAAATTTCCAGCTCCATAAATTGGGGAATAATTTAGGGAGACTAAGGTCCATCATCAAGCGGGCATGCCCCAAGATGGAGATAGTGTGAGTATCAGTTTGTATCACTGTACCGATCAATCTAACCGAGACTCAGAAATAGTCAATCCTCGAGAAAGATTTATGGACATGGGAATAGTAAGTGTATGCTCTTTCCTCTCCCTTCAAGGTAGGCCATATATCTTTAGGAGTCAGATGATCGAACTTCGGTTTCAAAGCTAACCAGGGTGCAGGGCGTACTGATTTAATAGAGCTTCTATCTCGTACAAGGTCCCATGCGATGTTCAGGTCTCCCATCAAAATCACTTCACCCTGGGCAAATTGCTCTAATTTATCTAATGCAGACTTCAAGAAGCTCTCCTGCCCAGTATTAGGGGCATACATGGAGACCATAGTTAGAATCTCTAGACCCAACTGTACCAAGAGGAAGAGGAACCGTCCCGCCTTATCAGCTTGTACTTTCTTGATAGCCTTTGATGCAAATATGCAAGTTACTATCAACACTCCTGCTGACTTGGTCTTTGCATTAGCCTGCCTAAGTATCAGAAAATATTCAACTTCAACTTGTATCGATCTTGGAACTAAATGTGCGTTTCATGTAAACCTATAAGGTCAGGCTGATGTATACCTAATACACGTTCCAGCTTCCTTCTCCTGACCGGGGAGTTAATCCCCCTGATATTAAGCGTTAAGCATCTGAAAATGATTATGGAGTGTCAGGACTCCAGCATGGGAGTCCTTCTTATAGTCGGACATTTTAAACCTCAAATTGTCCGTCCATGTACCAATCCTACCACCCCTAAACTTTGCCACCTCCACCCCTCCCCAACATATCCCCAATAACATTCCTCCTTCCGTGGTGTAGACCACCCTTGCTAATCTCTCTTTGGACTTCGTTCTGAGGGATGATCCACCATCTAAACCAGGGATGCCATACATGCAGGGTATTCTGTAAGTCTATTCTAGTTTCCAAGATGAGCACCGACGGTGCCCCAGCAGCAAAAATAGCTTTGCTGTTCTAAGATCATGTACTTTATTTCATCTTGACGCGTACTTCTAGGAAAGTTATCCTCTCCCTATTCTGTCACTGGTGGGGGTTTCTCTGCAAAGGGAGGCCCTTTTTGGGCTTCTGTTCGATTTTGTTGTCCACTCTTTCGTTGTCCACTCTCAATATCGCAGGATGCAAAGTGCCTTCAGGCGGATCACGCTACTGCGATCCGTCTAATCTTCCTGGTCGAGGTGTAGAATACGGGCCCCTTCCTCTTTATTAGTAATATGTTGTTTCCCCTCCCAAGTAAAAAGAAGGCCAAACGGAAATGTCCATCTGTAGGGTATTTTGTGCAGTTGCAAGTGTTGCAGAATATGATGCATGTCCGTCCCTTTTTTGAATTTTTTTTTTTGTAGCATTCATGGAGATATAGCCTGGAACAGTTGTATTTCGTTCACATTTAGTGTAGTTTGTGTCACTTTTCTGGCTTCCTGTAGGATTTATTCTTTCTGGGAATAACACACCAGTGCTACCAAGGTGTCTCCGGATCAGGTAGAAGGGTCCTGTCGCTTCGGACCGACCCTGTGGATTCTATTGATAGGGATTGTTACCTCCGCTTTGGCATTGAGTAAATCCTTCAACTCCCGTAACAACTTCTTTTTTTAAGAGTGAATCTCCCACTGACTCTGGAATGTTTCGTATGTGGATGTTCGATCTTGTTGATCTATTCTCCATAGCCTCACTTTGCAACTCTAGATTGTGTTGCTCGTGTGAAATGTTTAAGGAGCTCCTCTGATTGTGTAGACTCCTGAGCCAAGTCAAATGTTTTTTTTTTGGCATTTTTTATAAATGCAACCAAGCATTTATCAAGTGTTCACATCAAATTTAAACTTCTTTTACTTGGAGTGTTGTGGTGATGTCAATAGAAACAACAAACAAAACTAACAACTTTCACTTTTCAGGTATATGTTTTTTCAAATCTCTTAATGTACACATACTTTGATCAGGGTCCCTTCTTGGGTGTACACTTTCTTCTGCCTAATAGCAGTGGCCGATCTGGTCAGACTCCATCTCCACTGTTGTTAAATTAGGGTCAAGTATTGTGCAGAAAGAACGTTCGCGCTCAGGGTGGTTTGTCATCTGACTGGTGGAACATGTCCAAGACAGCGCCTTCCAGGACGCACATCTATCGCTCCCATCAGAGCCCGATCTACCTGTCCCATCCATCCATCCATACATTAGTTTCTGCTTCCGCCCATCTTTCGAATTCCCTGTGCTATCGTGTGTATTGTGGGCCCCCAGCAGATTTCCAGGCCATATCAATCAATCTCTTAGCCAGTACACATTCCATGCCATGTCCATGAACTTGACCACTTATTTATATTTGCTAACTCTTGGATATGCCCCTAGCAGGCATTCTTTCTGTGACCATTCGTATCTCACTATTCCAGCGTCTCTGCAGGCCCGTTCAATTCATTCCCAGAATCTCTGGACCTGCCCACACTTCCAAAACATATGCATCAAATCCACATCCCACATCCCGCACCATGGACATAGTCGCTGTGCATTTTTATGGAACGTAGCTACCATGTTTGTCATGTATGTGCGGTATCGCACATTTAGCTGTATCAATCTAAAACTGGAGTTTCTCGATACTTCTCTGGGGAATACCAGTATCCGTTCCCACTCTCTTTCCGCTATGTCTGTGCCCAAATCTTTCTCCCATAACTCTTTCAGTGCTGCGCTTTTGGGATTGGGTTTATCGATCAGTACACTATACAATCTGGACACCGGCCTCCATCCATCCATCATTCAGACTATCCATTAGGGTCAGCAGGGGGTTCGGTGACGGCTCTTTAGGCCATCCTCCCATTTTTCTTTGGCCACCCTCCGAGTCCTTTGATACCAGAGGAATTGCCCGCCAGGTACCTCTTGCTTAGCTTGTAGCGATTCAAACTCCCTGAAGACCCCTTCCTCCTACAGATTTCCCCAGGTGTATATGTCCCACCTCTCCCATCGTCTCACTATTAAGTCTGTACCATCTTTGCAGATGTCCTCTGCAGTCGGTGCCTCAGGGGAGTAGGGATGCTCGAGTTTCAGTAATGCCACAGCCCTGCCCCATATCCTTCTCCCCAATGTCACCACCATGGGGGTGCTACCCAAGCAGCCCTTAGGCACCCACAGTATTTCTTTTAGTCTTGCGGAGGCCACCAGTCATTGTAATAACTCGGTTTCAGACGTGACCTTATCCGCCAACCATTTGACTATATGTCTGAGTTGGGCCGCCAACGTTTCCAGGTCTGGTATTTGCACCCCTCCCTCTCTGTAAGGCAGACACAATATGGCAAGTGACAGTTTATGGCGGGCTGCACCCCACAAGAATTTGCGTGACAGCATTTCCAGTAGTCGGAAAAAGGACCCCTTAACGTAGCAGTGTACGTTATTAAAGTAATATAGGAATCGCGGCAGGATAATCATCTTGGTGATAACCACCCTGCCCGTAAGGGATGGCGGCAACCTGGACGAGAATTTCATGGATTTCCTCAAGCCTTTCACCACTGCTGCCATGTTATTCTCATGCATCTGTTCCGGTGTGTGTGCCGTATATTTACCCCCAAGTACTTGAATGAATCTAGCTCCCACCAGAGGCCGACCTCTGCTAGTTCACTCATGTCCTTCCCCTTCAGACCTGCTATCGGGGAAAATGCAAGATTTTGTTTTGCTGAAGCTAATCCCAGACACCTTAGCGTAGTTGTCCAATATATCCAGAACCACTGAGACATTTAGGTGTGGATCCCTCAAGTACAATAGCACATCATCCGCAAAGGGCGAGATCAGATGACCCACTCCCCCACCCAGATGCCCGCATCCAGGTACTGTTTTCGGAGATAGACCGCTATCGTCTCCAGCCCCAGTATATACAACATTGGGGACAATGGGCAGCCCTGTCTGGTGTCCCACACCGGTGACACCATTCTCCCAGATTTAACCCTTGCTACTGGCGCCGTGTATAGTATCTGCACCCACTTGATAAATTGTTCCCCAAACCCGAATTCCCTCAGTGTTGCTGCAAGCCATTCCCAATATTGAATCAAACGCTTTTATGGCATCTAGGGAGAGTATGGCGTACTGCGCCTGGGAGTCCGCTGCCTGCGCTAGAACATGCTGTAGTCTGCGCAGATTTAACGCCGTGCTGCGACCCGGAACCCCGGAACAAAGCCATTCTGGTCTCTATGGATCAGGTCCCCTATGACCTTGGTCAGTCTCTTGGCTAGTACCGTGGTTGGGATCTTAACATCATTTAACATTGCCAGTGGGTGGTACGAGTCACACCCATCCGTTGGCTTCCCCGGTTTGGGTATCTGGATCACCAGGGTCTCCCTCATGGTCTCTGGCAGCACCCCTTTCTTGTATGCCTCCCTGAACACTTCAAGTAGCACCGGGGTCAGAACTGACTCATGTTTTATAGAACTCCGGGGGAGTTCGTCGTCGAGGCAAGCGATCTTATCGCTTCAGTTATGTCTTCAGCTGTTTATGTCCTTCTCTAATGCCTCGCATTGTGTTGACCCCAGCTTAGGCAGACCAATTTCATCCAGTGTGCCCGGTATGTCCTCCTAACGCACCTGGTGTTCATGGCTGTACAGGTGGGAATAAACATCCCGGTAGGTGTCACTGATTGCTTGTTACGATTTGTGTACAGTGCCTGATTCATTCCTGAGTTCTGTGGTCAGGTGTTTTGGGTGTTCCCTCCTGCACAGCCACGCCAGCAGGCTGCCCGCTCTATCGCCCTACGCATGTATTCTAGTGGTTTTGACTGAGTAGTCGAACTTTGGCAGCCTCGCCCAAGCATCTTGGCAGTTACCTCCTTAATTTTTCCAAGTTCAAGTTCCTCCTCGTGAGTCCCTTGTGTGCATGATTCCCTCTGTTTAATTTCATCCTCCAACCTTTCTAACTCCAGTCTCAATGTCTTCCTGAAACCTCCAAAACTAGCTGTGACCTCCCACCGCACCACCACCTTCATAGCTTCCCAGATCGTTCTCGACTGCTCAACGCTGCCCACATTCCTCTCCATGTACTCTTTTTAAATTGCTGCGCAGTTCTTCTTTAAAAGCCTGCTCTGTTAAAGCATCTGTGGGTATGCGCCACAATGGTATAGGGGGCCTGGGACCCCTGCATCCTCCAGGTCCACAGTAGTGGTGTGTGGTCTGAAATTGCCCTGCCCAGGTACTGTGCCAGGTGAATCCTGGCCACAAATAGATAATCAATCCTGGTGTGCAGGTGATGCGGCGAGGAAAAGTAAGAGTAACCTCTGTCTATTGGGTTCAGCTCCCTCCACACATCCACCAGATCCAGGGCCCCCAGTACCGCATTCAGTGCCCCATTAGCAGCCTCATTTCGGGTAACTGGTGGGCTAGATCTATCCAACTCCCAGTCTCGCACACAGTTAGTCACCGCCCCAGATGAAGAAACATTCCCGTTATGGGGTTATCTTGGCACACAGTGCATTGAGGTGTGTAGGGATCCCGTAGTTGGGGGAGTAAGAGTTGACTATGCATACTTCCACCTGCTCTATGTAGCCCCTTAATATCAGCTATCTCCCTTCTGGATCTACTTCCCTTCCCAATAGCCTAAAGGGAACTGCAGCACTTACCCATCTGAGGACCCCACAGGCATATTTGGAATAAGCGGTGCCATATCTCTGTCCTCCCCAATGTTCCTCTACCATGGGCATGGTGTTTTGCATTAGGTGGGTCTCTTGCA
Organism: Ambystoma mexicanum; assembly: GCF_040938575.1. Lineage (NCBI taxonomy): Eukaryota > Metazoa > Chordata > Amphibia > Caudata > Ambystomatidae > Ambystoma > Ambystoma mexicanum. Next base: position 127,970,037 of record NC_090938.1, read on the forward strand.
GTAGTGCAATAGACACTTTTTTTCCTATTGAGGAAGGACTTTATCCGGTTCCCACGCAAATATGTGCCCAGTCCCCGAACATCCAGGTCAGTACCATGATATAAGCAGTCATGACAATGTTGTATCTCCACTTCGCACCTCCCCATTCTTGGGCCCCAGTCCCACGACCCGCCCACTCTCGGCTCTTCTTAAATTGGAGCAGCCCCCACCCCTATTTGTCCCCCTGGTATCTCTCGTGCACATCTCATGTCATCTGCCTTTTTCTGTGAAGAATTCAAAACATTAATAACGACAACTTTCCAAATACCAAACCAAATAACTGCGCTCAGCAGCTGCGTTCCGTTTGCGGCGCTCGGGCGCCCTTGCACCGTCCTGACCCATCCGGGCCATCGTGTGCGAGCTGTGGGGTGCCATCAACTGCCCGACACCAAACTGTTCGTGGGGTGGGTCCTCCGTCCCAGGTTGAGGGTCCTGGTCTCGCCCCCGTCGAACATGAATAACTTGATAACGGTGGCAGTGAGTGTCAAGTGCTTTGCTGCAGACCCTCTGCAGGCCCTTCATTTGCTTCCTTCACCCCTCTCCCCGCCCCCTCATTGGGCCAAACGCCCTTCATGTGACTGCTTCATCTCCTTTATCCAAGTTGTGTTCCATCCACATTGTAGCCGCTGCTGGTGTTTCAAGGAAGACATGTCGGCCTTTGTAGATCACTTTTAGCCTGGAAGGATACATCACATGTATTTGTCCGAGTCTTGCCTTATCTGGCACAAAGGAGTTTCTTGCTCCCCATCTTCTCTCGAGTATTTCAGGATGGCCTCCCTGTCCCGAAGTTCAGCATTTTTGCTATCATGGGGCGAGTGTGTGAACCCGGTGGCAGTCATTTTTGCAAGGATCAATGGGCTCTCTCCATCACAAAGCCCTGTGAGAGATTGCTCGCCCCAACTTCCTGTAGTATTAGGTTTTCCATGAAATCTGTACGATTCGGACCTTCCATTCCCTCCGCAATTACTAGCAGGCGTGCGTTGTTTCACCGCGCCCGTCTCTGCGTCTTTTGCTCAGGCCTCTAGTGTCGCATTTCTCCTCTCTAATTCTGACAGTCTCTCTTGAAGGTCCGTGGTGGCCTCCTTCGTTTCTTTCAATTCAGTCTCCGTGGTCGTTACTTTTTCTGTGTGTTTGTGGATATCCTGCTGCATCAGTTGCATGTCAACTTTGACCTCTTCAATTTTTGTGTCTATGAATGATCTCAGAGCAGCGATCGCCTCCAGCACCTGGTTCTCTTTTGCTCCAGCTTCTGAATCTGATTTTTGTGCCTCTGCGTTACCCTGTGGCTGGCCCCGGGATTTGGCCGCATTGAAGGAATCCATGATTGAAGGGTCTTTTTTTGCCTTTATTAGGCAGCATTTCTGCATTGTTGATGCTGGGGCAGTTTGCTCGTTGCCGTCACCCTGGCAGCCGGTCCCCCTCTGCGTGGTCGCCAACCTGCACTAAGGCAAAGTTCCCCAATTCAAGTCAGCATCTCGCCAGCAGAACTCTCGGGTATCGCGCTCGGTTTGTTCCTCCAGTTCTCCTCAGGCATATGCATCCGATGCGCTCCCCAGGAGATCACCGGTCCGTTTACAAACTATTTGCCGTTGTCCGTCACTTAGCCCAAAACGAGTAGGGTCCGGTTACGTAGGGAGGGTGGAGGCTTCAGTATGTAGTATGGACCTTCTTCGTGGAATGGCTACCGGTGTTGTCCGGGTCTGCATGCCCTGTCGCTGCTGCAATTCCTCCCTCCGTCCCAGTTTATTCCACTTCAGTCGCACACCTGTGCACCCAGCAGTTTCGCCTACCCCTCATGCCGCAAAGCCTTGTGGGCAGGCGGGTGTCGGGGTGCAATTGAGTTGTCCTGCCTTCAATTGTTTGTTTTTCTGTGGCTGGGCTGCTTTACAGCGCAAGACCAGTGGGGTCCACTGACCTTGGAGCAACGTTATAGCTGCCTATGACTTTGCCACAACTGCGGTTGCAGAACAACGCCTCTACAGTCACTGTGGTTGCCTCTCTGTGGCAGGTGACTTCTTATGGCGTGCTTCTGCGCAACAGTGTCGCAGATACTGGTGGGTTCAGCCGTCCCCGGTGTCCACCGTGTTTAATTTGCTGCTTAATTGTATTGTGTCCGCAGGGGGATGAGGACTACTTTGACTCCTCGGCCCCGTCTCCCACCTTTTTAGGCGGCGCAGCGTGTTGGTTTACTGGCGTGACTCATGTGGGTATCGCTGCAGATGTCTGTTGCGCTCGATGCTGCCCCGTGCGCCGCAGATGTCTGCCGTGCTCGATGCTGCTCTGTCACGGTTATCCCAGCTATGCAACTGCCTGCTCACTGCTGCTCCATTGTGGCCCCCTATCCCTGGGCCTTCACCTTTTTGCTCCATGCGCATAATGCAAGAAACAGTAACACTGCGGCCCCGTGGTTATTCTGGGATGTGGGCGCTGGGGGGCTGCCAACACATTAGCCTACCTGATTTCCTCAGTGTGTCTGTCGCTCCTCTCTGTGCCCTCCTTGCAGCTTATTCAGATTCTGTGCTCGCTGCTCATTGGGCAAGTATGATCACGATTAAGCCAGCAAGCTTTGCAGTGTGCACTGTTTCAAGGTTCATATGGCTTTAGCACGCATATGGTGTAGTGGAACTGCTTCCCTGAGCTTTTGGAGCATTCTGTTCGCTCCTCGCTATAGCTCCATCAGGTCCACAGTGGAGTTCTGGGCGGCCCGCTATCGCCGCGTATGGTGTGTCCCAGCTTGAAGGGGCCGCTTCCCAGGTGTCTTTCCCAACCCGCCTGCCTTCTTCTCTGCACAGTTGGTGCGTTTCCTGTGTGTTGCGGCTACCTTCAGCTCCACCGCTGCTTCCGACTCTTCTGTGACACTCACCTATCCACCACCAGGTCCCCGCCGCACTGCTCACTCTCAGAGCCGCTCCCTGGCACTCTGGTCCGCCTGCGCCTGACTACCACAGCACAATTTGGTTGACCCCTAACATCCAGGGGCTCGCTAGTCGCTGGGGTGGCCAATGAGCGCGCTGCTCCCGATGCGGCCGTGTTGCTCCAGGCCCCTCCTCCTCTTTATCTCCAGGCCACAGCGCCGTCCACCATCTGTGTTTCTCGGGGCCTCGCGCATATAATCGATCGTTCTCCTTGATGAACGCTCCGATTTCGCCCAGCAGCATGCTCTTTAGCTGGTGAAGTGCTTCCCTCACCTGTACATGTTCTCAGGTCCTCCCCATCTCCGCCAAACAGCTACAAAGCAAGATCTATGTAAGGATCTCGGTCTCAGCACAACCTCACTCCATGGGCTCAGCCCACACACACCCCCGAGCCAAGTCTTGTATTGCTTTCTCATTACTGTCTGTTCTTTCTACAAGAGGTGCAATGTCGCTACGTATGTCAACCAAAGCAGATTTAAATTCTGTTGTGAAATTATCGAATTGCAGCTGCAAGGAGGATAGTTTTTCTTGAAATACTTAAACACGGTTCCATGTCCTCTCTCGAGGCCGCCATATTGCTCTATGTAGTATCCGTGGGTTCCTCCAGCAGTTCACTGGGATGTTCCGGTTATTTCTGTGCACCCCCTGATCTTAGCCAACAGGTTCTAATAGGATTCTCCTTATGGGTAAATGGAATCTTAGAGAGGCGGTCTTTCCTTTTCTCTTTGGGCACTGGCATTGACCACCTACACGGCCAGATCAGCAATTACAAGTTTCGATTGCACTCAGATGTAAAGCTCAATTTCAGGTGCTAGGAAGAGATAAGCTGTCCTGAATTTAGACAATACTGCTCGTGCGAGAGGATGGGGGGGGTTGGGGTGACGGGATTTCCCCAGTTGCCTCTTCTTATCCCAGGGTATCAGCACGACATGCAATTATACCTCCAGCTATTTGATTGCAATGCCTATACAGAAGTCGCGTATTCATAGCAAACTATACCCTGGAGATCTATGCAAAGTTGTCTTCAATAGCATTTCATTAATAGAACAAGCCACCCCTGTGTATGGATAAAGCTGTTGCACTGTTATTACCCTTGCTTAATGCTCTGTGATTCAGTGGTCTATTGTGGGTAATCTATGTACACCCAGCTGGGGGTTGGTCTCTCAATGCGGCCGACAAGCGTTTAAATAGAGTACCTTCTGCTGGTATGCAAGATAACTGGTTACATCTAGTATATCTTTGCAGCGTTGTCTACCGTTACCCGGAGGAGAGTGTTCACATGGCAGTTCTATAGATTGGCTCCCTAACGTCTACTCCCCACACGGATAAGTCAGGAGGAGGGGAATGTATAGTTGTATTGAGATTTTTACCCAAGCCCCTTCCCCTCCTTCCTGCAACTCGAGACGCGCCTAGGAGGCAACCCTTCAATAGGACGTATCTGGAGCAACAACGTGGGGGTTGCAATCCACATGTTTGTTGCCTGGACTGAGCTGCACCGTTGCAGTCTACGGAGGCCGTCTATAAAGCGTCAGGTGCTTCCCAGACATCTGAGGGTCGTGTAGCAGTGTTGATGTGTCCAATTGCACAGTGAGCCGCCTTTCCTCTCCAGGGGGTTACCAGGGCTACTTCCCTGCTGGGCGAGCCAAAACAGGAAATAGCTTGTTCCGATCTGCATATGTAAGGGTCGGGTGTGGTACAGGAGGCGCTCCCGCATAAAACCTCCTCGAAATCTTCTTGCAGAGCGATTTCAGAAAGGTCTTCTCTGCGACTGTGTTGTCACACACTTCCGGTGCTATTTTCTGGTGATATTTAAATTTATGTTGCGCGTTTTCACATATCCTTGGTTCTAAAGGGGCACAGAGCTCCAACGTGCCTTTGCTGCTCGGTGGTTATCTAGGATAGGAGTCTGAACTTTAAGTAAAGGGTTCCCTGCCTGACAAAACTAACTAGGGTGCTTGTCATTAGTCAGTGAATCCAAAAGGAAGATCTGTTCTCTGTTCAAAACTAATCTAATATATCCCTGCAACTGCCAGCAGACATTTGGAAACAAATAAGAAAAGTGGATGATGAAACGGTCTATGGCGCCACATGGGCGAATTTAATAAAGGAGGATAAAGAAAAAGAGGTGGGGGGGGGGAAACCAGGGCCAAATATGGCGGCATTACCAGCACGAATAATACAGAAATTGAAAGGAATTGTTCCAGAAAAAAGAATTCAATGGGACAAATTGACTGCGTGCGTTCAGGGCAAGGATGAGTTAGCTACAGATTATTTTAATAGATTTGGGGAAGTATTCACAGATTTCAGTGGACAGGATGTAAGCAAAGAGGCTGGAAAAAGACATATTTGTTGACAAATATGTTAGAGGGTTAATACTTCCAATTCAAAACTTAATGACATCGGAATGTGCATGGCAAGAAAAAACGTTAAGTGAAGTACTACATATGGCTCAATATTATGAGAACAAAATGAACACAGAGAAAGAGAAAAAGGATAGAGCGAATTTGAAAACAAGTGTGCTACTTCAGCAAGTGGCGGGACACAATAGAGGAAGAGGTAATGCACAAGGCAGAGGTAATTCAAACATGCATGGAGGGCGTCTGGGATTGAATCAATGTGTGTACTGCAGAGAGGAAGGACACTGGCGAGCGCAATGTCCACACTTGCAAAATAGAAATGGGTATGGCCAGAGAAGACAGCATAGGGGCCATCCAGGAGCAAATGGGCAAAATAGAAATAGCTTCCAGCAGCACCAAAATACTCAAGGAAATGGTACCCAAAATCAGAACCAAGCTCAGAATCAAACCTCTGCTCAGAATCAGAGCCATCAAAACACGCAAAATGGGAATAGAGTTAGGGGTGGGAACATTTTTGATACCCAATTGGGTGCGTACTATAGTAATAGTAGCGATTACACCTCGGATGATGTGGTGTTTCCCCAATAGGACAGCCCAAGACAAGGGTCGGAACCAGTGTCTATTTCTATGAATCAGAAAGGACCCTACGTCCTTTCCATACATAGATATGAAAGTCGGGAATGGAATAGCTTTCTCGTAGATACGGGGGCACAAAAGTGCTCAATAGATCATCACTTAGTTCCAGAAATACCACTGTTGGGGCAAAGAAATATTTCAGTAGGGTTCGCAGGCACCCCAGTGATCAATCCCGTGTCCCAACCAGTAGCAGTGACATTAGGCCCATTCACTGAATATTGTCAATTTCTCTTAACAGAGAATTGTGGGGAGAATCTTTTTGGGTTAAATTTATTGAAAAAAACTGAGTGCAGTTATCCACTGTACACCAGATGGAGTATTTCTGACCATTTCACCACAAAATGTACCGGTATCTGAATTTGTGTCCAAACCTTTGCCAGGAGAATTGAGTGAAGTGCCAACTTGTATAAGGGCGATGAATGATAATGATGTGGGATGCTTGAAGATGGAGCCAGTGAAAATTGCCCTGAAAGAAGGAGTAACGTTACACGTATTCCACAGTATAAAATCTCAGCAGAAGGAGAAAAAGGATTGAAAAGTATTGTTTCGGATTTGATCAAATTGGGAGCGATTGAAGAGATTATAGGCAGTACTTGTAACAGTCCCATTCTTCCGGTGTATAAGAAAGGAGGTAATGAGGTGCCATATCATTTTATAATTGATCTGCATGCACTGAACAAGGTAGTAGTTCCTCAATTCCCATTGGTTCCAGATGTTACCACAATTTTAACAATGATTCCTGCCTCGGCAGAATACTTTAGTGTTCTTGATTTGAAAAATGCTTTCTTCAGCATTCCAGTACACAAGGAAAGTAGATATTTGTTCGCCTTCACGTTAGGAGGACGATCATTCACATTCACACGCATTCCACAAGGCTACACAGAGTGAGTATTTACAAGAGAGCGTTAAAAGAACAACTAGATATGCTAGAATTACCGTCAGGTTGCGTATTGCTTATAGATATAGATTATAATATAGATGATTAATTGATCGCTGCAGATACAGAAGAGATTTGTAAAAAGAGTACTGTTTTCCTATTAACACATTTAGCAGCACAGGGCCATAAAGCAAGCTTAAAGAAATTCCAATATTGTCGAAAGGAGGTGACTTATTTGGGTTACCTACTTTCGAGAGAAGGGAAAAGACTGACGCCAGAGAGGATAGAAAGCATTTTTGGTATGCCTATTCCAAGTCGGCAGTGGATTGTGAACTTTGCATTGATTGTGAAGCCAATGGTGGAATTGACAAAGAAGGATGTTGTGGTGCCTTTGCAGTGGAATGAAGAATGTCAGAGAGCACTTGATCTGCTCAAAATTGCATTGTGTTCTGCTCCAGTTTTGGGGGCACCAAATTTTTTTCTGATTTGTTTTTTTTTTTTTTTGTACACGAGAGTGAAGGTTGTGCTTTGTCCGTTTTGACACAGGAACAAGGTGGAAGAAATAGGCCATGCGGCTATTTTTCTTCTGTGCTGGACCCTGTAGCGCGTGCACTACCAAGATGTTTGCGAGCTGTTGCAGCGGCTGCTGCGTCAGTGAAACAAACGGAAGGGATGGTATTGGGGCACACCTTGATTTTGATGGTGCCACATGCCATAGACGTTCTGTTAAATAGAACGCAGACGCAACACCTCACCTCTGCTAGATTGACCAGATATGAAATTGTCCTTTTTGCGCCACACATCCAAATTATGAGGTGTAGCGCTTTGAACCCTGCAGAATGAATGCCACTACCCACGGAAGAACTTGGTGAGAATGAATCACCTCCCCATGATTGTTTAATGGTTACTGTGGAAGAAACGAAAGGAAGAATTGATTTAACAGACACCCCACAAAAAGAGCCAGATGGAGAGTTTTTTATGACGGCTCTTATTTAAACTACCTGATGACACATCAACTGCTGCCTATGCTACCACCACGTTAAAGAGTATTGTGGAGAGTAAAAGAATCCCCTACAACTCTGCACAAGCGGAGGAGATAATAGCCTTAACCAGAGCCTGTGAAATTTCTGAAAATATGAGTGTAAATCTGGGCTGATTTGCGCTGTCGGAAGCGGCTGTCCGTTTCACAGCAGTGCAGCTTGACAGCTTTTCCTGTGCTGCGTTGGGTCCTTTCCTCTTACTGTTCCCTCTTGGTGTGTTGGCGCGCGTTGCTCCGAGCCCTGTATTGCTTTGGGCTCTCTCCTCCGGGACGAGGACTGAAACTGGATTGAAACTGCTTGCCTGTTGTGCCCTGCTGTGCCTTGGTTACACCTACGGTTTCAGTGGCTTACGGACCCCTCGGAAGAGATCAGACTGGGGGGCCCTGAGACCACAGCCGTCTTGTTCACAGCTCATGACTCACAGGTATGCCCTTAAAGCTTTATTAGCTAATCAGTAATTACCTCCCCTATAATCAGGGTTTCTTTTTACCGTTTCTAGACGCTCTGCGCATCTCGTAAGGTAGCTGTCTATGATGCCTTTAATTAACCCCGATGTTGATCTCCCGGTTTCACAGCCGGCTCCTAAAAACGATCGAGTGGCTGAAGTTTTAGCTCATAGTACCCGCAAGAGACAGCGTCTCAGCATTAGGCATCCCGAGTCACTGCTCGACGCCCTAGGTTCTCCTGATGAGTCCTGCACAACCCCTGATGCTGGTCTGACCGATGTCCCACGGAGCCCAGTAACTATGGACACAACCAAAAATAAGTACCTAGCTCCCAGGGCAGTTAGTAATAACTTGCTGGTTAACAATTTCAGTGTACCTACTTATGACACCAGTTACGCTCAGCAGTGAAAACACTCCCAATAAGACCTCTCAAATGTCTGTCGCAATTATTGAATCAAATGGGGACTGTCTACCCCCCATTAAGATGACGCCCTCTTCACTAGGGGGGAGTAGTGACATCCCTACTTCCGCCTTGCTCCCACTCTCTCCTTCTCTCTTACCGGAAAGTTCTGACAAGAACGGTGTTCTTGAACACTGGAGTTTCTGGAAAGAATCTCTCATCACAGAGCTGAATAACTGCAACACCTCTGAGGACTTGTGACCCTAGATATTTCAGCTGAAAAGTATCATGAATTCTTCTTCCTTGGAAATGAGCACACAACCAACGATTCATTAAAGACTGTGTCGCCTGACAAGAAGGTGTCACGCTCCTCTCAAACTGATAGGCCAGAAGCAAATAACTATTTACCTTTGAGTTTACAGCCTAAAGGAACCTGCTACACCCAGATGGAGTTTCTTTATAAAGAAGCTGCATCCTCTGCTGACCCACCGATAGTGTTGCATACTGGCCCTAGGGGTGACCTTTTGTTTTTCCCAAAATGACATAGACTCCGCCCCTCCTGTAGCGAATAAGTCACTACAAAATCCCAGTTTGGCCTTGGTAGAACCTATTCCTGCTCCCATGCCAGTACGGTTGGGTGGTTATCGTGAGGCTCAGAAACCTAGGACAGACTCAAGGACTGTGCGCCTTAGGAAAATGAATATGCCACCTCTGGAGGATGAAGACACTCAGGTTTTAGTGTCTGACACTCGGAACTTTGTTATTGCCAATGTCCCAGACCAACGAAGAATGAACCCAGAGAAGCACTCCACAATAAAGTTCTGGCCTGGCTACGTGCACGAACGGGGCCAGGCATAGTGCGCTCGTCCGACTTAAAATTCCTGCGTAGAATCAACTTGCTCAGTTGGTGTTCTCAAGGGAATACTGACTGCATTGTGATAGGATGTGGAGTTAGCATTCTACCTATGTACCTGAAACTGTGTAAATACTTTCATAGGGGCTCTACTAATTTTGAGCTTATTATTTGATTTTATTATCTATAATCTGAATTGTTCTCCTATAGGGGCTCTACTAATTTTGAGCTTATTATTTGATTTTATTATCTATAATCTGAATTGATCTCCTATCTTTGGGATCGTATCTTCTTGACTACCTTAATATGATGTCTAATTATTTAACAAATGTTCACTTTTATATATTCCCTCCTTGATGCCGCTCTGGATTGTTCCTCTGTATTTTATTATCTCTCTTATTTATTATTTTGATGTGTGTAAGTTTTGTTTTATGTAGCGCTCTGTGGCCTGCGGGTGTGTAGCGCTCTACAAGAAATAAATCAAATCAAAACAACTAAGGCACAGGAAAATGACTCCCTTCTACTGTGATTGTTGTTTCAGCAAATTCACTTTAGTATTCGCGGATAGTTCTTGGCAACTACTTTCATCAGGTCGTATAGTTCAGATATTGGGCTTTTCAACAGTTTCTTTTACACTGCGTTTCTCACTCTTGTTTTCTTCTTCACTCTTGTAGTTTTGTGTGCAATACTTGTTCATAATACTCGCATGTGACCATAATCTTAAATGATGCAGCAGCATAGAAGGGTTCAAGTTTTATATAAACAGTTTATTTCGCTTAAGTGGGCCTAGTATGGTATGCAACTGCTTCAGCTGAGCCTCTTCTTCTGACCGCATGATGAGAGGAAATAGCTTTATACATTCCGTACACATTGCTTCATAACAGGTCATTAAATCACAGGCTAAAGGTGAACACAGGTCAGGATCTCAGCTTACTCCATTCAGCTGTTGGTTTGGGGGTTTGGCTAATTTAACTCTCTGTAGCCTCCTCCAACAACACATGTGAACGTGCAAACCAAACAAGGACTTTGTTTTCTGCAAAATAAGCAATCTTTAAATTGTGTGCACGGACCAGCTAATTGAAGAACTACTGTTCATTTTTACAAAGTGCTTACGATCTTTTCTCTTAATTTTCCACAATAGGTCCTTTTTTTAAACATGATTCTATAATTACAATGTATATCAGTAAGTAAATCTGTTACATCTATGGCCAGCATATCTCTAATAACTTTCGCTTGCATAATAAAACATTTGTGGTGGATATTGAAGTTGACTGTGGTCTGAGACATGTCGTCACTGGGACACTGATAACTAGGATAGTGCTACATAATATTCCAATAATGAACACCCATCTAACATAATCGCTCATTCCCAACAGTACTGCATGTGCAAACCCCTTGGAATAATACCTATTTTCTCTGACAGGAGCATAACAATGCATGGACCCTTTCTGGGGTGATATAGCCATACGCTTGTAGTTTGGCATAGCTTGTGTATGGAGCAAAACAAATTATATCGGGACATATTTTCACAGAGCTTAATTGCTCCTAGGAGTGTCTCTTTCCTCCAGCATTGGATCTTTCATAGATTCACATAGTGTATATTCCCTGTCATCGGACTGGGAATCCCTGGTTACTTTAACTTAGTACTTTTCCTATGGAAAAACCTGAGTGTCCCATCAACGTTGTTGTGGGGGTCCTTTTGGTCCCTGCCAATATGACGTTGAGTATGTAGCTTCGTCCCAGCAGCTTCCCCCTCAGATTTCAACTGTCTATTCAGTTGGTGGGATCCCTCGAGTTCTTCTCGTCACTGAAAAATCATCTTTATGCTAAACAAAGACCTATATTTCTACAACAGTCAATCCGGAGCAACCAACGACTCTTCTACGGTGTTGGCTGGAGACCGTTGGCTCCAAAAAACCCTTATTCAATCGGGGTCTGTGTTACGCTCACCTGGCTCCCACAGGGGCATCCGTCGGACCCGGACAGCTGCGATCTCCACCCATGTGATGCGTAGTTCAGCGATGACTGACTGGATCCCCCTCCTAATCTTGTCTGCTTAACCCGTAGAAATATTCTCCTGCAAGTGGAGAGATGGATTTAGCCACTTGTGGATTCAAGTGATGGCACCCCCACAGTCCTCCCCAACTAATCACCTCCGAAATGCCCTCACAGCAATCTCACCTTATATTCTTGAAAGATGAGCTCTCCATCCTGCGTGGATTTGCAGGGGCGCATCGATTCCAGTTACTTCACTGGTTTGAAGGCTCGGGAGAGTTCCGGAGAGTATTGACTCTGAGGTTCCTGGTGAGGACCAGTAAGTATTAAGTTCATAGAGTTCAATATGTCCGATGTTCACTCTTGTTCCCCCCTTCCTTTCTTGTCTTGCAGCTGGCTCGTGAAAAGATGCTCTTGTGGCAGCTGGTGGCGCTCAGGTAAGAGTCTGTATTACCCGGCGCTCTCCGGTAAATGTTGCATGTGGAAAACGTGTTTTGTCTCTCTTTACAGATGCGGCACGTGAAAATATGGAGAGTCACAAAAGGATGCCTCCGGTGGTAAATCAGGTAAGTCTATGGTGGTAAGAATTATATTTGTTGGTTCCCTCGGCTCACCTTGTGGTTTTCTTTTGTTTCCTAGGTGACGAAGTTCGGCAAAGAAATGATGGAGGCAGCGCCGACCCGAAGGATGCTGTGAAGACTGGTGAGTATGGCGCGGCGCGTGCAGAAATTATGTTCTTTACAGGTCCGGAGACGAGATGGATCCAGAATCGGGTGTGGAATAGAAATAAGTTTTTCTAACCTTGTCCATTTCTTTCCTCTTTGATTTAGGAGCTCCGGATTCGAGGCGGGCGTGGCAGAAGACTGGATGCAGGCTGCAGGCACGGTGAGTGTTACGCTGCTGGATGCAGAATAACGTGATGCGTGTTTTGCTGGTCGGGTGTGGTTTAAATAGCCTCAAAAGTAGTCCCAGGTAAGAAGTCCCTAGAACCACACCCGAGTAAAAAATAGTCCCTTTCAGGCTTCATGTTGGATTGGAGTCATTTGCAGCATGGTCTGCCTGAGGTAAGTAATGACTATGAGCCTGGCGCCTTAGGTGCCAGGACTGAACCCAGATAGCCCCTAGCCGGGGCTGCTGAGGTTTTACTAAATGTCTAGATGCCTGCTCCCGGGGCTGATGGGCTTGGTCTGGATGCCTGGGGGGTAGGCATCATGACACTGTGGGACGTGCAGCCTAAAAAACGTTTATGAAGGCGACAGGCATGTAGACTGTATATGATGTGATAGTATATTTATATAGCGCCTATACACAATGTGTTTCAAAGCGCATTATTTTCCTCAAAGTATTTTTGAATAAATTCATCCAATCCAACATCAAGAGTCATTATTAGCTTGCATTCTCCATCTCATGTTCTTTTTACGAAAACCATGCAAATTGATTTTCAGATTTAGGAGTGCATGATCAGAAATACACCTCTCCCCAATACTTGAACTAAACGTCTGACCAACTATTCTAAAATCAATCCGAGAGTATGAATTATGGACCGGTGAATAAAACGAATATTCCCTATTTCTTATATGATGAACACTCCAAATATCAACCAGATTATACTTAAAAGCAAACTGTTTCAATTCCGCACTTAATTTCCCATTATTATATCTACAGTCAGACTTTCTGTCCACATCACTATCTATCACGAACCCTCAGGTATCTGAGCGCTGCTGATTATTTCCCACAGTGTGTGGTGCTCATTTATCGACCTCGGAAGGATGAAAGGCTGAGTTTGGCCCTGCCGGGATTCAAACCTGCGTCAGCAGGCTCTGCACAGATGTCAAAGCGAGCGCTATACTCGCTGTGCTATTGAGATTCAGATGCTTGAATATTCCCTGTCGTCAGACTGGGAATCCTCAGTGATTTAAATAATATTAAAGTATTTTAAATATATACATTTCCATAGAAATATGAGTGTAAATAGCCCATTATGGTCTACGAGTCATCCACTTTTGTAGTCACATTGGTCCTTTTATGGCCCTAACCAATGAGGTGGCAGGGTTTAAGCTCCGCCCCAGTCAGCCATCTTCAGATTTTGAATACTTTAGTGTTAGTTTAGTTTTAGAGACTACAGTATGATGGATGCTGAGCGTAGGAGCAGCCTCTAGGGGAGGCGGGTGGGTGCATGTGAATCTATGAAAGATACAAATGCTGGAGAAATACAGTTACAGGTAAGTAACTAAGACTTCACCAGCATTGGATCTTTCATAGATTCAGATGCTTGAATAGAATAACCAAGCAGTTAAAACTTGCCCACATCATATATACATAGATATGCAGAAAATGTCTGCGAGCCTTTGCCATACAGCAACACCATGGTTACATATTCGGGGAAAGGCGGGAGGAAGGCTGATCCTACCTTATGCAAAGAGATGGCAGAGCACTGCCTGGCCAACTGTAGATTCTTTGTTGGTATCTTCTGTCAGGCAGTAATGCTTGGCGAACGTGTGCAGAGGGCCCCAGGTAGCGGCTCTGCAAACGTCCTTCAAAGCTACCCCTGCATGAAAAGCCACTGAAGCTGCCCTCCCTCTGGTGGAGTGCGCCGAAGGAGGTCTGATGAGGGCGTCGCCTTTGAATTGATGACATTGGGTGATGCATTGAGAAACCCAACGTGCCAAACTTTGTTTTGAAATATGTTGACGTTTAGTGCGTCCAGAGAAAGCAATGAACAATCTGTTGGAGGAGCGAAATTCCTTATTTCCTTGTAGATAAAACTTTAGGACTCACACATCTAAAGAATGCAGAGATATTTCTGCATCAGATGTGCGATTCTGGAAGAAAGGGAGGACGATGCGCTCCACGAGAGTCCCCTCCGACAAAACTTTGGGAAGGAAGAATTTTAGATGGGTTCTCAGAATGACTCAGTCTTTGTGGAACAAGGTGAAATGAGGTTCTGATAAAGCTTGTAACTCACTGGTCCTGATGGCAGAGGTGATGGCTATCAAGAAAGCTGTCTTCCACAATAAGAATTGCGTGCCTCATCTATGAATAGGCTTGTAAGGTGGTTCCATTAGAGCAGTCAGTACCGTGTTTAGGCTCCAGGATGACACCGATGTTGGCGTAGGAGGGAAAGTACGCATTTGCCCTTTTTAGGAAGATCTTAACAGCTGGTAGAGTGAGCATTGACTGTTTATATGGGTTTGTTGTATATGCCGCTATGGCCGATAGATTAACCTTGATTGAGGACCTAGATAATCCTGCTTTGACCAAGTACAGTAAGTAGGGTGGCACCTGCTCGAACGATACTCTGAGGGTTCACCGAAGATGTTTTGCACCACTTGGAGAAACGAGTCCATTTTCAGGTATAGGTGATTCGAGTTGAAAGAGCTCTAGATGCCTTAATATCTCAAGGCTGGCCATGCGCCCCCTTCCGCTCCAATTCTAAGACCTCCTCGCCCGAATCTCCCTTACATGGTGGAAACGGATGCCTCAAGTATGGTAGTGGGAGCTGTTCTCACAAAGGGACCCCGAAACTGGTCAGTTGCATCCTGTAGCCTTCTGGCCACGTAAGTTCTCGCCCCCTGATCTCAACTATGCTATCACGGATAAAGAACTTTAAATCAGCCTTTAAGGCCTGGCGACATTATCTCCTAGGTGCTAGACATACAATCACTGTAATAACTGACCATCGAAACCTACAATATTTAAAAACAGCGAAGGCTCAAGCTTCACGTCAACTACGCTGGGCTCTTTTCTTTGCAGAATATGACTACGTGATCACGTTTCAATCGGGAGTCGGAAACAAAGACTGATGCCCTCTCCCGCATGGGTATTGATGAGAAGGTATACATGACCCCAGATCCAGTAGCCATTATTCCGAGTGACAAACTCCTAGGCCTTACAGCAACATTGAATCAAGAGTGAACTCCAGAATAAGATTCAACTCATGATGAGTCTGAAGCTATTACAAGAATGGAGTATACAAGGAGAACATCACACAATTAAAGATCAACTACCATATTTCAGGAACCTTTTTTAACTGCCAAGTAAAGAATTACAAGAACAAGTCATCTCTGGCTATCACGACTCCTTTAATTGAAGGTCATCCTGGAATTGCTAAAACACTAGCCAAAGTAATGTGAAACTACTGGTGGCCCACTTGGCGCAAAGACATTATTCAATTTACCTTATCCTGCAGTGTGTGTGCACAAAATAAATTGCTGAAGCAGAAACCAGCTGGTCTCCTTCAACCATTGGAAATTCCACCTGCAGCCTGGTGTACACTGTCTCTCGATACCATCACAGAATTACCTCTTAGTCAAGGATTCAACACCATTCTAGTAGTTGTAGACTTATTTTCGAAAATGGCACATTTCATTCATTTTAAAGGTCTCCCAAATGCTTCCAGCCTGGCAAAGGTATTTCTTGAACATATCGTAAGGCTACATGGTGTTCCTTCGGACCTGATCTCAGACCGAGGTAGTCAATTTGTGTAACTTCTGGAGGAAGTGCTGTTCAATGGCCCAAATCGAGATATATATATATATATATATATATATATTTTTTTTTTAACTTTATTATTTAACCCAAGGGTTTTTAAAAGTTGTTTGTGTTTCGTTTGCTGTTAGACAGACAGAAGATCAATAGATCTATCGTTGAAGCAAGGTGAGGAGACGGTCTAAGGGAAGGTTTGGTTTTCGAGGGAGGCAGGAGCCAATCAACAAGAGACAGTTAAGTCTTGAATCCGATATTCCTGTATTGCAGCCTCAATCCTCAGCTGAAACAATACCTTAGGGAGGGGTTTGAGAGTGCGAATGGTCCAACCAGGGCTGAGTGGCGTCCCCGTGGATATCAGGAGAGTGTTACAATTACTCCTACGTCCCGTCCCCTTTCCTCCATACTTACGGGACTAGAGCACTTTGTAAAAAGCATCACATTTTTCAAAAATGTGTCGTCCTCTTTTTATGTGGGGTTACCGCATGCGGCTGTAACCCCGTCCTTCTTAGCTCCGCCCAGCGCATCGGCCATCAGTCCTTTTCTCCACTCGATCGGGACTAGACGCACTTGCATCTTTGGAAGATTTTTTCCTTCCAGTGTCCTTCTCTCCTGTTCCAGCTCAGCGGTCGTGTGGTAGTCCGTCTATGCCGTTTCAGTTAGATTTTCCTAATTTTTCTTCATGTGACCGACGCTTCGCTAGGGCGGATCTCCATCCTCTTTGTTTAGAGTGTTTGGGTCCGGGTCACCGGTGGGACTCGTGTTTTTACTACCATTCCGTCGGTCCGGGCGCTTCAATGTCGTTTAGAGCGCTGGGAGTAGGTGTTTCAGTGCATTTCCCCTACACACTTTCAAGCTTTCATCGACGATAAGAAGAAACGCCCGGTGAGCTCTTTACTTTTTAGAGCACCCTGGCCGGGGGACTCTTTCTCGGGGTCTTCCCGGTCCGGGAGGTGCCTCAAAAGCTCTGTTACCGGGGCTTGCCCTGAGGTGCCTTCTAGGCCTAAAAAGTGTACCAGAGTTTTCTCCGAGGGCCTCTATAAGGGGTCTATTGACACTGGATTACAGTCTGAGGCCCCTCCTGTGGGGGCTGTTTGTGGGACCAGTTCTACTGAGGCGGCAGGTACCGGAGATTGCTTCGAGGTCTCCTTGTCTGGAGCTTCCCGTAAAGACACCGGGTATACCCTGAGGCCTCCGTTGAGGTTTTCTGTACCGAACTAAAGTTCGAGGCCCTTCGTGAAGGGGCTTTTACCGGACTCTGGTCTGAGGTCCCTCCTTTGGAGGCTAAGATGACGGATAGTTCTGAGAGGCCTGTTAAGGTCTTGTCGGTGAGGTATACTCCTCATCGCTCCCGCTCAAGCGGTGACACCAGTTCTTTTGAGGGGGCATGGAGTGAGGTCTCAGACCGAAATTCCTCTGTTACCAGCGTTGCCGTTGAAGGCTGTTGTGGCTGATAGCATGCCTCAAAAACATTCTAGGCCAAGCAGTACCGGCTTGGCCGAAGGTTCCTTGTGTCAAGGCTAAGATGAAGACCCCTGACCCATCTGTGGAGACCCCCGTCTCACTCCCACACGTGTCGCAGTTCTCCTGAGGTGTTGACGAAATGGCAGCTGCTCCCGCCAAGACTACGGCGGCCATTTTGGATACCTCCCTTACAACTACGCCATTTGGCGCTGGGTGGGGGGAGCGGATTTTCAGGTGAACATCGTTTTCCTTGTGCACATTCTTTTCGTCCAGTATATGACTGGAACGCTCGGATGCCACTACCGCACAACGTTCCGCTCCCTGCAGCCTCTGCGCCCTTGATCTACGTTGATACCAGTGGAGAAGGGACCTCTTGGCAACCCTCTCCCTTACGCCCCTGGAATTACTCCGCTCATGAGAGGCCTCCTCCAGTCGTGCCTAAAATGTTGGCGGAGGATGTTTTTTTTTCAGTAAATTTCAAAAGCTAATGCTCTCCGACCCCATGAAGGAGTATTTTCGAGGCTTGTTTAGGGAGATATGCCCTCCTGCGCCATCGGTCCCAGTTGTGGCACCGGTGAGTCCGCCAGCGCCTCTACCGGTTGGGCCTCCACCGACGCTCCCTCGCTTGCCTCCATTGTCTCCAGTGGACAAATCTTCAGCAGGGCTAGATGGGATGCAGATTGATCCAGAGGTGTCGGATGACGCACAAGGTGATCAGGTCAGCGAGGACCAGCCCAGCTCGGTTAGAGCCTTTCACGACTGGGTGCTGGACATGAGGTGTCTTTTGGATGTTCCAGTACCCGAGGCACCTGCTCCACATGAAGGGGTGCTTTCGGGGGCGTTCACCTTGTCTCCTTAGGAGCGTACCGGCTTGTTCTTGCAGAAGTACGTTTAAGCCGCGGTCCGAAAAGTCTGGGAGAAACCCCACTCTGGACTGTTTGTTAACAAAAAGATTAACGCTCGTTATAGGCTCCATTCTTCAGAAGAAGTGGCCTTAGCGTTGTGTCCGCCCCCTTCCTCCACGGTGCTACATTACAATCCAGACCTGCTTCATCATCTTCTACAGTGGCAACGGTGGTTCTCCATCAGGAAATTCCCGCCGACGGCAGCAATGTGGTCGGTTTTTCTCACGCTCCTCTGCCTCCTCTTCAGGTTCAGGTGGTGCCGCCACCAATAAACCAACTAAATTAAGTTTCTCTGCGCTCGCATGAGACCCTGATGGGAGGGCGCATTGCGTCTCACCTGGAGACTTGGCAGGCCATCACCGAGGACCGGTGGGTCTTGTCAGTCGCTCAGGCGGGCTTCCGCTTGCCCCTTCCCCCTACCCCACCTTCAGTCCTCCTTTCCAGCAGTCAGGGTCGCCCTCCCTCAGAGCCGAGATTCAGAAGTTGCTGAATCTCAGATCAGTGGAACCCATTCCCCTAGAGGAGCGAGCGGAGGTCTTCTACTCCTGTCTGTTTACGGTGCCCAAACCCAAGCAGGCTGGCCTGCGCACCATCCTAGACCTTTCCCAGTTCAACCTCTCTCTACCCCAGGTGAAATTCAAGATGATCACGCCCTGTCATATAAAGTCCTCTTTGCAGAAGGGCGATTGGCTCAGCGTGGTGGACCTTCAGGATGCTTATATGCATGTTCCGATTTGGAGTCCGCATCGGAAATACCTATGTTTTTTCCATGGGGGGGCATTTCCAGTTCCGAGTGCTCCCATTTGGCCTCAGCTCAGCACTGCGTGTCTTTACGAAGATGTTGGTTATTGCAGCTTATCTTCTACTTCACTATATCTGTATTTGGACTATTGGCTGCGCAGTCCTTGTCCTCATTCTGCATTGAGCAACCTTCAGTCTCTCCTCCAGCTCTTGTTCCATCTTGGGCTGTCAGTGAACTGGCGGAAATCCTCCATGACAGTTTCTCAGGACCTGATTTTCCTGGGTTTTCGTTGGAACACGATAAACTGCAGAGTATATCTGACCGGGACATAATGGCGGATCTGTTGGCCACGTGTCAGATGTTTGCGCAGTCAGAGAGCATGTCGGCCTGGCGGTTCCAGAGGCTTCTGGGCCTCATGGCCTCATGTATGTTGGCTCTTCCTCTTCTCAAGATGAGGCGAACACAGATGGCTCTTTGGAGTTCTTGGCGCCAAGCAGTGGACCTAGACTCCAAAATGATTCCTGTTCCATCTTTCAGGAGAGCGGACCTTGTGTGGTGGTCATCTCTCAGCAATCTGTCGGTGGGCGCGTCCTTTCAGGACCCCGGCCCGCTTGTGACAATCTCGACGGACACTTCCCTTCTGGGGTGGTGTGCGACATTGGACCTTCTTCAGGTTTCCGATCTCTGGTCACCGCAGGACAAACTCCTTCATATAAATCACCTGGCGCTCAAAGCATTCCAGCCTGTCATTGTCAACAAGGTAGTCCAATGTGGTGTCCATGTTTTATATCAACAAGCAGGGGGGTACCAAGTCCCCTCCTCTCGTGGATCTCGGCATTCAGATGTGGGAATGGGCGGTTCAGCATGGCATCTGGCTGTTGGCAGTGCACATACCGCGTCAGCTGAATGTTATTGCGGATGCCCTCAGCCGACATACAATGGTCAGCTATGAGTGGGAACTGAACTCGAAGGTCCTTTTGCAAATCCTCCAGTGTTGGGGCACTCCAGAAGTGGACCTCTTCGCAACGGCGCCAAACAGGAAACTTCCCCTGTATGCCTCCAGGAACGGGCTGGGAGCCTCCTCTTTGGGGGATGCCCTCTGAATTCCCTGGCACAACATGAGGGCCTATGCTTTCCCGGCTCTGCCTCTGATTCATCAGACGCTTTGCAAGCTGAGGGGCACGGTGAGCTGTTCTCTTCTGCTCATAGCACTGTGGTGGCCGGCCAGGTTTTGGTTGTCGGAGCTTCAGCATCTGTCGGTGTGTGCTTCGATCAGGCTTCTGTTGGTTCCCGACCTGCTTCACCAGAGAGGTCGGCTGCTGTGGCACCCCTCCCCACAATCGTTCAGCTTGGCGGCATGGTGCCTGAGTTCAGATTGTTAGAACACCTCACCTTGTCTTCTGATAACATGCGCATTATTCAGGCGGCCGGGAAGCCCTCGACGAGATCTCAATATAGGAGCAAATGGCTTTGGTTCGGCCACTGGTGCTTAGCCAGACAGCTGGACCACAGGGTGGCTACGATCGACGCAGTGCTGCCCTTCGTCTCTCATCTAGCAGAAACAACCATTCATGTCTTGTCATGCAGGACTTATATTTTGGCGGTTGCCGCATACCTATCCACGGACCAGTGCTCTTTTTTTGCTGTCGAATTCACTGGTTAAAAGGCACTTTGCGGGTCTCGTGCGTCTTTACCCTCTTGTTCGCAAACCGCATCCGACCTGAACGTAGTCCTTACGGCCTTGTGCTATAAGCCCTTTGAGCCAATGGCTACTGTAGACCTTAAGCAACCTTTGTGGAAAGTGTCCTTCTTGGTCGCTGTGACTTCGGCAAGACGAGTCAGTGAGCTCAAGGCCTTATCGGTGGAGCATCCCTTCCTGGTTTTTCATAAGGATAAGGTTGTCTTGAGGAAGAATCCTTCTTGCCTTCCAAAGTGGTCTCTGATTTTCATCTGAATCAGTCAATCTCCTTGCCTGTCTTTTTTCCAAATCCAGCCTCAGAGGCTGAGACGGTTTTGCATTGCCTGGATATTAGGAGAGCTCTTATGTTCTATCTGGACAGAACATTTGAATTTAGGAGTTCTTCTCAGCTCCTGGTGACCTTCGGTTATCCGCAAGGGTAAACCGGCCTCCAAAGTGACTATCTCCAGATGGATTGCTGCCTGTATTCAGGAGTTTTATGCTGTTCAATGGCTTCAACTTCCAAAGGGGGTTCACGCACATCTGGTACGGGGCAAGGCAGCTGTTGTTGCCTTTCAAAAGTATGTCCCCTTGGAGACCACCGCGAAAGCGGCTACCTTGGCCTCCCCATCAGCTTTTTGTAAACACTACTGTTTGGATCTGAGCTCCAGGTCTGATGCTCAGTTTGGCCAGGCTGTGCTTAAAACCTTTTTCAGTAAGAAGTTTCCATCCACCTGTAATTCCTGTGAGGAGTGCTTGGGAATCTCCCATAAGTATGGAGGAAAGGGTACGGGACGTAGGAGTATAATAGGGTTACTCAGCGTAGTGACCACCTTACCCATAGTCCATAGTCCCCTTTGCTCCATAGGCCCGCCCGCCGTCCCCTCTAATAAGGTTCCTCTGTTATTGCTTAAAGGTCTCTGACCTGGCGATAGAAAAGGACTGATGGGTGATGTGCTGGGCGGAGCTAAGGAGGGCGGGGTTACAGCCACGTGCGGTACCCTGCATAAAAATAGGATACATTTTTGAAAAATGTGATGCTTTTTACAAAGTGCTCCGGTCCCGTCCTACAGGACGGGGGAATGTCCCATAAGTATGGAGGAAAGGGGACTAGGAGTAAGGTGGTCACTCTGGTGAGTAACCCTATTATTCAATGTGATTGTCTAAGGGGGTCCTGCACTCTGTGCACAGTCTAAACCAGTTCTGAATACTGTCTGTTCCCCGATGCTGGTCACAGCCTGTGACAAATATGGCTGTATATGTCCACATAATGATATGGAACGGTACAATATTGTGGTATAAATTACTCGTTCATCAAACAAAGCAAGAGAAAAATATCAGTTGTTTGAAAGAGGGGAAAGGAGGTGAGATTTAAATTAAGTTTGGAAAATACCAAGAAGAGATTTAGAGTGAAGAGGAAGGGCGTCCAACGTTTTGGAACGAGAAGAGAAAAAGATCAAAAAACAGGATGAGGCACAGGTTGATTGGGGAACGGTCAGTAAGAACTGGTTTTGTGAACAAAGATCGTGAGAGGGCGAATAGAGGAATTAGGGCGGTGAGAGAGTGGTGCGAGATTGTGGATGCACTTGTAAACAATAGTGAGGAAATAAAAGAGAATGCAGTGTCAAAAAGTAGAGGAGAAATGGAGAGTAGCAAAGGGGTGTTTGAAGTGTGCGGAGATAATGGGAATAAGAGAAGGATAGTGTTAGGCAGAATTACATGCAGTACCCTTTGGGAACACTACACACAATTAAGACTACAAGTGACAGTACAATTTCACCTTTGGTACAATTGTGTACTAACCAGTTATAGTGGTAGCAGTAGCGGAGCAGCCAGACCTATCTCGAGTAAGTGAGCAGTACAAGTTTTTACACAAGGGACAGCAATTACTATGGTTCAAGGAAACACTGACTCAAGGTTCCTAAGTAAACAAATATATATTTACTCAACAGTTGTATAACATTTCACTATTATAAGCAAGATAAAAATCACAATCAAAAATTCACCACACCGCTTCCCTTAAATTCTAGACAAGTTAGGCTCACAAAATGAAGTGGGAGCAAAATGCAATTTAAAAGGGAGGGAAAGACAAAGTTATTAGAAATTAGGCAAAACCAACAGGTAAGTAAGCAGGGCAACTGAACAAGAGAGACTACAAGGGTAAAATCAGATAGAAAAGGCTTGGGGCCAAAGTCAATGGTTCAAAAGTCTTTTGCTCAAGATAATGGGTTCAGTGTAGTTCGCGGTAAGGTTCGTGGCACAGATTCTGGACGAAGTTGGTCGGTAGAAAAGTTAGGTAAAAGAGAAGAGCAGGACAAGCCCTCGGATTGGAGAAAGATTTCAAACACTTTCACCGCGGCTGAGTGAAACGCACAACCGGATTTGCACAGTACCTTAAAACGGAGAGGGAGCTGTAGCTGAGGTGGATGTTCCTGGTGGTTCCTGCAGGCTCACGGCTCCTGAAGCGACTGTCGGACTGACAAGTAGAAAGACTGGAGGGTCCTGCGCCATCCAGGGAAGAAACCAGCAGCAGAGCAAAACAACAAATAAAATGTGCGTGTAACACTTACCTGACTCCCACGGAGGCGCTGGCCTGGTTCGCGCTGCTGTGACCTCGTCTAAGGTGATGCGCAGGGTTCGGAAGACGGACTGGACCGGGCCCCCAAATCTGGCTTGTCTGACTCGCAGAAGTATCCTTCTGTAGGCAAAAATAGGGGATTAACTGTATGCGGGGTAATGCAATCAGCCTCCCACTTTCCCCTCTCACCCTCCTCGAAACCCTTCTGTGATTCCTCGTAGCGTCTCAGCTTAGGGACTGGAAGGACGAGCTCTCCATCCTGCTTCTGATGCAGGGGCGCGTTGGTATCCAGTTACTTCACTGGATTTTCGGATTGGTGAGAACCAAACTTGCTTGGCTTCCAGGTAAGTTTTTTTTGATAAGATGTTCCCCTTGTGTCCATGCATTAATGTACTAATGCTAGTGTCTTTTTCCCCATAGGGACCGGGGTACGGAATGCCGGGGAACAGGCACCGACCCGAGATGAGAGGTGAAATCCTTGTAGAAATCAGGTAAGTCTTTAATGAGCGTTTTTTGGTAATGTCTTTTCATTCGCTCATTAACGCTGATGTCTCTTTTTCCCCTTAGGGGCCGGGGTCCGGAAATGCCAGGATGTGGCGCGGACCCCAAGTGAAGAGGGAATGAATCAACAGGTAAGTCTTAACATGGAGATTTAGCTTTCCTTCTTCCCTTCTCTCACCTTTTGTTCTGGTCTTTTTCTCCCTAGGTTCTGGGGCTTGACTGCGAATCCGAATGATCGCTGCTGAACATGGAGGCGCCCTGTAAAGGTGAGTGGAATGCGGCGCTGCAGCGATCGACGCGATGAGCTTTTAAAGAAGTCTTCCTTTTCAGGATTGTCGGCGAGATGTCTCCGGGATGCGGATTTAGCAGGTAAGGACTTTTCCTTCTTCTGTTCTCCTTCTTTTCCTTTACAGGTGATCCAGGATGCTGGCAGGCGTGGCAGAAGTCAGGATGCAGGAGCAGACACGGTGAGTGTCCAGCTGCTAGATGCAGAACAACGCGAAGCACGTGTGGCTGTTCGGGTGGGGTTTAAATTGTAAGAAGTTCCAGGTATGTATCCTTCCCCGACCACGCCCGGATGGTAAATTAGTCCCACAGGTAAAATAGTTCCTTTCAGGCCTCAAGGAGGCCGGGATCCTGCAGCATGGTCTGCATCAGGTAAGTGCACCCAAGCACTTCCATAATGAGCCTGGCGCCATAGGTGCCAAGACACTGTCCAAAGGGCCCCTATCTGGGGTTGCTGGGTCCTTTCTTCGGGGTCTGGATGTCCGCTTTCGGGGACGCAGGACTTGAACCGGCTCCCCGGGAGCAGGCATCACGACAGTGCGCTCCTTAAAACCCAAGCAGGGTCCGACCTTCCTGGCTATCCGGCCCACTGTAGCTCTGTACAGCGAATTCGACCAGAGGAGGGGTCCAGGCTTGTAGTTTGGGCAAACTGGTTGGTCCCACCAGCTCAAGAGAAGACATTTTCCTGGAGGATCTTCTGTCGTTGCATTTGAAGATTCAGACCTGCAGCAGGGCTTCACCGGGCGGTTCAGTCGTCGTAGGGCCCCTCTTCTTCCAGTTCCTCGTTGGTTCTTCTGTTCCAGTGGCGACTCTGCTCTTCCAGTCCCAGAGACCTGCTTTCTATGCAGTTTCCCCCATTCATACAGCCTGGCTGTCAATAACACAGCAGGGTGGCTGGCCTGGCAGGGCCAGTCCCCTTTGCCAATCAGACGAGAGTGCGACTTGGGTTGCTAAGGCAACCCCTGGCAGGGGTCCAAAGATCCCTCCCTCACATCCTGCCCCTCTAGAGTATCAGGCGCCTTAAGAAGGGCTTCTGTGCAGGAGCCCGCGAAAAGACAGCGAACAAAAGAATCATCCCCAGTTTGGCACGTAGAATAAAACACGAGAAATACTTTAACAAAACAAAATGGTGAATAAACCCAGCTGGAACCAAAATAAAATATATTTGGTCAAGCGGGTTTATGTTCGAGGCTACTATAATAGCCTAAAACAATACCATGTTTTATATAGTATAATCGTGGTAGGAAAGTTTGGGTAGATACCACTGCCACCAGCCAAGTCTTAACTTTAAGGGAGCAAAACAAGGCTCCAAGAGGTACAGACAAAAAGGGATAGGAGTTAACCCTTTCCAGTACTCCATGTAAGATGGGGTGTACTGAGTCTGTAATTTAAAGTGACTATATAAGGTTAATGGCAACTTTGGCTGTTTCTGGAGGACAGTAGTCAGCCTCAGAAGAATGGAGTCAGAGGGAAGTCTCAAAGACAACCCATTGTCAGTGTACTGAAGGTGCTGTGTAACACACACAAAAAGTGGTGCACTTGGAGTCGGTGAGGCTCCAGTACCCAAGATCACACACATACAGCAAAACACATGTAAGAGTGGGAAAAAGGCTCACACTCTTACCAGGTGAAAAAAATAAACCCTAGAGAAATCCAGCAAAGCTGCTGAGGGACTAATTGGGTAAGGAGAATCGGCCATTAATTGAGAATTCTCCCTAAGAGATAGCATAGTTATAAACAGAAATAACAGAGGTAAGGTTGGAGACAAGGGAAGGACAAGGAGAAGAGCAGAACAACAATAATTCCGTGAGAAAATAAAAAAGTGATGAGCTTGGTGACATGGAAAGATAGGACAGGGTGGGCAGGGGCGAGCTGTATGGGGAAATGAGGGGAGGTATTGTATTAGCAGGAAAGAATAGAATCTCTGTTTTGAAGGGGTTTAAGTGCAAGAAATGGGAAGTCATTGATAGTTGAATGGGAGAGAGGCAGTTAGAAACGTTAGAGTGAAGAGAACTAAGGAAAGGAAGATTTGAATGTCATTGGTGTAGAAGTGGTAAGATAAGTTATAGGAGGAAAGGAGAGCATTGAGAGGAATAGGGTACAGGGAAATGAGCAGTGGGCCAAGTACAGAGCCTTTAGAGATATCGTAAAGAAGTAGACCTATGGAGGAAATATGTCCGGCCCAGGCAACAGAGTAGGAGCGGTTTCAAATATAGGCATATAACCACTCGAGAACAGAACCAAAGAGCCCAAGACAAGAAAGGAGAGAGGCATCAATGGTATCAAAGGCCGCTGAGAGATCCAGAAGAATAAAAATAGAAGGAAGTTAAAGTGATGTGGAAATAGAAAGGCATGTGAGACATGGAGGAGAGCAGTCTCAGCGTGAAGGGCCGAAAACCAGACTGCACAGCAGCAAGAAGAGAGTCAAGATTAAAATAAGACAAGACTTGAGAACAAACAGCATGCTCAAGTCGTTTAGAAGGAAATAGTACAAGAGAAATAGGATGAAAATTGGAAGGTAGAGGGGATGAAGGGAAGGTTTTGTTTAGACTAGGTATAACGAGAGCATTCGTAAAAGATGATAGAAATTAACTTGAGGGGGTAATATTGAGAAAGGAGATAAGATGGGGGGATAAGGCAAGGATAGACTAACAGTATCTGTAAAGATGGAAGAGGATCAAGAAGAGAAGCAGAGGGGTAGTCATCCAAGTCAATAAGTAGGTAGAAGGAGGATAATGAATGGGTAAGTGGGGAAGTGGAGGAGGAGGGTGAGTTGAGGGAGGAGGAGGAGTGGAGAGAGTCAACTTTTAGAGATTAAATAGTTAGAAATCAGAAGAGAAGAGATGGGAATTGAGTGAATAATTAGCAGGACGAGGAGCGTGAATGCTTTGTAAAAGTTGGGCAAGGCGATGGGATGGTGAGAGAGAGAGGAAGATTAGCAAAGTATTGTGTTTTTTTTTTAGTAGTTAGCAAAGAGGCTGTAGGGTGAGTGAAGGGAGGAGACTACAGCAAGATCACTGTATGAGTCTTTTTTATTGTCCCTCTGTGAAGAGTAGTGTGTAGAGGAAAAAGCAGGAGGAAGCCAAGGTTGCAGGTGTTTTTGGGAAGGAGAGAATGAACTGGAAGGTTAAAGAGAGAACAGAAGTGTGAAAAGAGATGGCAACATCATCGGAAGAGGAGGACAAAGTTGTGAGAGAAGATGGAGAAGAGTAGAGAGGATAGAAGGAAAGAAGAGTCAAATGTGCGTAGTTCGCAGCTAGAGAGGATAAGTGGGGAAGGCAGAGGAGCGGAACATGGTAGGAGAGAGCGAGAAAAGGCTGTGGTCTGAAAAATGAATAGGATAGGTGTAATAGTAGTGTTATCAGCGGGAAGACAAGAGAAGATGAGATCAATGTGGGAACCAGAAGTGTGAGATTGGATTTGGGTAAGATGATGAGATAGAAAAAAGGACAAAGAGTACGTTTTTACTTTTTACTTTACTTTAATATATTTGTCCTGCGCACCAATTTGCCCGGAGGCATACGGGTGCAAAATTGATGGTAAATGTAGGACCGACATTGACGAAAAAAAGATACACACATAAGAGGGCAAACATGTACAGTTCGCTGACACATCATATATGAAGGTTTTCAGCTTCTTTTTAAACATGTCTGTTGATTTAATTTCCCTCAAGTCTGGTGGGATGGTATTCCAGGCTCTCGGAGCCACTGCAAAAAACATGCATTAGTTGACCTGAGTAAGTTTAGATCTTGTTACCATCAACAGGTTGGTGTCATTAGATCGAAGTGTTCTCGGTGCAGGTTTACTCTTCAGTGCTTCCACCAATTACAATGGACTAGTTCCTACCAGGCATTTGAGTGATGAGCAATAGGCGATATTCTATTCTGGCCTCTATGGAAAGCCAGTGTAGTTCTCGTCTTGTGTCTGACATGTGATCTCTCTTTTTCAAACCTGCTATGACCCTCACTGCACTGTTTGGGACTACTTGCAACCTGGCAGAATCGCGTTTAAATATGCCAATTAAAAGACCACTACAATAGTTGAGTGTAGTACCGATAATAGCTGTGGCTACCGTCTCACAGCTTTCTTTCGTACGATATGGTCGATTCTGTCAGAGTAGCTTGACATACTAAGCCGAAACCAGGTTGTTCACCTGTGCACGCATATTAAGATTTTGATCGGGGGCGCTGTTGAGCGGCGAACAAGATGGCCGCCTGAAGTTAGCGCTCCGTGGCGGGCAGATCGAGCGATCCTATTCCTGGCACTTGGAGCTCCTGATACACAGCATTGACAGACACAACCTTATTGCCGCTGAATCTGGGAATCTGTTGGTCAAATCCCGATTAGAAACGGAGCCGGGGATCCCCAGATCCGAACGACCCCATTACCATCCCCCATCTACGGCGCTCCTTTGCGCCAATATCTATCTCCAGCGGCGGGGGGCACCGCTCATCCTGAAGTTCCGGCCCCTCCTGCCTGCTGCTACGAGGACTCCCAGCGCTCCTACACCCCGTCGGCTCTACGGCTGGTGGGGGCATTGCGATCGTCCGCTCCCGCCCCTGATCCTCGTGGGATCTGCTGTTGTTTCCGAGCGTCTTGGACACCACGCTCCAGCCTCCGGCGCCTCTGCTTCCTGGTCCCCTCCTCGGACCGCTGTCGCACTACCTGGTGCGGCTAGCCATCTTTGGACCTCCCCCTCCCCTCAAGGAGGCTCCGATACCCGGGGTCGAGCTGCGGCGCCCTTCAGACATCCGGTGCTGCGCTCCCCCGCTGGTGTTCGGGCCTCACAGGACCCACAAGGTACGTTTGTCGGGGTGAGCCCCGTTCGCCCCCTGAGTGCGGCGCTTCCTCGCCTCCTCCGGTGCGTGGCCCTGGGCCTTGCCCGCCCCCGAAGCACGAGTACGCGGGCTCATCTGGCCTCTTAGCACGGAATATTCTGGGCACCCACGTTTCCTCCTGGCGACAACCTGGGGCTTGATCCTCTCTCTGGCTTCACTATACCCTGCCCGGTGACCCTCTACAACGTGCTACGCTCACCCTACTCCTAACATTACTCTTAGGGGCTCCTTACCCCTGTTCACATCGCAGCAGAACTGCAATCACCCTCATCACCAAGTTATGACCCAAAACCTACTGGGACCTCCATAACCCACTTGAAACCCACGGCCTGTCGCCCCCACCTGCAAATACCACCTAACTGGGAGAATTCCACCCCACCCTCCTTGCACACTTAACTGGTCTGCAGCGCTTGAGCTCCCCGCTCCCGGAGGGGTCAGTTGTCAGCATCATGCTCAACCCTTGCTGAACTGTGCTGGGAGCCTTCTGTGTTGTGCATTGGCGGAGGGCCCCGGATTCCTGCATTGGTAGTCACCGGTCACCCGGGGCATCCACCCAAGTTACCTACTGCATACCATCTCATCCAATTCTTCGGTGTCTGACCTCTTGGCACAATATTAAATTCGGACTTCTCCCCCCTGAGCATCACTATACAGACGCTCCGGGGCCCTGTGCTCGCTCCTGGGGACGCACTGTGGCAGAGTCCCTGTTCTGTTCCACTTTACTCCTCTGTGGGTCCCCCCAAGGTAGGCGACCGCCAGCATCCTTTCGCTCTACTGGAGAGGGTCCAACGCTCACTGGTCACCTACAACTGAGCCCGCATGGTCCTCTAACCCCTGATCAAGCCACTGGGGATCCACAATCACTTGTCTACACAGTCCGGTTATGCACTGGAGCCTCTTCCGAATTGCTCCGCTCATGCCTGACTCTGAGAGGCAAATACTACATGACGGGGAGACATTCTTCCCTACACCTTCTGTGAATATATTGGGTCAACTGTGCCTGTGCTCTTAACCTCTGTGTATGCTGCATGGTATCATCACGCCTGTCTCCCCGCCGCCCTACTACAAATGCCTTTTGGACTGCGCGCTGCATTGGCACTCGCAGACATAAATGAGACCACGATCGCTTTAACCTCTGAATTTCAACCCGACCTCCCTCCTTGCATACCAATCTACCCAGTCAAATAGCTGAGGTCCCCCCCCCCCCCCCCCCTACCAAACTCGAGGACAGTGGTCTATCACCATCCGGAGGCAGGGGTAGGTGACTTGGTTCCCTCCAAGAGCTGCTGGGGCGCCCCGGATCCTTCACACTGCACTTGAACCTCAACAACGTCAGTATGACTAAGGGGGCCGGGAAAAAGCAGAGCTCCATCAATATGTTCGCGAAGACTGCAATGAGATCGCCGGAGGGGGTCCCTGAGCAGGCCCCTACTAATTCATCATCCCTTGTGGCCTTGGAATCCCAAAACATGATGGAATTCATGCGCGAGGGCTTCACCACACTTCACTCCAAATTAGATGACATGAACGGCACCATATCCTCCATTAAGGCCCATATCGAGAGAACGGACAGTCGGGTGCTGGAGGTCGGGGCAAGGGTGAGCTCTACCGAGGATGGCCTGGATGCCCTACGCTCGCAGGTCGCCGATCTTTCCAACCGAGTACTTGAGGTGGAGAAGAAGAATGAGGCCTTGGAATCCCGATCAAGGCGCAACAACCTCTGCATCATCGGGGTCCCCGAAAATAATATCAATGAACCAATGGAGGACTTTGTTGAACATACGCTACTGTCACTTCTTGACTGACCGAAGCTCTCCTCCCAATTTGCTACAGAACGGGCGCACCGTGCCAAGACTGCTAAGCCTAAGCCCGGCACTCCTCTCCGACCCATCATAGCCCGAGTGCGGAATTTTCGAGATCGTGATGCCCTCCTCAGGGCCGCGAGACTCCAAGGAGAACTCCTGGGTGGCGCAATGATACTTCTCTATCCTGATTTTTCGGTAGCCGTTCAGCGAGAACGCAAGACCTTTCTAGCGGTGAAGAGAAGGCTGAAGGACCATGCAATCAAATACTCTATGCTATATCCCACTAAACTGCGCATAGATCATGCCAACCAGGTTGTTTTTTTTTTTTTTACGATCCCGGAGGAGGCCTCCAGATTTATTGATGAACACTTTCCTGGCTGACCGCCCTTACCAAACACCTTTTCTTCAATGCTCAGCTTTCCCGGTGAGGGGTATCCCGGCTCTTGCCGCCCTACTGCACGGGGGAGACATTGGTTATTACTCCCTAATGTTTCTACCCTGATTTATCTTTACAAATGTGTGCCAAATTACTATGTGCAAAGACTCTTTACAAGTTACGTGTGAAACCTCATTGTTGGCACTAAGCTTTAACCGGATCTGCCATTGGCCCGGAGCGGCGCCACAAGTTCAGCCTACAGGCCCCCAGGCGTTGATGCCACTGGTTTGTTTCTGTTTAAAGGGTTCTGGGATTGTCATCCCTCTGGTTGGACCCCAGGCGCTGATGCCCTTGGTTTGGTTTTGGTTGAGGGGTTTTGGGGTTGCCATCCCTCTGTTTGGGGGAGGGATGTGGGTGGGGGTGGGATATGTTGGGGGTTATGTTACTAAAAGCTTGGCGTTGGCAGCAAAGATGGACCGCGTGGGGATACTCAGTGACTGTTACTGCAGGGCTACTAAACTGGCCCATTGGTTATTGACACTTTCTCGGATACAATCGCTCCTGCATCAATGTCTGGGAGTGACCTGACCTTCATGAGCTGGAATGTACGGGGGCTGGGTAATTCTAAAAAGATGAGGCAGCTCCAGCTACAGGCTGAGCGCCAGGGATCCAAGGTTCTTTTTTTTTTACAGAAGACACATGCTCGCACGGAACAGTGTATGAGATTTGCCAAAACATGGGGGCCCCCATAGATTCTTCACCGATTTTTCTTCCCAAAGCCGTGGGGTCATGACTCTCATCCATATGAGTCTCAAGTTCACTCTTATCTCTTCACAAATAGACCCTCAAGGCAGATATGTACTGCTTCATGCCACACTTCAAAACAAGGAGATAGTCCTGCTGAACATTTATGGTCCTGATATAGTTGACCCAGATTTATGTACAGGTCACATCCCTCCTCGATGGCTTCCCCCTTGTTCCCATCCTCTGGGGGGGTGATTTCAACACAATTTTTGATGTTGCCCTCGATAGATCTGGGTCCAGGCCCGTCAACTTTCCAGGGCAGCTTATGCTGCCCTATCATCCCTACCCCGTCTCGCCATGGTTGATGCATAGATGTTCTTCTACCCGGATTCTCGTGTTTACTCTTTCTACTCCTCAGTCCACGATTCCTATTCCTGTATTGATAGATGGGTGATCTCCAACGAATTGATTAAGAATGTCATACAGCTAATGATCCTCCCCAGAACCCTGTCTGACCACTCTCCTGTAACCATCACCATAGGTTGGGTCCCAGATCCCGGCCGAACTCGATGTTGGAGGTTGAAACAAACCCCTTTCCCTCATGGACCCGGAGTTTTGCTCCGAGCTCGAGATGTCTATTGAGGAGTTCTTCGAGACGAACACTGGCTCGGTAGCATCACAGGCCACTCTATGGGAGTCCTTCAAGGCTTATATTAGAGGGCTAGCGCTGTCAAAGGAGAATGGTGTCCTTAAGTCGATCAGGAGTGATCTCGCCGTGAGTGAATCTAAATTATCGGTCCTGGAGGCTAAATGCTCACTTCACTCCACCCCGGGTACCCTGGCGGATATCGGGGGTGGAGTTGGATACGTTCCGATCCCTTGCGGAGCGTGAACAACATTTTTTAGTTAACCCTGGCATGGCAAGGAGATACGGGGAGGGGGAGCGCCCTGGCCGATTTCTAGCGAGACTGATCCGTTACGAGACGGGGTCCCCGCATATACTTGGGATTGAGAGGCCTGACGGCTCTTGGCTGTCACCTCTCAGGACATCAATACAGAATTTTTCACATTCTATGAAGCCCTATATTCCAACTCCGATGAGGTGTCAGTGGTGGAGATGGTTTCCTTTCTTGATACCCTTCCCTTGTCGACTCTCACTCCGGAGACCGCGGGTTCCCTTGATTCCCCACTTACCTCGAGGAGCTCTCTGATGCTATGGACTCCTTATCTTCAGGGAGAGCCCCTGGCTCGGATGGTATCCCAGTCGAATTTTATAAGCGCTATAAATCACTATTGCTCCCTCACCTGTAGGCTCTCTGGGAGGAATCGGTGGAGGCCGGTGTTTTTCCCCCCCTTCACTCCGTGAAGCCACAATTACAGTATTACTTAAATCTGGTAAACCCCCCTCGCAATGCGGTTCATACCGCCCGCTCTCACTTATAAATTGCGATGTCAAAGTATACGCCAAGGCACTGGCGCTCCGGTTGGCTCCCATTTTACCATCTATCATCCACCCAGATCAGGGGGGCTTCATCCCAGGTCGCTCTACCTCTCTGAACCTAAGGCGTCTCTTTAATATAATTAATAGAATTAACCCCGAGACACATGCGGTGGCTGCCACACTGGACATGAAAAAGGCGTTCGATTCAGTTTCATGGAGGTATTTGTGGCGGGTCCTCGAGAGCTGTAAATTTGGTCCCTCCTTTCTCTCCTGGATTAGATTGCTGTACTCTGACCCTGTGGCTAGGGTCTGCACGGACGACCGTTGCTCCCCTTTCTTTGAGATCGCCAGGGGGACAAGACAGGGATGCCCCTTTTCTCCCCTGATCTTTGCTATAGCAATAGAGCTTTTCGCCGATATGCTCTGCCAATTCCATGCACATAGAGGTCTCCGCACGGCGGACCAGGCGGACATAGTGTCCCTATATGCTGGTGACGCACTGTTGTTTATACGCTCCCCCTCCAGCAACTTACCCCTTATACTGGAGGACGTCATTCATTTTGGCCGAATCTCGGGCCTTAAGGTGAATTGCTCGAAATCCACACTCTTCCCACTTACGGAGTGCACCCTTCCCCCTCCTGACACATGGGCTCAGTCTACGATTACTTACCTGGGGATTGAGGTAACGCGCCATCAAGCGCTGACTTTAAAGGAGAACTACCAGAAGTATCTTACACACCTGTCGTCTAAAGTTCTAGTCTGGGACAAACTCCCGATATCCCTCGCAGGCAGAATAGGTGTACTGAAAATGGTAGTGTTGCCCCAGCTACTTTACAGGTTCATCAATATCCCCTTGTGGCCAGGGGGGGCTTCTTCCGTGAACTGACCCGCACAGTCAATTCCTTTCTTTGGCAATCGGGTGCGGTCCGCCTTAAACTTGATACCTTGTCTACCCCTATGACTTACGGGGGCTTTGGCGCCCCCGATTTCCTCAAATACTGGCTTGTATCCCAAATCCAATATACATCCTACTGGTTTAACACAATGGACCCCCCCCCCCCCCACACGTTAGACTCGAGAAGCTTGCGGTCTGCGACCGCGATATTCGCTCCTTGGTGATGCAACCCGCCCCCCTGGCTCTGGACTCGCAGAGCCCGGTCGCCTGCACATCACTGGCATTGGCGAAAACATGGAGGCTGTCCGGTACTGCTCGCACCTTCCATGGCAACCTCCCTCTATGGAACTTTCTTCCGGGGGTCCCACGGGTGCCACCAGCCATGGTTCGTCGCTGGGCTGAAGCGGGATATGAGTTGCTGCGTGACGTGTTTGATCAGGGTATATTTGTTGAATGGCCTGACCTCCCTTTGTCCTTAAGGAGAGGCCAGTGTGTATGGCTCCAATGTTCGTCCCTTCGCAGGACCCTTAAACGTAATTACCAGATGTTCCCAGCATTACCACCGGACGACCCTGTCATTGAGGAACTCACCTAACCCTCACCCACTAGAGGTAAAATATCTAGACTATACACTATGCTGCAGTCCAGATCTTTTCCAGAATACACTAAACTGAAGCGAGCGTGGGAGGCGGACCTTGGCGTTGAAATGTCAGATGAGCGCTGGGCACACTTGTGTGAACGCATACACCGGGTGTCTCAACTCCCTTTTCAAACTGATCCAGTTTAAAGTTATGCATAGGTTCCACTACACCCCGATCAGATTGCACCGCATGTCCAGTGATCACCCCTTTAGCTGCCCTAGATGCGGCCAGAATGCTGCCGATTACATTCACATGATTTGGTCCTGTCCCCGCCTCTCACAGTTCTGGGAGGCAGTCTGCTCGACGGTGTCTGCTATGCTCGACCACCCCATCAGTCCCTCCCCGGTGGTATGCCTTTTCCATGGCCTCCCTGGCCTTTCCCGGAATTCCAAGAAACTAGCCGGCCTCTGCATGCTTCTCGCGCTACGATCCATCCTACTTTGCTGGCTTCGCCCCTCACCTCCCACACATGCCCAATGGCTAAGAGCGGTCACGTGTGCCTTGGACTCTGAGGAAGCCTGGTCTCACCTACAGCCCACCCACTCCAGGCCTAGGAATGTCTGGCTCAGATTCCGGTCTTATATGTCTGGCCTGAATACGACACCGGACACATCTCCCCCAGCTGCCTCCCCCCACCAGCTCGGGTCCTCGCCCCTATCAATGCTCTCGGACATTCTGCTCGTTATAATTTGTAGATTTTAATTTTTATAATTGACATTCGGCCAATGGTAATGTTTGTGTGTGAAGCAACCCATGTATGCTTATATTGTGTACATCTGAATTCATATTATATTTGCCTGGCGCTGTTCGCCTGTGTTTTGCTGCCACGCTGAATGAATAAAAAAAGTTTAAAGAAAAAAAAGATTTTGATCCAGGTATATTCCTAGTGTTTTGACTTTCGGTTTGGTGGAAATCCTACAGTCAGCACCTTAAAATGCAGATATTTGGGGGCAAGCTTAGATATCTTGTTTTCTGTGCCGACCACCATCAGCTATGATTTTTGATCATTGAGGGCTATACCGCTTTTAACCATCCAGGCTTCTATCAGCCCATACACTTCAATATTGTTGGCATCATCTTCATAGATTCCTGACAGAGGGGTAATGCATTGTGTATCATCTGGATAGTTGGGGAATTGTATTCCTTTCTCTTCAAGCATATTAAAAAGAGGCACTGTAAAAATATTAAACATCCTAGGCTCTTCAGCATCTATCTAAACCCTCTGCCTGCACTCCTCCGCTCCTACAATCTTACCTGCTACAACTACGCAGATGACCCATAGATAATCCTTAAAATCCCTAAATCGCCAGGCCCCAACCGTTCATATCTGTCATCGTGCCTCTCGGATATCGACTACTAGATGGCGACCAATCACCTCATCCTCAATCCGGGGAAAACTGAAATCCTAGTCTGCAGGAAAACAGCGCTGCTCCCCCAAACGATTCCCTGGCCATAATCCATGGGCCCCCCC
Source organism: Ambystoma mexicanum (assembly GCF_040938575.1). Lineage (NCBI taxonomy): Eukaryota > Metazoa > Chordata > Amphibia > Caudata > Ambystomatidae > Ambystoma > Ambystoma mexicanum. The sequence goes on from NC_090938.1 coordinate 128,006,444, forward strand.
ACTGGCAACTTCCACCACAGTGAAAAACCTTGGATGCCCACTGGATGCAGATTTATCCCTCTCCCAACAAGTCAACTCTGTTTCCAGAACCTGTTTCTTCCACCTATGTAACATAAGGTGCATCTTCCCTTATCTCACCTATCCTCACCATTTCTCTGCCATCATCCTCTCCCACTTGGACTACGCAAACTGCCTTTACCTAGGCGCACCAGCGTTTCAGCTAAGGAAACTGCAAAGAATCCACAAAGCTGCAGCCCGTGTGCTCATTAACCTACCTCCCAGAGAGCACATCAGCCCTACTCTTGAGAGTCCTCCATTGGATCCCTATTGGCCGACAGACTACCTTTTAAACCCATGTGCATCACCCACAGAGTCATCCAGAACACAGTGCCCGAATTCCTTCAAGACAGTCACCTGCTACCACCCGTCAAGTACTCTCAGATCTGGCACAGACTCTCTCCTAGTTATCCCACAGTACAATTCCTCCTGATTCGGCTGATCCTTTTTCTCCGTCCAAGCGCTGATCATCTGGAACTCCCTACCCCTGCACAGTCGCACTATTGACAATCAAATGGCATTCAGAAAGGCCCTCAAAACCTCCCCCCACTCTTAACTCTCCACCACTCTACTCTCTCGATAGGTACACAAACGCTGATCCAAACACAACACTTCTATCTGCCAACACCCCACGGATGCCGGCAGCGTTTGCAGCGGCGCACTTTGACAAACTCTTCCTTCCGAAACACAACACTCCTACCCACCATGTCCCCACAAATGCCGTCAGCGTTAGTAGAGGTACTCCGTATCAAACTATCGTCCTCATTAAGCACAACAACGCTCCTGCCCACCAATACCCATGGATGCCGGCAGCATTCACAGAGGCACACTGTAACAAACTATCACCCTCGCCTCACCCTGTAATCCTTCCGGGCCCCTCTCCCACTGCTCAGACTTTCGTTCCAGGGCGACCGCAAATAGCGAGACCAGCCAATCGCAATGGACCAAGAAAAAGAACACTGCAGTTGACGTTCAGCGAAGCCTATGGTACGTATACCTTACACCATGTCTATGGACACAGGCCGCAGGCAGGTCGCCCAACCATGCACCCTAGAATGCCTCTATGTCTATGCTATTCCGGTCTAGCAGCCCGCATGGCCGTCCACACTGAAACCCCTGATGTATCTCAACACCTCTGCCATTAGTATTACATCGTGAACCAACTAAAAAAAAAAAGATTTGTTCTAGCTGGGCACACATTGAATCTTCAGCACTAGTACTCTATCCTAAACCTCCAACAGCACCCACCCACATGCCCGACCTGCAGGCTGCTTACTGGAGACTAGCCAGCCCACTTAAGTCCTAACGTGGCAAAAATGCACACAAACATCTTTAAGTTAAACTCTTAGAACCTCCTGCACATGGAATGCTGTCACCGAGGTCGTTCCAACCACAAAGCGCATTGAGGCCAATGGGGAAATGGCGCTATATAAATAACGAATAAAATACAAGAATCTGGTCTCACCACTATAGCAGTAAGAGCGTCCTTTAACTCCTCTCGTAACCCTCGATAGAAAAGAGAGGGCCTCTTCTCCTCTGGCCAACCACTCTCCAAGACCAAATCCCTAAACTGCTTAATATATGTACTTAGGTCCCTACTACCTTGCTTCAGTTCTAACAACTCACTGTCTACACTTTGGGTCAGAGTGCGACGGTCAAACATCTTACTAAACTCAGCTTTGAATAGAGTCAAACTCTGTAGTTCCATCGCTCCTTCACTCACCAAGGGAACTGACCAAGCATCTGCCTTCCCAGACAAATAGGAAATGAAAAAGGCAACTTTTGAGGCCTCATTAGGAAATGACTCTGGTCTACACATGTAGCTCTACACATATAATTCAATTCGCACTGCATTAAAAATGACTTAAACTTTCTTTGGCCACCTGTAAAACGCTCAGGCGGAGCCAAGAGTGTAGTGTCAACCTCACTGGACTTGTCGCCGGAATCAGAGAAATGTACCTCTTCCTCACCTGAACTGCAGGGGCTTTGACACGATTGCTTCTTTCTTTCCTGACTCCGCTAGTCCTTTATTTTGTGGAGATCAGGTCTACCTCCAAAGGAAGCCACAATGACTGTCTAACACACTAGCAAGCAAGTGACCTCGCTTCTGGGGCAGCCACAAAAGGGGAAAAAGCCATGTGAGGCATAAAAAAACCCTGGAAGTAATGATGGCGATGCAGATCCGTGGAAACCTTTTTCAGAGTAGTGCAGAGTCTTCACCCAGGAAAGGGCCCGAATCGTAGGCAGGCTCCCAGGTCTGGTTTAAAGAGCAGTGTTACAAGGGGGGAAGCAAGAAGGCGATTCTGAAGGAAAGTGGAGAGGACCGCGAGAACAGGTAACAACCGGAAACCACTAACCACGGAGGAGAGCCCAGGCACAGCAAGAGGTGACCACCTTGGGAGAACCAAAACTCGGATTATGGTCGTAGCGGGGCGCCACACCAGGAGAGGACCAATGCCAAAGGAAGAAACCAGGAAAACCCCCTTCAGAGCAAGGACCCCGGAAACGCTGACAGGAGGGAGAAAGAGTGCAAAGGCAGAAGAAAATGGGAGAAAGGCAGCGAGAGCGTCAACACTGAAAGGTAAGCGAAGCCAGTAACAAGAGAGGCTGAGCGTGGGAGGCCTGGGGGGGGGGAAAGCAAGCAATAAGGCAAAAACACTTGGGTAGTGATCAACAGAGAAAACAGTGTCTAGCCCAAAAGAGGAAACAACCTGGGTTGCAACGTGCTGACCTCCGGGAGGAGGATGCCTATGAACCTCCTGGCGGCGGCCATGTTGGGAAACACTAGACCGCGTAGCGCGGTACAGAGAAAACTCAGTGTGCAGATCAATAGAGGCGAGTGCTCCATTGGTTCCACAAGCGCCAGCCATAGGGGCGCGTGACAGTATGCCCCCTCCTACTTTGGGGGTTACCCGGTTTCCCACGGTGTGCTCAATGGAACTTAGGGACAAGTTGGGGGCATGGACATAAAACCAAGGTTCCCAAGAGTTTTCCGAACTGGGGAATCCTTTCCATCTTACCAAGTATTCCAATCGTCCCCTCCGGTACCTGGAGTAACATATCTGAGACCCCTCCTATTCAGATGGTATCTCAACAGTATCAGTTCTGTGATATGCTATGGGGTGATCAGCATGATCAGCAACAACCGGACGTAAGAGGGAAGAATGAAATACCGGATGGATGCGATGCAAACTCTTGGGGAGCCTAAGCTTAAATTCCAACGGATTGATTCTGGACAGGATTTCAAATGGACCCAAATACTCAGGAGATAACTTAGAGGGTCGGACCCATCTGGGTAGAAATTTTGTGGAAAGCCAGACCTTGGAATCTACCCCCCAATCCGGGCACTCTTGACAGTGTTTGTCCGACTGTAACTTGTATGTTCTTCTGCTCTCCTGCAGACTTAGCTTTGCAATCTTATATGCGTCAGCGATATCAGAAAGAGTGGATTCTATCGATGGTAAGTTCAAAGACCCAGGCAAAACCGGGAATATGCTATGTGGATTTTGGCCATAAGTACAATAGAAAGGGCTGATCCCAATGGCAGAATGCATGGTGTTATTGTAGGCGAGTTCCACGGTAGGTAGCAGTGAGACCCAATTATCTTGTTATTGGTTGATAAAACAATGCAGGTATTGTTCGAGGGTAGCGTTGAGCCGCTCGGTTTGTCCATTGGTTTGCGGGTGAAACCCAGAGGAGATGGCCCTCTCGATACCCAAATTGAGACAGAGAGCCTTCCAAAATGTGGACGTGTATTGGCTCCCACTGTCCGATGCAATCCTTTCTGATAGACCATGAAGCTGGAACACATCTTTGACATACACCTCTGTCATCTCAGAAGCGGAAGGAACGCCAGGAAGTAGAGAAAAGTGGGCCAACTTGGAGAAGGAATCCACTGTGACCATTGTACAAGAGCAGCCCTGAGAGCTGGAAGGTCTCCTATGAAATCTGTAGAAACATGACTCCAAAGTCTGGTAGGTAGGAGTCCTTGTTCCAAAAGACCAATGGGATTTAGTATGCAGTGTTTGCTCCAAGCGCAGATTGGGCAAGCCTTGGTGTACTCCTTAACATCTGTACTCATTCCCGGCCAGTAGAAGGTCTGCCTTATTAACACCACAGTACATTCCTTACTGCGATGTCCTGCCGTCTTGCTATAATGACTCCAAGATGGAACCAACTGCTGTAATCTTTTGTCTGGAACAGACCAACAATGGTTCATAAAGAGAAGGCCGTCCTTCTTTTCAACTCCGGTTTTCCCAGATATGAGGTTTGGCTACGGACGGTAGCTTCCTTGATTTCTTGGAGGAAGGTTGAAACCTGGGAGATTATTCTGTTTCTGGGAAAGAGATCATCGTACTTCTTCCCTGAGAATCGTTCCAAAGTGTCGCAACAAGAGAGTGCATCAGCATGGGTGTTCTGACTTCCGGGTAAGTTGGTTATTAAAAAATCATATTGGGCCAAGATATGGGCCCACCTTACCTGGTGGGATTTTACGGCCTCCATTTGTTGAAAGACTCAAGTTCTTATGGTCTGTGTGAATGATGAAAGGGTGAGCACCCCCTTGCAATAGGCGGCGCCGTTCTTTGCAGGCCTATTTAATGGCCAACAGCTCCTTTTCTATCAGAGTAATTGCACTGACTAGGTGGGAGTGTCTTAGAAAGGTAAGCCACGGGTGTTCCAAACCTTCGTGTTCTTGAAGCAAGGCGACTCCAATAGCAGCTGATGAAGCATCCGCTTCAACTAAGAAGGGCCGGGTTTGGTCAGGTTGGCGCAAAACCGAGGCTGAGCAAAATAGAGCCTTGAGGTGGCAAAACCCTGTTTCCGCAGCATCGGTCCTCTTGAATGGAACTGCCGTCTTCTTCAGCAGAGTAGTGATGTGAACACCACATTGGAGAATTCTGGGACAAATGTGATCTATAAATGTTCTAGACCAAGCAATCTCTGGACTTTTTTTTTTACTCATGCTGGGGTTGGCCAATCTAAGATGAATAGACAACACTTCGAACAGGCACTTCTCGGACGTGACGAGTAGCTGATGAGATCGTAATCGCAGCAGTACTTCCCAAAGGTGAGATTGGTGATCCTGTCAGGATGTCATCCAAATAGACTATTGTAGAGTGGAACAACATGCCTGAGAACAGCCTTTCCATAAAGTGTTAGAATACAAGGCGATGCCCTTTGGGTTAGTGAACACTCCCTACATATTCCAAGTGCCCAAATGGTGTCCTAAAGGCCGTTTTCCACTCGTCTCCAGCGTGAATCCGGAGGAGATGATAGGCACTCCTGAGATCCAGTTTAGAGAAGATTGTTACTCCCTAGATGGCTTCTAGAATGTCTGTGATGAGTGGTATTGAGTATCGAATTCGGATGGTTACCTTGTTGAGTCCCCTGTAGTCAATGCAGTGCCTTATCTCTGTGGAGTCTCGCTTGGGAATGAAAAAAAGTGAGGCTCCAGCAGGGTATCGGGATTTTTGATTGAGACCCTTTTGGAGTTTAGCATCCAGATAATCCTGGAGAGCCTTCTTTTCGACCAAAGAGAGAGTACATCAGTCTGAAAGGTATCAGCGCTCCTGGTACTAAATCGATAGCGCAGTCTTCAGGTCTGTATGGCGGTATATCTTAAGGGATCTTGTCGACAAAAACCTTCCTGAACTCGGTGGGTTCTGCAGGCAGACAATGAACCTTGACAATGTCTGTAGTGGAGTTGGACACTGCCTTGTTGGGTTTGTAGCCGGCTTCCAGGAGACCATTCTGCTTACAATAGGCTGAGCTGAACTCGATCAGGTTGTGAGTCCAGTCGATTGTCCGATTATGCTTGTGGAGCCATGAGATCCCAGAATGACCGGAAAATAGGCTGCGCGGATAATGTCAAAGCTGAGCACTTTAGACTGTTGGTGGACAGAGACTGGCATCTCTTCCATTGTGTGGGTAATGGGGCCAGAACTGGGGGGGGGGGGTTTGCAATCCACTTTTTGGTCTTCCTTCCTCTCCACACGGCGGAGGCTGACCTTCTCGGCCCATATAGTATCAACAAAGTTCCCTCCCGCCCCTCAATCTATGAGCGCTAGAGGGGTCAGACTTTTGCTGATTGATGAGAAGCTGAATGGCTACCACCATGAGACGAGAATCTTCAGCAACCCTGGTAGAGGACACAGTGAGAGTGGCATAGGGACTGGATATGGAACCTTAGTAACCAGTCCCTCTTAGGACCGAGGTCGCCTGTTTCCCGAGCGCCGAGGGGTACCTCCGGGCAATCCCTGAGAAGATGACCATCTGAGCCGCAATACATGCAAAGTCCTTTTTCTCTCAGACGCTTTCGTTCTTCTGACGTTAGAGGGGCGGGCTCGAGCTTTTCCGATTTGCATGGGCTCTTCCTTCGGGAGATGGGTAGTTTACTGGTGTGACGAAGCCTGTGGTTCGGGCTGCGAAGGGAAGCCTCAATCTCCTTCTCTGTCTTCTGTTGGGTCATTCAGTAGTCTATTTGAAGAACCATGGAGAGCAGGTCTGAGAATGTGGGAGGAACCAGCGTTCTGACTAGCTCATCCTTGCCTTCTTCCTTGAGAACGCGCCGAAATATATCCTATTGTGCTGGCTCGGGCAAACCTGCCTCGGATGCTAGTCTCGAAGTTTGTGATGTACGTGAGCAGGTCGGTAGTTCCCTGGCAGACATCTAACAAATCCTCACAAGCCACAGAAGTTCTCTCCGGACTTTCAAATGTCTGCTTTAGTAAGGTTAGAAAAACCCCATAATCACGGAGGACCGGATTGGAACTGGTAACCAACTGGGTAGCCCAGGCTAATGCGTTTCCAACCATGTTAGAAATATTGTACCCGACACAGGCATGCTCAGCCGAATAGGTACTGGCCCTGAAAGTGAAATGTACCATGCAGGCTTCAACAAATTCCTTTAACTTCTTTGTGTATCCATCAAATCTCCCTGATGCTAGGGCCATAGGGGGTAATTCGGCAGGGTGATGCTCCCGAGCTGTCACTATCTGTCGTAGGACAGTGTTCTACATCTTTAAGTACTGGACTTCTTGAGTGAGTCCTTGGAGAGTGGCCACCAACTCTTGGACTTGCTCTGCAGTGGCCATCTCGGTCCTTTGTCGTTGTAAACTGTCAACCTCACTGGACTCGTTGCTGGAATCGGAGAAATATACCTCTTCCTTACCTGAACTGCTGAAGCTTGGACACGATTGCTTCTTTCTTTTACCGGCTCCGATGGTCCTTTTTTTGTGACGATAGCGTCTACCTCGAAAGGAAGCCACAATGACTGTCTAAGACACTAGCAAGACAGTGACCTTGCTTCCGGGGCAGCCCCAAAAGGGGGGGGGAAACCATGTGTGCATAAAAAAAAACCCTGGAAGTAATGATGGCAAAGTGGATCCATGGAAACCTTGATTAGAGTAGTGCAGAGTCTTCACCCAGGAAGGGGCCGAATTGTAGGCAGGCTCCCAGGTCTGGTAGAAAGAACAGTTGTACAAGGGGTGGGTAGGTAAGAAGGCGATTCCGCAGGAAAGCGGAGAGTACCGCGAGAAAAGGTAACAACCGGAAACCAGTAACCACGGAGGACAGCCCAGGGACAGCAAGCAGCGACCACCTTGGAAGAACCAAAACTCAGATTCTGATCGTAGTGGGACCAGGGAGAGGACCAATGCCAAAGGAAGAAGCCGGGAAAACCTCAAGAAGGGGGAGGACCCCGGAATCTCTGACAGGAGGGAGAAAGAGGGTGAAGGCAGAAGAAAAACGGGAGAAAGGCAGCGAGAGCGGCAACGCTGGAAGGTAGGCAGAGCCAGCAACAAGAGGCCGAGCGTGGGAGGCCGGGGGGGGAGAGCAAGCAAGAAGGCAAAAACACTTGGGTAGCGAGCAACAGAGAAAACCGCATCTAGTCCAAAAGAGGAAAGAAACTGGGTTTCAACCCGCCGACCGCTGGGGGGACAATGCCTATGAACCTCCCGACGGCGGCCATGCAGGAAAATACTAGACCGCTTAGCGCGGTACGGAGAAAAGGTTTTGTGCGGATCAATGTAGGCGAGTACTCCATTGGTTCCACAAGCACCAGCCATAGGGGCGCCTGATATGTAGTCACTAAGGAAATTCCTGGTGAAATACCCACCCTTCTCTCATCTCCTCTATCGTGTCCTGACCCACCAAACTCTGGCTCTGGATACAACACGGGGGGGTTCCCCTTTAGGACTCCACCCCAAAATACTTAGTCTCCCTGCCTCGGCTCATCCTTTACTAACCTGAAGACACAATTCCTCCATCTCAGCATTTAAAAATGCTTTACACACAAAGTTTTGGTGCCAGAGGAGCGCAGAGGTCTAGCGGGGGAATATTTAGTAAGAGGGAGTTGCAGATGGTGTGTTCCTCGACCCCAGACAGCTTTGTGGAGATACTGAGGGATTTTAATTTAATCCGTGAAGCAACTAGGAGCCAGTCAAGACTTTCTAGGGCAGGAGAGATGCGGTTCCTGGGCTTGAGGCCAAGGATAAGTCTTGCTGCCCAATTCTGGATTAGCTAGAGGGGTCGCAGAGTGGGAGAAGGTAGATTTAGAAGGAGGCTATTATAATAGACAAGCCTAGAGAGACCCAGGGCTCGGGTAACATTGAGCTTATGGGGGGGAAGGTAAGAAAAGGTAGAATTATTTTAAGAAGGATGAGCTGGAAGTGGGACTTCATGCCAATGTCCTGAGTGTGAGGGAGGAAGGAGAGAGAGGAGTTGAAGATGACTCCAAGGTTTCTGGCTTCAGAAGGTGGTGCAGGAAAGAGCCCACGGAGGAAGGCCAGGGTGAAGGGACGAAGTCTGGAGCAGGGGTCCTAATGGGAAGGATCTCCTTTTTGCCAGCATTGAGACAGAGATCATTGGAAGTGTACCAGGCATGGATGGCATATAGGCAGTCGGGGATTATGGAAGGTGCAAGAGGGTCAGCAGGAAGTTTGAAGAAGAGTTGAGTATTCCTCTGCCAAAAGCGTGGAGGACCCTTTGTAAAAATGTTGTTTTGCCTTAGTTTTCTCTCTCACTTCTGTAGTCTTCTTAAAGGAACACTTTTGATTGAACAGTTCCTTTGAAAACATTGACAGTCTCTTTCCTGATGCGCTTCAACTACTTCAGTTACTGCCTTGAGTTTGTTAAAAATCCTCTTTCGAATGGATTGTGTCCTCTCACGTATTCCTCATTTTATGATATTCGTATCATGCCAGCTTCGCTACTTTGGAGAAAAAAAAGGCTGCTGTGCATGAGGTTGTGATGTCGATGTCCCTCGACGGGCTCCGTACCGTGTCAACATCGCCATCAGTATAAATAGCCCGTGACGCGCCCGTTGGCTTCAGTTCCATTTTTCCGATTGCTTCGCTCTCGAACGGAGCGCTTCGAAATTTTCTTCTGAAAATGCCGTCTTCTTCCACCCCTTCTCCTCCCAAGACGGGGTTAAAAAAAGTATCGACTGCGGTTCGAAGATGTCGATTACAGATCCTCACCGCGTTTGTCTTTGGTGCCTATGTTCAGACCATCGAACTGGGGACTGTGGCTTCTGTCAGTCGAAGGACCCTCATGAGAGGAAAGGTAAACTGGCGGTGGGGCGGGAAGCTTCTAAGGCCTCTTCGAAGGCCTTGTCAAAAAGACATAGGAAGTCAAGCGATTCGAAAGAATCGGATCGTCAAAAACACTCTAAGAGATCTCGATCTCGCAGTAGATCGAGACGCTCTTCATCTTCCTTTTCAAAAAAGGTTAAAAGGACACATAGATCTCCCTCTTCCTCCTCTGATACATCTACCGAATTGGTACGATGCCCAACTAAGTTGGATTCCCAAAGAACATGGGAAGAATTTAGAAGGAAGATGTTGGAGGTCTTTGAGAATGTGGCCTTGACCCCCTTAAAGAAGCCTCAAAAGAGCCAGACCCCGGTCGCTCCGTCGGACGACACAGGGAAGTCAGGAACTACTGTGGTAAAACCCAGTAGTATGGGTGAAACTCTTAAGACTCAAGTCAACGTCAAATTCTTTGAGAATCAAGTTTCCCCGACACTGTATAAAAAACAAGTCGTTGAAACCCTCGACAACTTTGTCGACGCCTTTGTCGAAGACATCATCGGTATCCTCAAAGACTCCTTCGATACCGTCAAAGGTTCCTTCGATTCCTTCGACACAAACTCAGGAACAGGAAAGGAGATTTACTCCTTTACCGAAGTCAGACTTTAAGTCTGTCTTCTATTTTTGAAGAAAGTGGCTCTGAAGAAGAAGAGGTTCCTCCTTTTGGAGTACAATATGGTACCAGAGGGGTCCCAAAAGAATTAATCGATCCAGAATCGAAAATGAGAGACCTGTGTGATACCATTCACTCTGCTAGTGGCATTGATACGTCACCTGAGCTGGAGTTTGCAAAACCTGACCCTGCAGAACATGCAGCTTCAGGATACATGAGTTTAATGAAGAGAGTGGTGGAATACATGGGCTGGGGTAGAGCCTCACCAACTTTTGATCAGGATGATATGACTGACATACTTGATCAGGGCCCCCAGAAGGATCCAGTTCTCCCCTTCCATAGGGCACTTCAAAGAACGGTAGAAAAAAACTGGAAAGTTCCTGATTCAATTGCTGCAGTCAACAGTAATTTTCCAAAGTATAGAACTTCTACTTCTGTTCCTGATTATTTAAGCAGACACCCCACTCCAGAAAGTCTGGTTACTCAGGCTGCAACTTCCTCAAGACAGACAGCATATCCATCTATCCCCCGGATAGAGAGGATAAGAAGGTGGATGCTTGGGCCCGTAAGGTCTTTACTTCGGGTAGCATGGCTCTCAAGTCAACTGTCACCTGTACCCTGGCCAGGTTTACCCATACCCTGTGGGACTGCATTTCGGTGGCGGCTGAACATATTCCGGAAGGCAGAGAAAGGGAAGGCTTCCTGAATATTGTCAAAGACGGAAAGGCGGCAATGGGGGAATGTCTCCAGTCTGGACTGGCTACTGCTGATAGTATCAGCAGATCCATGGCTGCAAGCACAGTGCTAGGCAGATTTGCGTGGTTGAGGAAGTCGGGAGTTTGCACCAGATGTGCAGGCCTGACTTCTCAACATGCCTATCCTGTTAGGTAGTAAAGCTGATGAAAGCTTAGAAAAACTACAGACCTCAAAAGCGGCAGCTAAATCTCTTGGTGCCTCCATGCGGCAACCTTAGAAACCTTATTCGGGCTCATCTTCCTGGAGAGGTCGTTCTTTTCGGTACTACTCCTCTTTTGGTTGAGGAAGTGGACAGGCTATTCAAAGAGGCAAGAGAAATGTCGCTAGTGGTGGACGAGGAAAAAGTGCAAAACCAGCCTCAGGAATGGCATCTTTGCCCTCTGCAGCCACCTCCAAATCACTCTTAGGCCTTATCGCACAAAACCCTGGTGGGAGGCAGAATCTCTCAGCATCTGAAAGAATAGCAGGGCATTACTTCAGATGCTTGGGCACTGGAGACAGTAGGTCAAGGTTACTGCCTTCCCTTCCTAAAAAGGCCTCGGGACCATCCACCAGGAACCAGCTCTGTCAAAATTCCAGATCCGCTCCTGTTGCAAGAATTTTAACACTATTAGAGAAAGGTGCAATAGAACAGGTACCTGTAGCGGAGAGGAACAAGGGTTGGTACTCCCCCCTACTTTCTCATTCCAAAGAAGGACGGAGGATTGAGACCCATCTTGGACTTAAGAAACTTGAACAAGTTCCTCAGGAAGGACAAGTTCAAGATGGTAACCCTTTCTCAGATCCTTCAGGCTCTCCAACTCCAAGACTGGTTGGTATCATTGGACCTTCAGGATGCTTACTTTTATGTGCCAGTGCCAATCCATCCCAAGCACAGAAAGTACCTGAGGTTCGCTGTTGGCGGTTCTCACTTTCGGTTTCGAGTTCTGCCATTCGGGCTGACCTCAGCCCCAAGGTTTTTCACCAAATGGCGAATGTGGCAGGGAGTTTCTCCAGCATGGGGTCTGGCATGGATTCACATGCTCATGAATATTCCCCATCATCAGGCTGGGAATCCTCGGTAAAGAAAAAAATCAGTTTCAGTTTCGTTTCTGAACTGTCTTTCTCCGAATAACCAATCACTGGTCTCTGGGTCATAATGCCCCCAGCCAATGACTGCCCTCTACCTAAGCCCCTCCACTGGCAGCCATCTTCAGATTTTTACCGCACGTTCAAGTGTTGGGAGTCCTCGTGTTATAGCTCTTGAGCTTTTACTGCATTTTGCGATTTATCAGAGTTTAATCTCATTTTTTCAGTCAATCTAGCCTCAAGCTCCTCCGATTTTACTTTATGATCAACGGGGACCCGTTTCGGAATTTTCTACGCCCCTCAAGGGCGAAGTTTTCGTTGAGTTCCGCTTCTTGGAGGATTCCAGAAGATCTTCGAGGCCTATCCCGCGTGGACATGGCCCAGGACAAAGGGAGCACGACACCCAGATCCAAGCTGTTCAGGAGCTGCCCTGGATGCGGATTGCAGAATGTATTCAAGGAGGACGAGCATTCTAGATGCCTCTACTGCCTTCACGAAGACAAAACGCACGTGGAGAAGGACTGTGCGTTTTGCAAGAACATGTCGGAGCGGACCAGGAACGATCGGCGCATCCGCCTCACCAACTGGCTGAAGGGGAAGAGCCCAGCAGCAGGTGAGAAGAAGAGGTCTGAGCGGTCTTCTAAGTCCTTTGAGGTTGCTCCTGCAATGGGGTCCCAACAAAAGGCAAAGCACCACGAGTCCGCGGGCACTGGGAGCGCCGAACGCCAGGCAGGGCACACTTTCACCGACGCCATCAACCACGAGCCAACGCTCTGGCTCGGGGGGAAAAGGAAGTCTGAGAACCCTGGTCGATCCCGACGGAGACAGCCGAGTGGGAGCGAGGCGGTGACCCCCCCCCCCACCCTCCAAGGTGAAGGCCTCAAGCGCTTCCAAAGTCGTGAAGGCCTTGATTCACCCGGCTAAGGCCTCTATAATGGGAGTTGTGGTGGCCATGACGAAGCCTGTGGAGGCTACCCCAGTGGAGGCGACCTCGGGGCCCAGAGTTTCCCTGCCACCGCGGAGGGAATCTTCTTTTCAACCCATCGATAAGACTCCAGTGAGAACCCCGGTATAAAAAGAGGGGGAGGAGGGAGGCCGGTGGCCATCACTGACACGGATACAGCCTCTGAAGAGGAGCTGGCTGTAGTTGTGAAGATCCTAGACAAGCGGTTCGAGGAAGTCCGGTCCCGCGGGAGTGGATCCCGATGAGGCGGACGAAGAAAGCGACGGTGGCCGACGAGGTTCCCGTGGAGGCGGAGGATTCCACTCCCCAACTGTTGCAGCAGGTACCTGGGCCACAGGATAACTCGGGAGCAATCTTGATGGCGATCTAGGCCTTGTGTACAGAGATGAGGACAAGGTTGCCCTTACCCCCAGCGGACAACCCAGCGGAGCCTGGAGCGTCAGGAACCCTCCAAGCAAGCAGAGGAGAACTTGTCCCCCACCGCCCTTCCAGCCGGCGCGGCACTCACAGCCTTCATCTCCTTCCCCGGATCCGAGGGATGACACGGGAACGGAGACGGCCACGACGGGGCTGGATGACGACGGTGGTGACGACGGGATGGCCTCCCATCACCACCTCCTCTGGCCTCTCCATGATCGCCAGGGCATCCGAGCTCTTCCAGCTCTGCCCCGTAGAACAGAAGAAGGAAGGTTCCCTCTATGAGGCCAAAAGGAAGACGGTCCTCTCGGTCCCATTACTTGACATCTGGGACGAGGGGCTGGCGCTCCTGAAGAACCCGTCCACGACCCCTGCCAAGAGAGACCGGTACGAGAAGAAGTACCGGGTCCCGGATTCCGCCCCCATGTGCCTTAGGGCGCAGCCGACCCCGGATTCGGTCGTCTCAGCGACGGCCAAGAAGAAGGCGGTGGGGCGACGACTTCGACCTCCCCACCGGACGGCAAAGGGAAGAAATTGGACGCCATGGGACGACGAGTCATCTCGTCAGTGGCAACGACGATTAAAGCGGCCAACGCCCTTCCGATTGTGGCCCGCAATGACAGGGAGCTCTGGTTTAAGATCGCTCCTCTGCTGGACTTCCTCCCGTACGACAAGAGGGCTGAGGCCCTGGAGATCCTGCAGGAAGGCGAGGTGGCATCGGACCACGCCGTAACGGTGGCCGCGGACATTGCTGACACCGGTTTCCGCCAGATGGGCAACGGTGTCTGCCTTCGCCAGTGAGGTTGGCTCAAGGCAAGGATTTCTGACAGGACGTACAGAGTTTGGGACATGCCTTTCGACGGAAACAACCTGTTTGGGAAGACAGTGGACGAGTCACTGCAGGCCATCAAGGGCGAAACAGACGGCTTGGGCCTTGGGAGTTTTGCAGCAACGACGGTCGCCCTTTCGGAACTCTGGAGGCAAGCAAGGTGCCTCCAAAGGATTCGGCTGCGGTTCCTCGACTTACTGCCAGGCGGCCAGTTCTTCATTGCAGGAGGCCTACAGAGGACACGGCAAGTCAGGAGGATCTCGTCATCGTCGTCAAGGAGGACAAGGTGGCAAGGCTGCTACCAAGCAGCAGTGAACCGGCTGTAGCGTCGGGCCCCCACCTGAGCACCCCAGTGGGAGGCCGGCTGGCGAAGTTCATCAGCGTGTGTGAGTCCATCTCCACCGACTGATGGGTGCTGGATGCCCTGGCCCGCGGGCACACTCTTGAGTTTCTAAAAAAGTGCCCCCGCATTCCACCCGTGGCCAGGAAGGAAAACCACCTCCCTCAACTGCTACTGGAAGAAAGGGCGATGCTCAAGAAAGGAGCCATCGAGCTCTTCCCAAAGAGGCTCCGGGGCTCCAGAGTGTACTCACAATACTTCCTCGTAAGAAAGAAGACCGGCGGCTGGCGACCCATCCTGGACCTTCGTCGTTTAAACAAGTACATCAAGTCTCAGAAATTCCAGATGGTCACCCTCCAGCACGTGCTGGGACGGCTGTCGACTTCCTATCGTCGCTGGACTTGGAGGATGCCTACTTCTACATCCCCATTCTAAAGGGACATCGAAAGTTTCTCAGATTCGTAGTCCAAGGACGGCACTACCAGTTCAAGGCCCTCCCCTTCGGATTGAAGTCGGCGCCCAGGGTATTCACCAAGTGCCTAGCACCAGTGGCGCCGCGGCTGCCCCTCCAGGGTATCCACATCTACCCCTACCTGGATAATTGGCTCATCAGAGCAAGGACAAAAGGACTCGCCGTCGAGCACACAGCGAAGACCTTCCAGCTGCTCACGGATCTGAGATTTTCCATCAACTTTGCGAAATCCCACTTGGTTGCTTCGCAAGTCGCACTGTTCCTGGGAGCCAGGATCGACACAGTGGCGCGATTGGCCTCCCCATCGGAGGAAAGGACGAAGGCCATCCTGGGCAAGGTGCAATGACTGTCGACCATGGACGAGGCTAGGGTAAGGTCCATCGAGGCTCTCCTCGGCATGATGTCCTCGTGCATCTACCTCGTGCGCCTGTGTAGGCTGCGGATGCGTCCACTACAAGAGTTCCTCGATGCCCGTTTGATGCAAGCGGCGGGCAGCTTCGAAGACATGATCTCGCTCAACGAGACCTTTCACCAAGCGATCTGGTGGCGGGGCACCCATGCGCATCTCGCGGCGGGTATTGACTTATAGATCCCGGTACATGAGGAGACGGTCACGACGAATGCCTCACTGGAGGGATGGGGAGCGCACACCAGAGATCTCCATGCAACAGGCCTTTGGCTCCTGGAGGAGATGTCACTTCACATCAACGTCCTGGAGCTCCGAGCCGTGTTCTGGGCCCTCTGGTCCTTCCTTCCGACCCTCAAGGGCAAGGTGGTGAGGATCTTCACCGACAACACCACCACGATATTCTACATCCGGAAGCAGGGAGGCACCAGATCCCCAGCCCTATCCAAGGAGGCCCAGGATCTGTGGCACTGGGCCGTCACCCAAGGGATATTTCTGGTACCCTTCCACCTGGCAGGAATAAAGAACACCATTGCTGACTCACTCAGCAGGGATCTGTGATCGTGCCACGAGTGGGAACTGCGGCAGGATCAAGTGGATCTGCTATTCCAACGATGAGGCAATCCCCAGATCGACCTATTCGTGACGGCGACGAACACCAAGTGCCGGAGGTTCGCCAGCAGGTTTTCCCCAGCCGGGGGGCATGGGCGAGGCCTTCTCATTCCCCTCGGACGGCCTGTTCCTCTATGCGTTCCCGCCGTTTACCGTTGCTGCTGCGACTCATCAACAAACTCAGACGGTCCCGGTGCAGAATGATCCTCGTCGCACCGGCGTGGCCGAGACCGATCTGGTTCCCGGACCTTTTGGACATGTCAGCGTCCCCCTCAGTCAAACCGCCGACAGATGCGGATCTCCTCTCCAGAGAAGGAGGCGCCATCCTCCACCACGACCCGGGGTCGCTGAACTTGCAGGCCTGGCTCCTGCAGTACTAGAGTTTGGAGGGAACAATATCCTGGCAGACTGCAAGGAGGTGCTTGCAAAGGCCAGGGCGTCCTCAACTCTAAGTGCTATAGACACAAATGGAAGAGGTTTTCTGTCTGGTGCCGGGCACAGAAGATTAACCCTCTACGGATTACGGCCCCTCAAGTGCTGCTGTACTTGCTATTGCTGGCCAAGGCGGGTCTGGCCCATGCCTCCATCAAGATCCATCTGGCGGCTATCTCAGAACTCCGGGGCGCTCATCCCTGTGGTCCCATCGCCTGGTGAAGGAGTTCATGAAGGGACTGTTCCGATCGTTCCCACCGGTGAAGGCTCCGGCCCCGGCGTGGGAGCTCAGCGTGGTGCTGACCAGGCTCATGAGACCGCCATTCGAGCCTCTGCATTCGGCACCTTTGAAGTTCCTGTCGTGGAAAACTGCTTCTTGTGGCCATCACCTCTGCACGACGAGTGGGAGAGATCCAGGCCCTTTCCTGCAAGCCCCCATACCTGACCTTCCACGAGACGAGGGTGGTGCCGAGGACGCACCCCTGCTTCATGCCCAAGATGCCGTCGGACTTCCATCTCAAATAGCCCTTGGTGTTACCTGTTTTCTTCCCGTCGCCTTCGTCGCCGGCCAAGAGGACTTTGCACTCGCTGGATGTAGCTAGAGCGCTGAAGTTCTACGTGCACTGCACGAAGAGTTTTCGGAAGACATCACAGCTGTTTGTGAATTTTGGACCTGTGAACCAAGGGAAGGCCCTCTCGAAGGCTTCCATTTCCAGATGGCTCTCTGGCTGCATCATGCACTCTCACCGGTTGGCAAACCAACCGTTGCCCGGCCGTCCGAGAGCCCATTCGACCAGAGCGATCGCTGCTACCACGGCGTTCCTATCTGGTGTACCCCTGCTGGACATCTGCAGGGCTTCTACGTGGATGTCGACGCACACCTTCACGATATTCTACTGCGTCGACCGGGATTCCAGAGAGGAGTCCAGAGTCGGCCAGGCAGTGTTGCGCAACCTGTTTGCCTGAAGGTGGGCCTGGTGAGGAGGTAAGAGATGCTTAATGTTGAGTTGATGAAATGCTTAATGTTGAGCCTTGCCACCTGTGCATGTGTGTTCTGCTATGTATTCTTATATTCATGAGCATGTGAATCCATGCCAGACTCCATGGTGGAGAAGGAACAAGTTACTTACCTGTAACTGTTGTTCTCCAGCATAGGACTGGCCTGGATTCACATGCGAACCCTCCCGCCTACCCCTCTGCGGCTCTTCACTTGGTCCTACTGCCACTTTACGTGCTACCAAATCCGAAGATGGCTGCCAGAGGAGGGGCTTAGGGAGAGGGCAGTCATTGGCTGGGGGCAGTATGACCCAGAGACCAGTGATTGGTTATTAGGAGAAAAACAGTTCAGAAACGAAACTGATTTTTTTTCTTTACCGAGGATTCCCAGCCTGACGACGGGGAATATTCATGAGCATGTGAATCCATGCCAGACCCATGCTGGAGAACAACAGTTACAGGTAAGTAACTTGTTCCTTCAGGAGAGGGGGGATTCACGTCTACCCCTACCTGGATGATTGGCAGAACGCGCTCTGATCAAACAAACACGCTCAGGAACATCTGTCGATCACCTGTCACTTCCTTCACACACTGGGCTTCTTCCTCAATTTCAAGAAGTCTCACATACCATCCCAAAAGCTCCAGTTTATCGGAGCAGTTTTGGATACTTCCTCGGGCAAAGCCTCCCCTCTGACTGAGGTGAAAGCCCTTCACATTCTGCAGATGGTAACAAAGTTCCAGAATGCCCAGCATCTGCCGGCCTTCGATTTTCTGAGGTTGCTCGGCCTCATGGAATCCTGCATTTTACTGGTGCCAGAGACCAGATTGAGAATGAGATCCCTTCAATGGGCCCTCAGAACTCGGTGGTCCCAGTTCTCGGGGAGTATGTCGGATCTTCTGCAAGTCCCGAGCGCAGTTGCTCAGGATCTACTATGGTGGGCTTGCAACGACAACCTCCTCAAGGGAGAATATTTTTGGCAACCATGGCCGGAGATGACAGTAGTAACGGACGCCTCACTCACGGGGTGGGGAACCCACACCAACGATCTGACAATCAGCGGTCGTTGGTCTCCATTAGAGTCCAAACTACACATCAACCTATTGTAGCTGAGGACAATCAGACTAGCGCTGAAGGCCTTCTTGCCCTCTGTACAGGGAAAGAATGTCCTGATAATGACAGACAACACAGTGGCCATGTGCTAACTCAACAAGAGAGGAGGCGTAGGGTCACTACCACTGTGCAGAGGCAATGCAGCTCTGGTTCTGGGCAATACTAGAAGGAATCTCTCGATCGACAATTCACCTAGCTGGAGAGCAGAACACGGCAGCAGATGCTCTGAGCAGGCAGAGCACAGTCTCCCACAAGCAAGCTCAGGAAGTCCTTCTGGAGATCTTCGCCCTTTGGGGAACCCCTTAAGTGGATCTGTTCGCGACCACGGTAAAGCGGAAGTGCGAACAGTACTGCTCAAGGGAATTTCCTCCGAGGGGAGCACTAGGAGACGCATTCGTGGTGGACTGGAAGTTTCCACTTCTGTACGCGTTTCCTCCAGTCCCCTTCATTCCTCAAGTAATCAGCAGGTTGAGAAAGTTCAGGAAAACCATAATCGTAATTGCCCCGGATTGGGCCAGGAGGACGTGGTACCTGTACCTTCTGGACATGTCCATCTGCCCTCCAATACATCTTCCGCAAAGAGGATCTTCTCTCGCAAGAGGAAGCGTCTCCATCCAGAGTTCAAAACACTCAACCTTCATGCATGACTTCTGAGAGGTTGAGATACAAGGATTAGGATCTTACGGATGACTTATGGGAGATTTTGCTTTCTGCCAGAAGGCCAGCAACAAAGTCCTTGTACCAGTGTCGTTGGAGCAAATTCAGTAACTGTTGCAAAGATAAGGATGTGGACCCTTTTCAATGTGGCACCCCAATGGTGCTCTTTCCTAATGCATCTAGCCAATCTGGGGCTCCAGATTGGAACAATTAAAGGATATCTAGCTGCGCTGTCCATTTTCAAGCGCTCCTCGGAAGAGGTTGGTTTCTTCAAAATTCCATTGATAATTCAATTCCTGAAAGGGCTTACTAATGTGTACCCTCCAGTCCCTTCATGTCCCAACAGTTTTTACATTTCAAAAATGTCAGTTACGTCAAGATGACCAACCTTTTGTGGCTTATACAGGTCATAAATTAGGATTAGCGGTGACAAAACAAACTATATCCCGCTGGATCATTCTGGCTAAAATGGGTGCTACAGCTTGGCGGGAAAAGACCCACCGGATGGGCTGCAAGCCCATTCCACTAGGGGGATGGCTACTTCTGCGGCTCTGAAGAGGGGAGTCTTTGCAGCAGATATTTGTTCAGCTGCAACATGGGTATCAATGCATACCTTCATCAAGCATTATTGCTTAGATGCCTCTTCCTCCAATGAGGGTTTATTTGCCAAGGCGGTACTTAACTCCGTCCATGAGAACAATAACTAGTACTCCCACCTCCAAAATTACCACTGCTATCGGAGTCTATAAGAAGATGAGGAATACGTGGGAGGACACAATCTATTCGAAGAACAAGTTACTTACCAACTGTAACGTTCTTTCGACTGGATGTTCCTCCCATGTATTCCTTATTGCCCCTCCCATCCTACCCCGCAGTACAGTTTACATTAGTTACACTTTCCTCTCACGAAGAGTCTATCAGTCATGAGGCACGCCTGTCTGTTCCTCGAATAATTCCTCGAAAAAACAGAACTGAAGCCAACGGGCGCGGCACGAGTTATTTATACTGAAGGTGGTGTCGACACGGTACGGAGTCCATCGAGGGACATCAATGCCACAACCTTGTGCACAGCGCCCTCTGCCCATAATTTTTTTTTCCAAAGCAGCAGAGCTGGCAGAGTACAAATATCATAAGATGAGCAATACCTGGGAGGAACATCCAGTCGAAAGAACGTTACAGTTGGTAAGTAACTTGTTCTTCTCTGTTGTGGCTGTCAGTTTTGTTTCTTTTACAGCTATACTTTTCAAATGGATTGTGTCCTTCCATGTATTCGTCATTTTATGATATTTCCATATCCACCTTCAGCTGCTTCAGAATTTTTTCCCAGCAGAGGGCACTGCGCGTCGGTGCCTGTCGCCTCGATGTCGACTTCATCAATGGTATAAAGTGGGCGCAGCTACCGTTGGCTTCAGTTACGTTTTTCCTCAAACGCTTTCGCTTCGGATATTGGGTGCTTCGGTTCCCTACGAGAATCTTCGATGAAAATCTTATAAATGGCGTCCTCATTGACGTCATCAACTCTGAGTTCGGGGTTTAAGAAGTGCTAGGACTGTGGGGCAAAGGTATCCGTTACGGACCCCCATCGGGGGTGTGTGGGGTGCCTGGGTTCCTCTCACGCTACCTTTTGACTCTAAGGCCTGCCTATCGATGACGGGGAAAGTGAATCAGAAAACTAGCAGAAGGTAGGTTTAAATCCCCATCGACGAGACTGTCGAAAAAACGATCTTCAGACAAATCGAGAAATATTTGACGTTGTTGAAAGAAGACGAAAAAAGAGAGAGAGTGAGAGTGAATTTTGCCTTCAGGCAGAAGACCAGCAACAAAATCCTTGTACCGCTTGAAAAAATTCTGCAGCTGGTGCAGGGAAAGATTTTGGATCCCTTGTACATGCAGTACACCTATGGTGTTGGCATTCATATTACACCTGCCCAATCTGGGGCTCCAGCTGGGTACAATTAGGGGGTATATGACGGCATTCTCTATTTTTTAAGCGCTCCTCTGAGGAGGTATCTTTCTTCAAGATGCCACTAGTTATACAATTCTTTAAAGGACTGACCAACATTTCTTCCGGTCCCAATTTGGGCACCAACTTATTTCTAATGTGTGCTCGTTTTGAGCCTATCCATTCCTGTCCATTAAGGTTATTAACTTTAAAGACCATCCTTTTAGTGCCCATCACATCAGCGTGAAGGGTGAGTGAACTTCAGGACTTGTCCTGCAAGCCTCCTTACACAATCTTCTATAAGGAGGTCCTTAAGGTTAAACCTTCATTCTTCCCTAAGATTGTGTGAGTTTTCATTTAACTCAGACAATAATTCTACCTTCATTTTATCGTCCTCATCCTGGAAAGGAAGAGGAGAGGTTACACAGGCTTGATCCAAGGCGTGCACTTAGTTTCTACATCGCCAGGATGTCTAAACTAAAACAGGATGACAAACATTTTTGTAGGCTACACGGGCCACAATATCTGAATGCTACAGATTAGCTGGAAAGGATCCTCCTAAGGGACTTAGAGCTCATTCGACCAGGTGCATTGCTACCTCCTCTGCCTTACAGAGGGGAGTCCCAATTAAAGATATTTGTGCCGCAGCCAACTTGTCGTCCATACACACTTTTACCAAACGCTATAATCCGGACTCTTCCTCCAGCTGGGAAGGTTCATTTGGCTAGGCAGTGCTGCATTCTGTGCACACAGACCTATAAAGGAACTCCTAAATTATTATGAGTCTGAAAATTCTTACTCCCTCCTCCAGGAATACATGCACTGCTTTGGGAGTTTATCATAAGATGAGGAATACGTGGGAGGACACAATCCATTCGAAGAACAAGTTACTTACTCATGGTAACGTTCTGTCGACTGGATGTTCCTCCAACGTATTCCTCATCGACCCTTCCAACCTGCCCCGCAGTAGAATTTTTCCATGTGATTGCAGGCTTCACTCTTTCAGGAGGAGTAACTGTCGGGTGTAGGATATCCTATACACCTAAAAAAACGGAACTTCAGCCAACGGTCGCTGCACGCCTGCTTTATACCATCAATGGAGACGGAGGCCTGCGAGGAACATCGAGTCACCAGGCATCGATGCGCAGCTCCCTCTGGGAAAACATTTCTGAAGCTGGATATAGATATATCATAAGATGAGGAATACGTGGGGGGAACATCCAGTTGAAAGAATGTTACTATGGATAAGTAACTTGTTCTTCTGTGCTAAGGTTTCTGCTGGTTACTTAATTTGCCCTGTCACTGGCAGACTGCATTCACACAATTATTATTGCTTGAAGATGCCTTCAGATTTCACTTTTATAGAATTTCATCACAGGTACGCAGGAAACTCAGAACTATAGTTACAAACTGCTTCCTTGTGCTGATTTGCCTCACCTTCTGTAATTACTTAGTTAGGAATGCATGAGCGCTTGTGCATTTACATGCTGTTTAGTAATTACTTTGCCGCTCCTCCACTCTGTCCCCTGCAAGCCCTGTAGATTTGCTAATCATAAAAAACGCCTGTGCACAAAGATGGATTCCTCTCTGCTCCCGTGCGCTATGCTCGTGGTGCTCTTTTCCTCAAGGTAACCGCACGCAACAATGGCTTAGATATACTGCTTCTTCTGACCCTTATTTGTAGCCTCGGAGTTGACGCTCCCTGCTCAGCTGTTTCCCATATAATACACAGGCCTTAATGTAACACAAGCAAAATTGATTTCCTGCTCGCTAATGTGATGCACGCACGCGTATTAGGGTTCCTACTCTAATAGCATCGCAACTGATTTCTGAGGCTGGACTGCATTCGTAACTAATTTTAAGCTGAATAAATGTCTTTTCCTGCTGCAGCGCTCTAGTATGCTGTTCAGTTTACCCTCTTGCCAGTAACTTACAATGTTAAACAGAAACTATGTTCAGTTAACTTTCCTAACGCTTGCTTTCATTGAATTAGTGCTATTGTTCTCTAGTTTATCTATTACACTTATCTGGATCTTCTGTGTCTTCTTTGGTGACTGAAGGTTCCACTCTGAAACTTAAGTTTCTTTCCTAGAATGTCTCCTTTACAGTTTTCTTAGGGTTATATACATGAGCTCTGGATACTGTGACCTTTGGGCTTGACTAGAATGAAAGGCAGTTTAGAATCTTCTCAAAGATTCCTGACTGCCTCATAACCCCCTCCGCTCCAATAACTGCTGCTCTGTAAACCCACCATTTTGTGTTGGGACAATTTCTGTTTCGCAAAAAAGGTAATGTTAAGGAAAAGATATTCTTAGCCTCTAATTACCACACTAGCAACAAACATAGGATATTGCTCCTTTCCTGCGACAAACACACCTTCTCCATACACAAACGTTCTAGCAGAGGTGCAAAATGGAAACCTGACACTTGAGTGTTTTAGCACTTTCTTATGGGTGATGACTTTTTCTTTTTTGTAAGGATGGCAAAAAAGTGTCTCTTCCACTCTGCAACTTATTGAGAAGAATTCCTGGTATACTCCCCTGCCAGGAACCTTTTTTACAACTACCCCTACATTAGAATCTAAAGGAAAATTGCCTCATGTCTTCTCTTAAAGATCCTGTTCTACTAGTGGAGAAGAGAACTTGTTCAGATTTCTCTCCAGATATAGATGTTAAGGAAATATATTCTATTTCAATGTCTTGGGGTTAAGAGCCATTAGAAGGAGTGGTGTTCCTATTCCATTATTCACCAGATGCAATACATGTGGTACTAGTATCTATTACACTCGTATGGGATCCCCTGTTTCTATCAACTGAATCCGATCTCACCCGTGACTCCATATGTGAGGAGTCAGAAAGACTTTGAACATACTCAATGGTCTTCCATCATGTACACGTCTGTAAAGGAATGAGTCCCCCTCTCCCCCCCCCCCCCCCCCCCCTCTCAAACTGAATGTAATGGAGATAGACCCACTCGCCTTCAAACTGAATGTAGATAAACTATTGGGGTGACCAGTGATTCTAGATGGTGTAGAAAGCGGAAATTTAGTGACTTACAGAAACGTGCTCTGGAGGACAATCTATTTTATGAAGTCAGAATGTCATGTACAGTAGAGAATGTGTCGGGTAGTACATGTTATGATAAATTATTAAAGAATCTAGATCCAAATCGTAGCAGGTCCCAAGTTTTAGGTAAAAACAGGATGATCAGGCATTGTTTAATTGGTCGGCCATTCCTTTTTTAAGACCAGATCAGACACTCTAAAATGGATTGTTGCTTGAGCAGACAAAATGGTCAATTTTTGCTAACTCATTATGATCTCAGTGGACGTTTTTTTTTTATAAAAGGTTCATCCAGGGGACAATGGCGGGGGAATGAGTGAGTAGAAACCTGTGTTTTGAGTGTTAGATAGGCTGACTAATCACAATTAGGAAGAGGGATTGTACATTGATGATGCCATATAAGTCAACGAATCACGGGCAGGAAAGGGGCTGTACTTAAGATCAGGCCCTTACCTCACCTTCCTAGAGTGTGTGTATATAAGGAAGGGTGAGCCTAGTGATTTGAGCAGAGTTTCCGAGATGTCCTTGCTGTATGATGTGTCCTGCCTGGAAGTAAAATTGAAGAACTTGTATTTTTGAAAATCCTGCCTCAGCCTGTCGATGTGCTCAAGAGTCTCTTCTTGACCCCAGAGATGCCAAGGCCCAGAGAGTGGGGGTGGTGGGACCCTCATGAACATTTGGTGAGCCTTTGCCAGGAGGCTTAGAATGACATCTCTTAAAGTCCAAAGTTTCTGGAGATACAGGTAAGCCATGCTATGAGGCCTGAAAGTGGGGTGAGAGTGGGGGTGGTGGGACCCTCATGAACACGTCCATCCCAGATGGAGTAAGTCAGCTTTTATGGCACAACCCTTACTTCCAGTATCTAATTGGGCCACAATGGTTTGGCCTTGTAATACCGCTGGGATTTGGTAGAATTCTTACCCCTTCACTGTTTTATACTCCGTTGGCTTCAGGTATTACATGTTCCAAGTTCCCCCATATTGGCATCCCTAATATGGAGACTTGTTAAAGTTCTGCTTGTTAAGTTTATTAGTGATGTTCATTGGCTTGAAGCAATACTTGTTCCAATCTTCCTCATATTGACCTTTCATATATGAAGAGTTGTACAGATCTTGCCTTTCAATTACTTCATTAAAGTTCATTTGATTTTGACAAAATTTACTCCAACTTTCCCCATATTGGCATCCCTTATATGGAGACTTGTGTAAACTTAGTCTTTCAATGTTACTTGGCGGTTATTCCAAACAGCTTGGTAATTGCTTGTACCCCTTTCGGTAAGCCCCAGGCCTCCCAATACTCCAAGGCAGAATCACTGGAGTTTTCTGGTGTTCCCGACCCTTTGCGTACTGCTGCTGCAGTGTTTGTTCGGTGGGAAAGTGTTCCCCGCTCTGCAGACACTTCTTCGGTGTTCCCGATAGCTTCTCTTTCTCTCGCCAGTGGGATGGATGGTTGCTCCGCACCGTGACTGCGCTCCTGACAGCCTTCTCCTTGCTGCCGGCTCTTCAGCGGTCCTCGCTGCACCTGCTAAACCATTCCCAGTCTTTCTCCACTCCGGAAGGAAGCGCCTGCTTCCTTCACCATAGCTTGCTCGCGTGTGTCTGCCTTTGGTTTGGTTTCCCCCTGCACCTGCTCTGCATCTCTCCTCTCCTTGTGCATTTGAAAATGCAAAGTAGAGCACATCAATTTTAAATGTCCTGCGCAGCTGACTGGCAGCGCCACAACTAGTCTGCTCATTCAGCTTGCTGTCTTTCTGCTCCACATTAACTTCTATCTCCTCTTTCTTAGGCAGAATCCTATGCAGTTCCCTTAGGGAGCACTACAGAAGATTAGGACTACAGGTATATGCAATAAATCCCCTTTGGTATCAGTCTCTACCACGCAGATTTAGTTGTTTGCTGTGGCTGAGCAGTCACTTATCTCAAGAGGGAGATGAGCAGTATTCAGGGTTTATACAATAGGACTACAATATTATAGAACAAGGAAACGCTGACCAAAGCTTTGTATCAAAAAGAATGTTTATATATATTTTACACACTCTTAAGTTCAACACACAAATCACTATCATCAAAGCAAGTTTAAACAGTCAAGAAAAGTATACACAACTCCCTATTTAAAGTGTAGACCAGTTTGAGCAAGAGTGAAAACTGAGCAAAACGGCAGTGTAAATCAAGCAGAAATGGCACTCTAACAATTTATCAAAAGGGAGGTAAAGGACAAGTTATATAGCCTTAGACTCTGCAACACACCAGCAACATTTCCCAAGTAGATTGTGAACAAGTTAGGCAAGGCAGTACTTCAGCATAAGCAATACGTAGGTGAAAACCAAGCAAAATGGCACTTCACGATATTAAAAAGGGGGAAGAAAAAGGTGGTTATAAGAGTTAGGTGCACCAACACATTTCTAGGTGAGAAGCAATCTAGAAAAGGCAGTTGTAACAGATTTAGCCAGAGTCAATAGGCCTCTGCCAGAGTCAGTGGTACAAGGCAAAGTGCCCAGGATCAAAATGTTCTAGTAGCTGCAGTCAAGTCTTTGTTTAACGATTTGAAAAGGCGGTTGCAGAAGGTAAAAGATAATGTTAGATGATGGGGCGGCCAACCCAGTAGGTAAGTAAAGGATTTAAAACGCCTTTAGCAGTACCCAACAAAACAGGAGGCTTGGCGGAACAGCGTACCTTTTAAAGTGGAAGAGGCTCCTGCGGTGGCGGTAGTTCCTGGCAGTTCCTGCAGTTTGCGAGATCCAGCAGAGGAAGAGAGGCTTTCGTCGTGGAGGAAGGTTCGATTTACTGCACTGCCCAGGGATAAAGCCAGCCGTGGTGCTGCCAAAACAAATAAAAGGTACGCTCCTTTAAATCGCGGTCGTGGTGGACGGGTGCCTGGCTATGCGGTCTCCGAGTGCAGGGCACTGGCGATTTGACCAAGGCAGGTCCTGGAATTCGATTGGTGAACTGCTCAAGGGAAGAAGACTCTTGCAGGCGAAGATCTTCTCGAGTCGTTGGAGAAAAGTGGTGAGGATCTGCAGCAGGGCTTCACCGGTGGTTCAGTCGTTGCAGATGTCCTCAGTTTCTCTCCTCTTCGGGTTTCTAGTTCCAGTGGCGACGTCTTGTCCTCAGGACCCTGCTTTTATGCAGCAACACCCCATTCATACAGCCTAGCTGTCACTCACACAGTGGGGTGGCTCTCCTGGCGGGAGAACCCCGCCCCCCCCAAGCCTATCAGGGCAGAGTGCGACTTGGGTTGCCTAGGCAACCCTGTCCAGGGTACCTATTCCCCCTCCCACACATCCTGTCTAACCCAGACTACGTGGCGCCGAGAGGAGGACTTCTGTGCAGAAGCCCGCCAAAAGGACGAACAAAGGATCGCCGACCTCGGTTAGGATTTCAGAGAAAGACGCGAGAAAGAAATATTAAAGTTCTGGCAAAAAAACAGCGGATTAAAGTTTTTTTTTTTTTTTTAAACTTTTATTTTTGTTGACAGAGGCAAAAGGCATACACACACACATCCGAGCAATAACCACAAATTCGTTGCATATACAGGTGAATACAGAGCATATAGACAAAATTATGGTGACAGCGGTTGAGTAATGACATAACACAGAGCACCAAGAAGCCGAACAGCCATAGGGATGTTAGGGGGATTCATCCACAGGGGAAGTGTCATTTAGGCTAATCAAGTAGCTGTTGAATGCAGTCCATATGTTTCGAGAACGTACTGGGAGCATACCCAGAAACAACTCCTCACAGTTTCGGGACCAGGTGAGTAAATTTAACCATTTCTGGAATGCGGTGGGGCTGGGGCTCTTCTAGCTTAGTAGGACACACTTTTTGGCTATGATACAGCTTACATTTAAGAATTTAATGATTTATTTATTTAAATTTGTATAGCGCGCAAGCAGCCCAGGGGCATTGAGGCGCTGTTACTTGCATGAGCTTAGTTACAGGCATGGTATCAGTAAGAGGCATATTATAGATGGGAACAAGCAAGGTTATCATTACAGCTTATGCGGTTGGTCAATACAACTTAAGCAGTGGGTCATATGGTTGGTATTATGCTGCTGCGAGGGACCTTATGAGAAGAGGGTGGTTTTCAGTGCTTTGCGGAAGGCTAGGAGGGAGGGCTCACTGCAGATGGTGGGAGGTAGGGCATTCCACTGAGTGGGTGCGAGATAGGGGAAGCTGGATCCACCTGCTCTGGATCTTTTTACTAGTGGCACAGAGAGCATGTTGGTGTAGGGTGATCTTATTGGTCTTGTAGAGGCGACGGAGTGGATTCTTTGTGAGAGGTAATCGGGGGCAGTGAGATGGATGCATTTGTGTGTCAGTGTGAGCGCTTTGAAAATTATTCTCTCCTTTATTGGGAGCCAGTGGGCTAGTTTTCTGGCTTCCGAGATGTGGTCCCTTTTGGCAATACCTTGGGCTGCTCGGAGAGCACTATTCTGGATGACTTGTAGCCTCTCCAAGTTTCTTTTTGAGGTTCCTAGGAAGAGTATGTTGCAGTAGTCTAGCCTGGAGCCGGTGATGGCTCTGGCTATGTTTGTGCAGTCCTCTTTGGAGAGGAAAGGCCTGACTGCGTTGATCAGTTTAGCATGATATGCTGCTGAGGAGGCAATGGCGTTGACTTGTCTGTCCATGGAGAGGTTAGAGTCTAGATAGACTCCAAGAGTTTTGACTGAGTCTGAAACAGGTATTTTGATGGTGTCGATGGTGAAGTGACTGAATTGGGAGTCAAGTTTTTTTAGCGTTTCGGGGGAACCTATCAGTAGGAGTTCTGTCTTGTCAGAGTTGAGGCATAGTCCATTGTCTGCCATCCAGGCTTGGATGGTGTTGTAGAGGTTGTTAAGGGTCATGGAGTCGGTGTCGTAGTTGCCTGTGAGGGTAAGGAGGATCTGGGTATCGTCCGCGTAGTTAGTGTAGGATATACCCATAGCGTCGAGGATGAGGAAGAGGGGTCGTGTGAAGATGTTGTAGAGTGTGGGGGAGAGGCATGAGCCTTGGGGCATGCCAAAGAGTATGGTAGTGGGTGAGGCAGAGGCTAGGTCGGAGAATACTTGCATGGTTCTGTCTTGTAGGAAGGATTTGATCCAAGCTATGGCGTCGGGGGAGAACTTGGCAGTGGAGGAGAGATGATGGCAAAGGACGTCATGATCCACGAGATCGAACGCTGCAGATAAGTCAAGGAGTAGGAGAAGAGCTGATTTGCCCATGTCTCTGGCATCGTCCATTTGGTTTTTCAGATCAAGTAGATCGGTTTCAGTCCCATGTCTAGGGCGGAAGCCAGATTGGCGGAGTCCCAGGAGTT
The DNA here is from genome assembly GCF_040938575.1 of Ambystoma mexicanum. NCBI lineage: Eukaryota > Metazoa > Chordata > Amphibia > Caudata > Ambystomatidae > Ambystoma > Ambystoma mexicanum. Next base: position 128,036,063 of record NC_090938.1, read on the forward strand.
TGTTTTCTTCGATGTAGTGCTGAACCTGCAGATAGGCTGCTTTGTCGAGTATTTTGAGGAGGAAAGGGACAGTGGTGATGGGTCTATAGTTGTTGGGGGAGGTGGGATCGAGAGTTGGTTTTTTTAAGAGGGGGCGGACCCATGCTTCCTTGAGGGAGATGGGGACTTTCCCTGTTGCGAAGGAGGCATTAACGAATGCTGTCAGGAAGGGAGCAAGTGCTTCAGTGCAGTCCTTGATTAGAGTGGCTGGGCAGGCATCACCTTTACAGTTGGATGCTTTGATGTTCTTCATTATGTTAATGATGTCCTTTTCCTGTATGGATTTGAAGGAGAAGGGTTGGGGAGGGTCTTGGGCTGGTGGTGGGACAGGGATATGAGTATTGGGCAGGGCTTTTTTGGAGCTAGTATTTTACTTTGGAGGCGGCTCAGTTTTGTTAGCATTGCCGTTTGATGTTGTTTAATGATGTCTCTTGCTCCCCCTGCCTGCCACACTCCAAACAGAACCCCCAGTGGATCAGGGTCTACCTCAGTGTCCGTGATCTCAGACAGTGTCTCTGACTTTACTCCAGAATGTGGCCAGTTCCGAGCAGCTCCAAAACATGTGCAAGTGGTCAGCGCCCTCCGCGCCGCAGCGAGGGCACAGCCGAGGATCGGAGCAAGCAAACTTAGACACTCTACCTGGAGTGTAACACAGCCTATTAAGCAGTTTATATTGTATAGTGCGCTAGCTGAAGTTTAGGGACACTTTGCTAGTATGGGAACACATCTTCTCCCACTGTTGGTCAGTAAGTACCAGTTCCAGCTCGGAGGCCCAGTCATCACGGGCCCTGGACGGAAGTGGAGAGGGCGAGGTCAAGAGGAGCTTATACAATGAGGAAACCACCCCGCGGACGCCACCTGAGTTGGCGATGTAAGCAATCGCAGGAGAGTCCAGGGGTTCGATGGGGAAGACAGGCCATAGATTTCGGAAGGCAGCGCGGAGTCTGTAGAACTGCAGGAGCTCCAGAACAGAACCAGAGTGCCTCGGCCTCCACGTCTGCAGTGTTATAAACTGTCCCTCTGGATAGAAATCGGTGAGGGCGTGGTATCCCAGGGCCTCCCAATGGCGCGCCAGGGCGGTGTCATGCATGGGTTCCAGCCCGGGAAACCTCCAGGCAGGGAGCCATTTGTAGTACGGGCGTCGCAAGTTTTGAATATCTGGCCCCAAGCCTGTACCGTGGTCCGGACCGGATCAATAGGAGAGTCCGGCACATACTGCCGGTTGAGAATCAAGGACATGACATCAGTGCCTGCCGCTGCCAGAACCTCAAGTTTGACGTGGGGACGAGGTGGGGGCCCAGGGTACCAGTAAGATGCGAACTGCGCCTGTGAAGCAGTCTATCGCAGCAAGTTTGGGGCTGTGAAGCCCCCCCTGTCATAAGGTAGTGACATATCCGACCACTTTTTACGCACCGCGCCAGAGTGCTACAAGAATTGGGCAAACAATTTATGCAGATTCGTAAAATATTTCCTACCCGACCAGACAGGAACATTACCAAATATGTACAACAACTTGGGTAGCAGGATCATTTTTACCAGCGAGAGTCTGCCGGCTAGTGATAGTGGGAGGGTAAGCCAGCGCATGACTTTGGCCTCGGCTTGCTCGGCCACTGCCTGGTAGTTGTCTGCCAGGAGCGATTCTATGGCGAGGGACACCTGGACTCCCAAGTACTTAATCCCATTCGGGCACCAACGGAGCGGGTACTCAGTGGTGGGCTGTATCGTGGAGCTAGTGAGGGGGAGGATCTCAGATTTCGTATAATTTATAGTGAACCCAGAGTATGTGCCTATGTGGGTGACGTCACGTAAGATCGGGTCCAGATGAACAGCTGGGTCTCTAATAAAGAGTAGCACATCGTCCGCATACAGCGAGATGATCTCAGGGGAGTCCTTCAACCGCACCCCCCTCCGCGCATGCCGCTCCCTGACGTAGTCGGCCATCGGCTCGATAGCCAAGGTGAAGAGGATCGGGGAAAACGGGCAGCCTTGTCGGGTACCTCTAAAGAGAGGGAACAGACCGAACGTCTGAGAGTTAACTCGCACCCTGGCTACTGGGGAAGTGTACAGTAACCTAATGTATGCTATCATATTGGGCCCTACCCCCATATTTTCCAAGACCAACCAGATGTATTTCCAAGACACCATGTCAAATGCCTTCTGGGCATCCAGTGTGACCGCAACCGCACTCGCCCCCTGGTCAATACGTGCCATGATGTTAAGCAGCCTCCTAATATTGTGGGATGTTGATCTTCCGGGTACAAAGCCTGATTGATCCTTGTGGACCATGTACGACATGACCGGGAGGAAGCGGTTGGCAATCACTTTGGCGAAGATTTTGGTGTCCAAATTCATCAGTGAGAGGGGCCTATATGATCCACACTCGTTAGTGGGTTTACCGGCTTTGAGCAGGACCGTGATGGTGGCTTCGCGCAGTGAAGGGGGAAGAGTGCCCAACCGAAGTGACTCGTTCCAAACCTCAAGCAGCCTGGGAGCCAAGATGGCCACATGCTCCTGGTAGAACTCAGCTGTCAGCCCGTCGGGACCAGGTGTTTTTCCTTTAGGGAATTTAGATATAGCCTCAACTATTTCATCCAGCAGGATGGGGGAATCCAATTGGTCCCTGGTAGCGGGGAAGACGATAGTCATAGGGATCTGCTCGAGGAGGTCGCGCATTTGGGACTCACTGTGCTCGGGGGGGGGGGTTGTGTGTACAGCTCTGACTAAAAGTCTGTGAAGACCTCCAGAATATGTTGGTCTGACCACCGTTCCGACCCCAGGCTGTCCTTGATACAAGTTATCTGGGTCTGGCCCCACTCACCCCTGGCCAACGTAGCCAGTGTCCTGCCAGGTCTGTCCCCCTCTCCATATCTACGAGCCGCCTGTGGGCGACTGAAGTATTGGACTTCCCTGGTGGCTTGTTCATTGAAAAATTGGAGTTCCTTGCTGATCTGGGATAGAGTCGCGGGGTCGATAGACGTAGGATGAGCGCTCTCAAGTTCGCGTAATTTGGCTTCAGAGCGGGCGAGGGCAGCCTTAATGGCCTTGAGGCTTCCCGCCTCCCTAGATATGGACATTCCCCTGATGAAGACTTTGAAAGCTTCCCACCGGACCCCTGTAGAGGTAGATTGAGGTGTATTAAGTTCAAAGTAGGACTGGATGTCGGACAATATATCGGCCTTAAATACTATGTCCTGTAAGGCCAAAGACTTGAAACGCCAAGAGTTAATTGTAGGGGCGGGCACGCCCAAATCTATAGATAGCCGGATCGGTGAGTGGTCTGACAGGGTGCGCGCCAATATTTGAGTTTCCAACACCCTCCTCAGCAAGGAACTAGACAGGAAGAACATATCAATTCTGGAGGAGCTGTCATGCACCGAGGAATGAGTATATTCCCGCGTCTGCGGGTGCATTACCCGCCAGGGGTCTCGAATGTCAAGGGCAGTGGTGTGTGCAAGGAGCTTGCGCGCCGCATTGGAAAGGAGTCTGGGGGCCGCGCCAGTTCTGTCAAGTGTGGTATCTAAGATAAAGTTCATGTCCCCCCCCCAAATGATCTGCACCCCTACATATCCCAACAATATAGAAGCAATCCGGTCAATAAAGTCGGGAGAGTCCACGTTGGGGCCATACGTATTAACCAGTAAATAGTCCCTGTTCCCTATTGCGCAGTGTAGGATAATGTACCTTCCCTCTGGATCGATGTAGCTCTTGTGGAGTACAAACTTGAGTGACCTGTGGATCATTGTCAATACCCCTCTGGCGCGGGTCGAATAAGCCGTGATGTACCTGTGTGGGCCCCATGCAGGCGCGATGCACCTAGCTAGCGAGCCTCCACAGTGTTTTTCTTGCAATAGTAATATCTTGCAATAGTAATATCTTGCAACCATGTCTGTTGGCGTGGGCTATGATTTTGCCCGCCTTGGTGTAGTTACTTAAACCCCGGATATTCCAGGACATCACTATTGTGGACATTACGGGAGGCTAAGGTACATCCCGCAGCTGCCGTAGAAACTTAAACGGTGAATGAGGAGAGCTCCCACGAGGGCGCCCTGATGTCGTGCGCTTTGCCAAACCGCCCCTGTCATTTACAATATTGTTACCCCAACCATACCACCCCCCACCCTCACTGCCCACCCACAACTTGCAGTGAAACACCGGATTAAAGTTAATATTAAAATAAACCGGCAGTATGTTAGAGGCTGGCAGTAAAAGTGGTAGCCTCGAACAACGGGAAAATCCCATAGGGAAATATTTGTGGTCGAATATTTACAGTAGTAAACACTGCCACCAGCCAGAAACTTTGGAGAGAGGGACTGGACGGTACCCTCTCGACAATGAACACGAGGGGAAAAACTATTAACCCTTTCCAGTACTTCCATAGAAAGATGGATTGTACTGGTTTTGTTCATAAGTATTGACTAGTAAAGTCAATGGGGACTTTACACACCCTGGGAGACAGTAGTCCGTCCCAGGGTATGGAGTCTGTTTGGGGGTCACTGTGACACCCCTATGTTACTGCACTGAGGGTGCTGTGTAACACCCATGTAAAAAGATGATACCTATGATGGTCTATGGGGTGAGAAAAACCCTATAGACCATAAGCACAAATAATAGCCTAAAACACACATCAGCAATCTAAGAGTGGGAAAAAGAGTCTCACTCTTAGCAGGAAAAAGAAATAAACCCTTCAAATCCAGCAACGCTGCTGGGGGACTCTATAGGTAAGGGAAATTAGCCTTAGAAGAGAATTCTCCCTAACACACTTCCTCGTCCCAGTACTATAGGTTTTATGAGATTTGGAGTTCATTGGAGATTGTGACTCGTAAAGTTACAATGCTTTGTATTAAAGTCAAGACTAGCAGGCATAGATGATGTTAAATGAATATTATGTGCATATGAAGTGTGAAAGCTATCCTGCTTAGGGTGTCTGGCAAGGAGAGGTCTTTGAGCTTTACTATTGAAAGGATTGGTGTACTGACAATATGCTGCCCAGAAATTAAGGATCATAGTATCTTCTTCATATGGAAGCGAAGCATATTGCGTCTCCCCTGATGGGGTCACCATATCTCCCCGACAGTCATCTCCTCCCATAGGATACTCCCTCATAATACCACCCAGAGTGAGTATTAGGCAGCGGCTGCCGTCCCCTCGCCACATGGGAGATGATTTCAGGCTGAGGATCAGTGATGATTCCACAGGATTCATCACAGGGCACAAAGCAAATTCATTCTAAAAAAAGATGTTCAAGATATTGATATTGCACAATGTAATTGCTTTTGATCGAGCAAGGGGATTATTTGTGTGCTTTGGGTTTAAACTTTGCTTACTTATTTCTTCTACTCCTTAAGAAATATTGAAATATCCTAAAGGTTGAGTTCATGTCAGAGCATTAACAGTTAAAGGTGTTGCCCTTTGGCCTCCGGTTGGCAATATGGCTTTTCAGGAAATGTCTTGCTCGCATGACACCTCATTTTTATCTCGGGAGGATAGGTCCGGTGCAACATGCTCGCCTTGGAAGCAAGACGACACGAAGCAACACAGATTCGATCCCCGGGTCCGTGCTTGGAAACCTCTGGGTATAAAGCGCGTTATAAATAACCTATCATATCATATCCTTTGAAAATGTTGGAGATGCATTTGTATAATTACCTGGACGATTGGTTGATTCATGCAGCCACCAGAGGAGGAGTAAAAAAGGATGTGTAGGACAGAGTGGATCTGCTATTTCAGCTAGGATAATTAATACATCTGGAAAAGTCTACCTTCAGACCATTGTGCAGGATTCTGTTTCTGGGAGACTTATTTGATACAGAGGTAAGTCCAGTCAAATCGACCAATCCCAGAGTGACGTCTGCACAACATGGCATTTCGAATGGATTGTGTTTTACCACGTATTCCTCAACTTTGATATTCAATATCCAGCTTCAGCTGCTTCTGAATTTATTTTTTTGGCAGAGGGCGCTGTGCATTGATGCAGTCGACTCGATGTCTCTTGGACCTACGTCTTGAGGTTGATGTCATCGAAGGTATATATAGCACGCGCAGCGCCCGTTGGCTTCAGTTCTATTTTTCTGAGTAAGCTTATGCTTTGAGAACTATGGCGCTTCAATAGTTTAATTCGCTAAATACAAAAATTTCTTCTTTTTCGACACCAGTTACCCCAAGACTGGGTTTAAAAAGTGTCAAGACTGCGGTTCCAAAATGACGATAACTGATCCCCATTGAGTATGCTTGTGGTGTCTCGGTGTGGAGCACAAAACCTTGGCCTGCTCAAAATGCAATTTATGTATGACCGGAAAAGCTCTAAAGGAGCGAAAGGGGAAAGTGGCAGTAGGTAGAAACCCCAAGAAATCCCCATCAACTACCCCGTCGAAGAAACCTTCTTCGGACGATGCGAGAGGCGACTCTCCTCGAAGGAAGAAGGTGAAAAGGTCCAGGTCGAGGATTGGCTCCCACCATTCCTCGTCATCGTAGAGGAAGTTGAAGAAGAGACAACATAAGTCGCCCACTTCGACTTCTTTGTCTGACTCCTCGCCTGAGAGAGCTATATCTTGTCCCACAAAGGCCTCCACTCTTGCCGAATGGGAAGAATTCAGGTTAGAAATGTTAAACATTTTTGAAAAACAAAAACCCTCGACAAGCCATGCTCCTACTGCGTCTTCTTAAGCTGGTAAGGAAAGGGCTTGAGCCAAATCCTGCATGCCCTCGAGCCCAGGACGAAGGCCAGATCCACATCGAGAGCTTTCGAGGCCATCTAAACCTTCGGTGCCATCGAAGTCAAAAAGGACTTCATTGAAAACATCGACGACTCCTCGAGCTTCGGGGTCAACATTTTGGAAAACTTCGGCGCCTTTAGCAGATAAAACTGATACTCCTTTACCTAGAGAGGATTATTTTAAGTCACTAACCTCCTATTTATGAGGACAATGAGCCATCGGATAACGATGCACCATTTGCGTTACAGTATGGTACACCAAATGTCCCTGATAGCTTTATATCAGAGGAATTCAGGCTAAACATTTACAAACAGCCAGTGGAGTGGACCCTTCATCAGAGTTAGAATTTGGTAAACCAGAATCGGATGAACATGCAGAAGCATCATATAGGCAGTTGATGTCTATGGTTGTAGATTACTTGGGATGGAGTAGCCCTAGCCTCCACTTTGAGCAGGATGATCTAACAGACATCCTTGATTAAGGGTCTGCAATAGGATCCCATTTTACCTTTCCACATTGCACCTCAAAAAAGGGTGTCTGCCAATTCGGAGACGCTGGAGTCAAACAAGAACTTGATTAAATACTGCCCATCTAGTAGTGACCCCAATTAGTTATAAAAACTACCCACCCCAGAAAGTCTGGTGGTGCAGGCAGCTACTGCAACCTCAAAACAGGCCGCGTATCCAACCATCCCACCGGATATTGATGACAAAAGGGTAGATGCATGGGCATGGAAAGTATTTTCGAATGGATTGTGTCCTCCCATGTATTCCTCATCTTTGACATGTAATGCCCAGCTTCACCTGGTTCGGAAATGTTTTTCGGCAGAGGGCGCTGTGCGTCGATGGCGTCAGGTCGAAGGGTCAAGGGTGACGTCATCAGAGGGTATATGTAGCACGCACGGCGCCCGTTGGCCTCAGTTCCATTTTTCCACAAACAGTGTTTGCTTCGTGTGAAATTCGGCACGCCTCATTTGTGATGTTTGTTACTCGAGCGTTTATTTTCAACACCTCAACAATTATGTCTTCTTCTACACCGTCGACACCCAAGTCAGTTTTTAAGAAATGCAGAGATTGCGGATTGAAGATGTCTCTAACCAACCCGCATCAAATCTGCCTGTGCTGCCTCGGGGAGGACCAAGATACTACCGTTTGTTCCTAGTGCCAGTCCATGAGGGAACGGAAGGGCAATCTTAAGGTAGGAAAAATACCCAAGTCCCCTAAACCCCGACCTGCTAGGCCTTTGACCGATAAGTCGAGAGGCGACCCTCCTCGCAGGAAGGCCAAGCGTTCTAGGTCAAGGAGTGGTTCCTGCCACTCGTCCTCTTCAAAGAAGTTGAAGAGGGGGCACCGCAGATCGCTTTCGTCGACTTCTTCGTCTGACAGTTTCCCTGAAAGGGTTGTATTCCCTTTAAAAAAGTCAACACCGGCTGAATGGGAAGCTTTCCGGTTGGAAATGTTCAAAATCTTCGATAACAAAGCCGTGCTCCGACCAAGCCTTCTATGGAAGCCGGAAAGGAGAGGTCTCAACTTTATAAAAAAAAAAAAAAAACCTGCGCCCTCCAGCCTGGATAAAAGGCATGATTTGCATCGAGAGGCCTCGGTCTGAAAAATCTAAGGATCACTCGAGACATGGGGAGAGGTCGAATGCGTCCAGACCTTCGACGCTGTTGGTGCCTATGACGCCCATCAAGCCCTCAACCCACTTTTGCCAGCTAGCTAGTGACCCACTGGTGCCACTTTTTCCAGCTAAGCCATCTGAGCCAAAAGCCCTTCAAAAAAGGCACTGACTGACTGACTATGAAAATGTCGACGACTTCGACAACATTTGGGTTCAAAACTAGAAAAATATATGCTCCTCTTCCGAAGAAAGACTCAAGTTTTTTTACGTCTTTCCTCTTTTTTTTTTTTAAGAGGAAGAGCATTCAGATGCTGAAAATGCCCTTTTGGGCTACAATACGGTATACCTAATGTACCAAAATGTTTCATTTCAGATGAAAGAGGAATGCAGGATCTGAATGATAATTTGCACAATGCAAGGGGAATTGACAGCTCTCCAGAGCTGGAGTCCGGAAAACCAGAACCAGGGGAACATGCTGACTCTTCTTACAGGCAGCTCAGGTCTAAGGTGGTCGAGTACCCTATGTCTAAGACGATCTCACAGACATTGTGATCCAGTTTTGCCTTTTCATGTGGCACTTCAAAAAAGGGTGGCCGGAAATTGTGAGACTCCGGAAACTAATCCAGCAGTCGACAGAAATGTGACCAAAAAATTCCATCCCTCCAGTAGTGACCCCATCTTCCTGTCGAAACATCCCACTCTGGAGAGTCTGGTGGTCTAGACGGCTACTTCGCAACGAGCAGCGTACCCTACCATCCCTCCTGATGGGGACGACAAGCGCATAGATGGATGGGCTAGACAGGTACTTTCCGCAAGGAGCATGGCACTAAAATATGCCAACTCCACTTGTGCCCTCGCAAAGTTTTCGTATACTCTATGGGAGTGTATTTCCATGGCGGCAGAGCATATTCCCGAAGGAGAGAAAAGGGGCAGCTTCTTATCTATTAAAGACGGCAAAGAAGCCATGTGGGAGTCCCTTCAATGAGAATGGATTCTGCAGATGGCATCAGCAGATCCATGGCTACAAGCACCGTGATGCGCAGATTAGTGGTTGAGAAAGTCTGGTTTTGCACCTGATGTGCAAGCTACACTTCTCCACATGCTTTTTGACAGGTCTCATCTTTTTAGCAACATGGCTAACGAGAGCCTTGAGAACTTGCAGCCCTCGAAGGCGGCCGCCAAATCTTTAGGCGCAGCTGTTAGGCAACCTCAGCCTTTTCCTCCCAGTAGACAACCTTGGAGGGGTAGATCTTTTCGCTACTACTCCTCATTTGGAAGGGCGAGAGGAATGGCCAGTCAGAGGCCAAAGAAAATGTCCTCATGGTGGACAAGGTAGAGGTGCCAAGCCAGATGAAGCAGTTGCCTCCTTACCATCGGCCTCTGCAACAGCTGCTACAAAACCACTCTGAGGTCTTGAGTCACAGCTCACTAGTGGGGGGGCAGACTCTCTCAGCATCTAGAAGAATGGCGAGACATTACTTTGGATGCTTGGGCTCCGGAAACAGTAGCCCACTGTTACTGCCTTCATTTTTATAAATAAACCTCAGAACAATCCACCGGGTAAACACTCTTTGAGGATTCAGGATCCGCTCCTTGTGCAGGGCATTTTAACCCCGCTAGAGAAAGGAGCTATAGAACCAGTACTTGTAGCGGAGAGGAACAAGGGTTGGTATCCCCCATATTTTTTTGATTCCCAAAAAGGACGGGGGACTACTGGTCTCGAGATACTTGTTCAAGTTCCTCAGGAAGGACAAGTTCAAGATGGTCACACTTTCGCAGATCCTTCAGGCCCTCCAACTCCAGGATTGGTTGAGGTCATTGGACCTTCAGGATGCTTATTTTCATGTGCCAATCCATCTCAAGCACAGAAAATACATTAGGTTTGCAGTTGCCGGCTCGCATTCTCAATTTCGAGTATTGCCATTCGGGCTGACCTCCGCCCGAGGGTTTTCACCAAACTGATGGCGGTGGGGGCAGCAAGTCCCGGGAGAGGGGGATTCATATCTACCCCAACCTGGACGATTGGCTGATCAGAGCGCGTTCTCCCGAACAAGTCCTGGATCATCTCAACGTTACCTGCCGCTCTACTACACAGACAGGGCTTCTCCCTCAATTACAAAAAGTCCCATATGACACCTTCCCAAAAGCTCCAATACAACAGAGCTGTGATAGATGCATCCTTGGGAAAGAGCTTGCCACCCGAGGTGAGGGCTCAAGAAATTCTTCATATGGTAACAAAATGTCAGAGTGGCCAGACTGTTCTGGCCTTCGATTTTTTTTGAGGTTGCTCGGCCTCATGGCATCCTGCATTTTTCTGGTGTCAGAGGCCCGCCTGAGAATGAGATCCCTTCAATGGGCTTACAGAACACAATGGTCTCAATTCTCAGGAAAGATGTCGGACTGACTTCAGATTCCAACCAGATTCTCACAGGATCTTCTGTGGTGGGCCTGCGAGGAAAATATTCTGAAGGGAGAGCCTTTTTGGCAACCATGGCCAGAGATCACAGTAGTGACGAGCGCCTCACTCACGGGATGGGGAGCCCACGCCAACGATCTGACAATCCTCACCGGTTGTTGATCCCCATCGGAGTCCAAACTACATATCGGTCTTTTGGAGCTGAGAGCAATCAGACTAGTGCTGAAGGCTTTTCTGCCCTCTGTACGGGGAACAAATGTCGTGATAATGACGGACAACTCAGTGGCCATGTGCTACCTCAACAACAGAGGAGGTGTAGGTTCATTAACACTGTTCTGAGAAGCAATGTAACTCTGGTACTGGGCAATACAAGAAGGAATCTCTCTATTGGCAGTTCACCTAGCCGGGAAGGAGAACACAGTGGCTGACACTCTAAGCAGGCAGATCAGTCTCCCACGAGTGGGAACCAGCTCAGGAAGTCCAGATCTTTGCCCTTTGTGGTACCCCTCAAGTGGATCTGTTTGCGACCTCTGCCAACTGGAAGTGCGAGCGGTGCTGATCAAGGGAATTTTCCCCCAAGAGGAGCTCTAGGAGACGCGTTCGTGTTAGACTGGGAGATTCCACTCCAGTACGAGTTTCCTCCAGTCCCGGTCATTCCACATGTGATCAGGAAGTTGAGAAGGTTTAGGAAACACATGATCCTAATTGACCCAGATTGGGCCTGGAGAAAGTGTTATCCGGACCTTCTGGACATGTACATCTGTCCTCTGATGCGTCTTCCACAAAGAGAGGACCTTCTCTCGCGAGAGGAGTGTCGGGTTCTCCATCCAGAGCTCATGACTCTCGACATTCATTCACGCTTGGTTTCTGAAAGGCTAAGATACAAGGATTGGGACCTCCCGGGTGACATAAAGGAGGTGTTGCTTTCGGCCAGAAGGCCAGCAACAAAGTCTCTGTGCTGTTGGAATACCTTTTGCAACTGGTGCAAAGAAAAGAATGTTGATCCTTTTCTATGTAAAACGCTGGATGTTTTATATTTTTTGCTTTCCTTAGCCAACAAGGGGCTTCAGGTTGGCACCATTGAAGGCCTACTTGGCAGTGCTGTCAATCTTTAAGCGCTCGTCAAGGAATGTTCCTAGTGACTCCATTTGTAAAAGGGCTCACTAATGTGTTCCCTCCATTTCCTTTTCAGGTTCCTATTTGGGACCTGAACCTGGTGTTGAAATTCTTGATGTGTGGTCCATTTGAACCTTTGCACACATGCCCGTTAAGGTTGTTAACTTTTAAGACAATCCTCTTGGTAGCTCTAACATCAGTCCGTAGAGTGAGTGAGTTGCAGACACTTTCATCCAAGCCACCCTTTACCATATTCCACAAGGACAGGGATGGGTTTTTTTCTGTTTTTTTTTATTTTAGTTTTTATTGGCATTTTCGTATTAAACAAGCAAACATATAACAATGAACCCCAACATCCCCTGCCCCCCCCCCAACTCTGGGTCTGAGAGTAGTCCAATGTTCCAGCATTTGCTCTGCAGAGCGGTTTCTGCCCGCCCCCCCCAGCCCAGCGTGTCCTTGTGTTGTGAACTAACCCGAATAGATGAACTCCCTCAAAAGAGTCAGCTTCTTCGGGTGCGTCCACTACTATGCCCAAGAGTCTCATGCTCCGAGGACACCAACGCTGCCTTGGGCCATCCAACAGGTATTCCAACAAGGCTGCCCAGTCAGCCCTAAACCTGTGATGCTGTCCTTGAATTGAGTATGTAAGCCACTAAGTTCCAAAGCTTAGCCACCCATTCGTGATCGTGGGGAGGGTCCTTTGTTTTCCACCTGCGAGCCAGTACAAATGCTGCGGCCATCATTTTTGCGTAGAGCTTACGGCCCGCCTTGCTCTTAATCGCTGCTAGCGACCCCCCCCGACCCCTCCTCCCCCAACTCCAGCATCGCCAAGCCTTTGTTACTCCCAAGCTCCAGCCCCAATACCTGGTTAAGCGCTTCGCGAATCCCAGCCCAATACTTCACACTTGACGGGCACTCCCACCATATATGCTCCCAAGAGCCCACTGCGCCACATTCTCTCCAGCATAGGGGAGATGCCCTGGGTAGATTCTATAAAGCTTAGGAGTCAAGTGCCACTGGGTAAGGAGCTTCAGCCACATCTCCCTTATTTGGAGAGACCTAGTCAGCTTGGGTATCTGTCTCCACAACCAACCCCACTCCTCGTCCTCTAGGGCAGTTCCGGTAGCGGACTCCCAAGCCTTCATGTAGGCACGCGATGCTAGATCATTACCGGCCTTCATAAGCCTATATAAGGCTATGATCAGGTGCTTGTTCCCCGATTCCCTGCTGAGAAACTTTTCAAAGGGGGTAAGTTGTCGGGTCGCCGCTTGCTTTATCAAGGGGTGACTGAGCAAATGCCTTAGTTGGCAGTAACGGAACCTTTCCCCTCCCCCAAAGTGAAGTCTAATTTACACTGATCAAAGGGCTTGACCTGGCCCTCCCAAAACATGTCCCGTATCATTCTACATCCACCCTGGTGCCAAGCCTGAAACGCGGACGTGTTGTGACCCGGGGAAAACTGCGGATTGGTAAAAGGAGGTGTGTAGGGGGATGGGTGCATCGTTAGATGGGCCTCCTGCACCCCCTCATCCCAGGTACGACCCACCTGGGCCAGGATCGCGCTACAGTACATCCTAATCGGCCTATCTTGTTTCGGCTTCCACATAACCCCTTCGAGATCCTCCCCCAATACCGCCCTATCCATAGCCCTCCATATTTTACCCGATCTTCCGTCTGCCAATCCCAAAGTACCTTCAACTGCACCGCCCTATAGTATACCCTGAAATCTGATGGACCCAAGCCCGTCCGGGTAGTAGGGGTTCGCATCACCTTGAGCGGTATCCTTGGGGATTTGTTAGCCCACACAAACCTGATAGTGATTTTGTTCAGAGACCTAAAGAAGGATGGGGGAACGTTCACCAGCAGGACAGCAAAATTATACAAGAGCTTTGGAAGGACTGTCATTTTTAGGGTGTTGATACGTCCTAACCATGAAACCGCTAGGGCCCCTAGTCTATTAACTTATTCTTAAGTTTCTCCAGTAAGGGCGGGTAATTTGCGTGGTAAAGGTGGTAAAGGTATGAGGTCAATTTTATTCCCAAGTAGGTAATGGAGTGGTCTAGCCATCTATAGGGAGAGATGGCCTTCAAGTCGCCAAGTGCTGGGGTCGATACATGAGATTGAGAATTTCGGTTTTGGAGGGATTGACTCTCAGCCCCGCCACGCTCCCAAAATGAGCCAGTTCCGCTATGGCCGTGCTTGGACAGGTAAGAGAGGGTATCACATCGTCAGCGAAAGCTGCGATTTTATGTGATTCCCCTGCGAAAGGGATTCCTATTATTAGGTGGTTAGAACATATTGCTTCGAGGAACGGTTCCAGATGGAGAGCATACAAAATCGGGTAAAGCGGGCATCCATGCTTATTTCGACACGAATCAGCTCCGATAGTTGTCCATTCACCACCAGTCTGAGGGTCGGGCTTCTGTAATTGGCTCTCATCCTGTCCATGAATTTAAGACAGAAGCCCATTTTCAGCATAGCTCCGAAAAGGAATCCCCACTCCACCCGATCAAATGCTTTCTCTGCATCTATTGCCATGAGGAGAGCGGGGATTCCTCCTTTGTGAGCCTTCTCCACCAGGTGGGCCAGATTCCTAACGTTCTCACTGGTTTGTCTGCCTCTAGCAAATCCCGATTGGTCTGGGTGGACCAGCTTCTGTACTAGATGGTCTAGCCTCTTAGCTAGAATCTTTGCATGGATTTTGGAATCGACATTCAGGCTATTGGACGATAGGAAGCGCATTCAGGTGAATCCTTGCCCTTTTTGTGAATAAGGACAACTTTCGCCTCTTCCATAGATCGCGCTATCCCTACCCATTTGATAGAATAGATTGGTTAGTATGGGGCTAAGAACTCCCCTATGAAGCTTATAAAATTCTGCCACGTGACCATCCGGACCCGGTGACTAAAGAGTGGGCAGATCTTATTACCTCCCTTACCTTGTCCTCTGAGATATCCCTTTCCAAAGCTTCGCTCTCTTCCTGCGTTATGGAGGGTAAATGCACCTTATCCAGGTACTTTAGTTGATCCGCCTGCGCCGGGGCTTCAGACGAATACAGGGCCGAATAGAAACAAGAGAATTCCCTTGGGAGGTGTTCAGTATTGGTGGTAGGGCTCCCTCCCCCCCCACCTTGATCTTGGTTATTATTTTCCCTGCCTGCTCCTTTTGAAGCATTCTCGAGAGCAGTCGGTCGGCCTTATTGGCTTTGATTATAATATTTCTGCCGGAGATACAGCAGGCTCTGCTCCTCTGCCCGAGTCTGGATCAAGTTTAGTTGGCCACGCACTACTCTATACTCCCTTTTGGCAGCCTGAGTCTGATTTGGCCCCATTTTAGCCATTATCCCCCTTAGTACTTCCTCTAGGCGCGCCTCCTCCAATCTCAGCTCCCTGTCGCGTCTCGCCTTGATTCCTATAATAGAGCCCCGAAGGGTAGCCTTAAAAGCGTCCCACCTGACTTGTGGCGTTGTGTCCCTTCGGGATTCTCAACAAAGAAGCGTGCCATTTCCTCCTCAATTTCACGGGCCAGTACAGGATCTTTGAAAAGGGAGAGAGGGTAGTGCCAATTCCACAACCCCGCGGGTCTGGCCCCCGCCTTGAAAGATATGGACGGGAGTATGGTCCGACAACATTTTAGAGCCCAACAAGATGTCCAGTACCCTCCCCAGAAGGTTGACTGATAGTCGGATATAGTCTATTCTTGAAAGGGACCGATGGACGTGAGAGTAAAAAGTGTGCCCCCCAGCTTCTCCCCGTACCTCCCGCCATATGTCTACTAGGGCCAGTTTGGTGATTTTCTCCTTCAGGACCTGTGAAGGGTCACCCCTCCCGGGATCGATCCTTCGCTGTGTCCCATGCAATATTGAAGTAGCCAGTAAGAATAGGGGACTTAGCAAACTTCTCTAGCTAACCCAAGGCCTCTTGCAGGAAGCCATCCTGTGCGGTATTAGGAGCATATAACGTTGCCACCGTAATGGGGATTCATTGCCCTCAAGAGAAACCGCTAAAAACTTCCCTTGATCATCTGCAGTTTTTCCAGCTATACGTAGGTTCAGCCCATCCCCGAGAGCCAATAGGACTGTTGGGGAGAATTCTCATTCAATGGCTAATTTCTCTTACCTAGTGAGTCCCCCAGCAGCTTTGCTGGATTTCTGGAGTTCTTTTTTCCACTTGGTAAGAGTGTGAGCTTTTCCCCCCACTCTTACCCATGTTTTGCGATGTGTATTTCATCTGTTTTTGTGATTGTGGACTCTGGAGTAAACCACTTCAGTAGCCCCCTTCTTTTGTGTGTTACACAGCACCTTCAGTGCAGTGACACAGGGTTGTCTTTTAGACTTCCCACCGACTCCATTTCTGGGGCTGACTACTGTCCACCAGAAAAGGGAAAAGTTGCTTTTAACTTTACCTAGTCACTTAACCACAGATCCAGTACATCCCATCTTACATGGAGTACTGGAAAGGGTTACTAGTCCTTAGCCCTTTTTATCTGTACCTCATAGAGCCTTGTTTTGCTCTTAACATTTAGACTTGGCTGGTGGCAGTGGTATCTACCCTAACTTTTCTACCTCGTTTATACTATATACACGTGGTACTGTTTTAGGTTATTATATTAGCCTCGAACATAAACCCGCTTGACCAAATATCTTTCTCTTGGCTCTGGTCGGGTTTAGCCGCCATTTCTTTTTGTTAGTCTTTTGTGTGTTTTACTTGCGCGGCAAAACAAGTTTGCCTCCTTTGTTCACTATCTTTTGGCGGGCTTCTGCCAAAAAGCCCTCCTCTAGGCGCCTGGGTGTCTAGGTGGGCTGAATGTGAGGGAGGGATGTAGTCACCCCCTGCACAGGGTATCCTAGGAAACCCTAGTCGCACTTTGCCATGATTGGCTGAGGTAGTTGTCCGGGCTGGACAACCCCTCTGCTGCGTGATTGACAGCCAGGCTGTGTGAATGGGGGATTTTCGCATAAAAGGCAGGAATCTTGGGCTGGAAGTCAGTCGCCACTGGAACTACAAGGAACCGAAGAGAAGCGGAGAAGAAGACGGCTGCTGCAACTCCCCTGTCCCGGTGAAGCCCTGCTGCAGGCCTGAGCTATCTACCCTTCGACGACCAGAGAAGATCCAGTCCGGAGTCGTCTTCCCTTTAGCCTGGTGGGGTCAAACAGCTCATCTTCCACAGCCAGAGGATCCTCTTCGTGGTCGAAATCGCTGCACACTGCTGTAGTGGTCCTGATAGCCACCTGAAGAGCCTCTCCTGTTTTTAAGGAGCGCACCTTTTATTCACCGTCCCTGCTGCTGGCTTCATCCCTGTGTGGTGCAGACCCCTCCAGACATCCTCCTTCTCTTCCCCATGACAGAAAGCTCCAGGAAACCGAGGGTCGCAGGAAATTACCAGGAACAACTGCCGTGGCACCAGCTTCTCCCTTGAATAAGGTACTCTGTTCTGCTTTGAGGAACTAGGGTGAATCCCTTTTCTCCTCTGCCAAGGCATGTCCTTATCGTCCCTCCTTATAACTTTTGCTTCCTCTGTTGACAATATCTAAGTACTCCTGGCAAAGTTGAATCTTGAACTATCCGACTGTGTGATCCTCGACAACAGGAACCCGGTTCCACTTGAAACTGGCTCCGGCCTATTGACTCTTGTATTTCTGTCAACGAGTGTTCTCTGATTCTGTCTGCCCTGACAAAAGTATTGCCTATGATTTTTTTTCCCCCCAACTCTCTCTGGCTAACTCGGGTCCTAAGTGTTTTTGCCCCAGTAACATTTCTTGTCGCGGATACACGTATCTTTAGTAAGACCGAACTGTCATTACTGCCAAAAAGTGATCGCATATGTATTCCCGGTAACGTCTTTTGTTTCACAACACTGGTCCGTTAAAACATAAGGTACTTACCTTGAGTTATACTGTACCATGGGAGTTGGTTGTGTGTAGTGTATTTTACGTGTGGTTTTGAATTTATAGAAGTGTTGTTTTTTATAACAGATGGTTTCAAAATAAATGTACTTATAATTTTTACCTGAAACTTTGAGACAGTGTTTGCTTGAGTCACAGTAATTGTGGTCCCTTTTGTGTAATCTCTGCCTCTGCTCATATACTCTTGAGAGAAGCCTGGCTGCTCTGCTACTGCTACCACTTTAACATAGTAGTACAGGCTTGTACCAAAGGTGAACTTGTATTACCACTTGTGGTCTTAATTGTGTGTAGTGGTCCCTAAGGGCACTGCACAGGATTCTGCCTAACAAGGACTCCTGCTTTCCTTACCGATTGCGTCACGTGTAGCGCCCTGGCATAGCCCCAAAACTTGACCCTTCCCCAGTCAACCGTTCCAATATGGGTCTCTTGGAGCGTGACAATGTCTGGCCTTTCTCGCCTGATGAAGCGCTCCACTTTCTTACGCTTAATCGGCGAATTTAAGCCATTGACGTTAAGAGAGAAGATCTTCAACACTCGCTGGGTAGACATAGTGGTTCAATAAACAGAAGAAAAAAAATGTCCCCCACTGACCTCAGAGTAGCTGGCGCTCCCTAGATGGGCTTCTGTTTTCTAATGCGCGGCAGAG
This sequence comes from Ambystoma mexicanum, assembly GCF_040938575.1. Lineage (NCBI taxonomy): Eukaryota > Metazoa > Chordata > Amphibia > Caudata > Ambystomatidae > Ambystoma > Ambystoma mexicanum. The sequence goes on from NC_090938.1 coordinate 128,054,518, forward strand.
CCCCTGTATGCATTCTGGACCCGTGACTCTCTCGGACCTCAAATCACCAGCCCCTTCCCTCTAGCAGTATGGGATAAGTGAACGCCGTGCTCTCCATCTGCCTCGGGGCAGGGTGCTGTAACCAGTTTCTTCACTGGATAAGGGGAGCAGGCCTCTTGACTTCAGAGGACTGCTGTCCGTCGTTTACTGCACGAACGGTAAGTTTCGAGTAATTCTAATGTCTTTAAAGTCTTTAGTAATGATGTTTCTTGTTTTGCAGGGTTCCGGCGATGGCGGATGACGGGCTGAAGTGAGTTGAAGATGGAGCCCGTGTGATGAATAGAAGCGCCTGGAAGCACGTAAGTAAGCGCTTGTTGCCTGCTTCACGATGCGCTCTAACTGTCTTTTTATTTTGCAGGTACAAGTTCGGAGCGGCTGCAGGGTGCCGGAATACCCACTGGGTTAGATGTGGAAAGGAGTAATGGCACGTGAGTATTAAAGTTCCCCAATGTCTTTAAACGCACCTTGTTTTGTCTTTCAGATGCGGGATGCAGCGCGAGGCGTTGGTGACAGCCGATGGACCAGGTAAGTGAAGAGCTGTCACTGAAGACCGTAATGCTAACCTGTTCTTTCTTGTCTTTATAGGTGTTGCTGAAGACTGGATTCAGGATGGTAAACCTTTTTCCTTAGGCCCAGGATCAGATGCAGAAGACACGATGAGCGTTCTGCTGCAGAGGATGCAGAATAACGCAAAGCAAGATTCATCCATCGGGTGTGGTTTAAATAGCCTCCTGTAGTGCTTAGGTGTCTCCTTCCACAGCCACGCCTAGGTAAGAAAAGAGTTCATGCTTTCCAGAAGAGTTCCAGTGTTCTGAATCTAGGGAGTGGCTCCTGCCCCACCCAACAGGAAAAATAGTTCCAAACAGAAGAGGATCAGAGGCTCAACTGGCAGGCAAGTAAGCAGCATGGTCTGCTGCAGGTAAGTCCACCCAAGCATTATGAGCCCGGCGCTTCCAGCGCTGGGACTGGGCATATTTATGAGCCTGGTGCCACTGGCGCCAGGACTGGGTCCAAAAGGTCCCAATTGGGACTGGAATCATTTCTGCACACCCTGACTACTCCCCGGTTGCTGACTCTTCGGGAGTGGTTGGTTGACATTTTTCTTTGACTTCTTGGAGCGGGCTGTGGACCATTCCCTCCGGGCAGCATTTTGAGATGACGGCGGGGGCGATGGAGCCTCGTCTTCAAGCCCCAGCAGGGCTAGACCCTGGTCACATGTGGTGATCTTCTGCGCAATCCCTCGCCATTCGAAGGCCAAACCAAAGGGGTGCAGCCATCTGTATCGCACACCTTGTGCTCTTAGATGGGGAAAGAACCAGGCCCATTCTCCGTCGTTTGAGGTTACTTGTGCCAGGTCCTGGTATAGCGCAATCTCTGTGCCATTATAAGTGATACGTCCAGCCTTCCGTGCAGCTGCTAGCCAGGGCCTGGCACCTGGATCCGCACGTTTGGGGCCCCCTCTATGTATCCTGTCGAAAACCATATCCTCTGACCCCAGCTCCTCAAGGATGTTCGCAAAAATACCCTTCACTGCTTGGGGGGAGATCTTGATCCAAGATGTTCTCTGGAAGGGCATTTATCCGAATGTTTGAGTGCCTAGATCTGTTTTCCAGGTCCTCGACCTGGAGCTCCAGATTATGAGTGGCTGTCGCCAGCATATCCAGGAGAGTCTGTTTTACTTGCATCTTCGGCGATGTCCTGGATTGCCCTCTCGTTTGTGTCCGCCCTTTCCTCTATCTTACTAATGTCCCTTTTGATCTCCTGGAGACCTTCCGCCAGATCTTCCCTCAGGGCATCCATTTGCTTTTGCCCCGCTGTGGTGATCTTCTCCACTATATCAGCCAGCAGAAGTTTCAGCGCTGCCTGGGTGACCGGTTGTTCCAGTGCGTTCGTGTCCGCCGGAGGGTCCGTGTTAGGGAAAATTCTCATTCTATGGCTAATTTCCCTTACCTATAGAGTCCCCCAGCAGCTTTGCTGGACTTGAAGGGTTTGTTTCTTTTTTCCTGCTGTGAGATCCCTTTTTCCACTCTTTAATGTCTATGGGATTTCTCTCACCTACATAGGAACCATCTTTATTCACATGTGTTACACAGCACCCTAGGTGCAGTGACACAGGGGTGTCGTAGCGACCCCCAAACATAGACTCCATACCCTGGGACTGACTACTGTCTCCCAGAGCATGTAAAGTCCCCATTGACATTACTAGTCAATTTTACTAGTCATTTTTTGTGAACTAAACCAGTACAACCCATCTTACTATCGAAGTACTGGGAAGGGTTAATAGTTTTTCCCTTATGTTCATTTTCGAAAGGGTACCGTACAGTCCCTCTCTCAAGTTTCTGGCTGGTGGCAGTGGTTACTACCAAAAATATTCGACCGCAAATATTTTCCTATGGGATTTTCCCATTATTCGAGGCTACCACTTTTTCTTACAGCCTCTAACATACCGCCGGTGTATTTTAATATTAACTTTACTCCGGTAGGTTTTATTTGCCAGAACTTTAACATAACTTCTTTCTCGTATCTTTCTCTAAACTCCTAACCCAGGTTGGGGATACTTTGTTCGTCCTTTTGGCAGGCTTCTGCCAAGAAGCCCTCCTTTCAGCGTCTCTGAGTCTGGGGTGGGTCCATTGTGTGGGATGGGGGAGTAGGACCCATGGACAGGGTTGCCTCAGCAACCCATGTCGCACTCTATCCTGATAGGCTGGAGGGTCTCCCGCCAAGATGACCACTTCACTGTGTGAGTGACAGCTAGGCTGTATGAATGGGGATCTTTTTGCATAAAAGCAGGGTCCTGAGGACTGGAAGAGCAAGACGTTGCCACTGGAACTAAGAAGCCGAAGAGGAGAGAAGCCAAAGACCACTGCAACGACTGAACCACCGGTGAAGCCCTGCTGCAGCGTCTCACCACTTTTCTCCACACGACGAGAGAAGATCTTCATCTGAAAGAAGCCTTCTTCCCTTGAACTGGTGGGGCCAACCAGTTTGCCAATCGCCTTCCTGGACCTGCCTTGGTCGAATCGCCAGTACCCTGTCCTTGGGGACCGGATAGCCAGGCACCCGTCCACCCGGACCACGATTTAAAGGAGCGTACCTTTTTATTTGTCGGGCAGCATCGCAGCTAGTTTCATCCCTGGGTAGTGCAGTAACTCAAACCTTCCTCTGACGAGAGCCTCTCTTCATCTGCTGGATCCCCCGAACTGCAGGAACTACCGGGAACAACTGCCACGGCAGGAGCCACTTCTTCATTTTAAAGGTACATTGTCTCGCCAGGGCGCCCTTTCTTCGCAGTAGCTCTAAAGGCGTTTTAAATCCTTAACCTACCTTTTGGGTTGGCCGCCCCTCTCTCTTAACATTGTCTTTCACCTTCTGCATCAACCTTTTCGAAATCGTTAACCAAACACCTGACTGCAGCTACAAGAACATTTTGCTCGTGGGCCCTTGTCCTGTACCACTGACTCTGGCACAGGCCTATTGACTCTGGCTACATTTATTAGAACTGCCTTCTTTAGATTGCTTCTCAATTAGAACTGTGTTGGTGCACCTACTTCTTATAACTACCCCTTTCTTCCCCCTTTTAAAACCTGTGAAATGCCATTTTGCTCAGTTTTCATTGAAGTATTTCCTATACTGATGCACTGTCTTGCTTAAACTGGTTCACAAACCTATGGGAAGTGTTGCTAGGGTGTGTAAGAAGATTATTTCTGTATAACTTGTGCTTTCCCTCCCTTGAGAGAAATTGCTAGAGTATCCCTTGTGTGTGGCTTTCACTGTGCTGTTTTGCTCAGTTTTCACTCGGGTTCACTTGGTCTACAATTTATCTAGGGAGTGTGTATATTTTTCTTTGACTTATTTTAACTTGCTTGATGACCGTGATGAATGTGTTTTACTAGAAGTGTGTAAAATAAATATATATATACTTTTTAATACAAAGCTTTGGTCGGTGTTTCCTTGTGCCATAGTACTGTAGGCCTATTGTGTAAACCCTGAATACTGCTCATCTCCCTCTTGAGATAAATCTGACTGCTCAGCCACAGCTACCAACTAAATCTTTGTGGTACAGACTGATACCAAAGGAGATTTATTGCTCTCACCTGTAGTCCTAATCTTCTGTAGTGTTCCCTAAGGGAACTGCACAGGATTCTGCCTAACGGTCCCCTGAGGGGCACTCGCTAGATCATGATGATTGGGAGTCCTCCATGTCTTTGGCCCGTAGCATAGTGAGAGCATTCTTCTGCGGTCTCCTCGGGGGGTCTTTTTTGGGGGGCCTGGGGTTCCTTGGCTTTATTCTTAGACATGCTGTCGAATGCTCAGGATGGCGTGGTCAGAAACTGGAGTTCCGGGATCCCCGCAGGGCCAGATAGTAATAACTAGATGCCGATCTGAGGGACCAAGGGTCCGATGGTAGCTACAGTCCCCAGCGCCCCGCCGCAACCCCCCCAGGCCCCGGGCGAGGCCCAGCTGAGTGGAGATCTGCTGAGTGCGTTAGTATGGTAAAGTTGAATGGGGCGCCCAAAGTGCTAGGAAGCAGAGAAGGGACCACCGGCTCACCCCTTCAGTTCCCAGGCTGTATAGTCTTCTGCGCCAACCAGTTCAACCACGAGGAGTGGTGGGTGCCGAGAGAAAGGGGGCCACAGAAGGTTGTAGTTCAATGACTGAGAGACGAGTGGGGGGAGCCGCTAGATCCCAATGCAGAGACCTCCGTGGATGGGAATGATCATACTGCCCGGGGGTGGAGGGCCTGCCCCCCCCCCCCCCCACCGAGGCGGCGACCGTATCTGTGGTGCTGTTCCCAGAGGGGCCTGACAGCCTCCCCAGCTCCCATGCTGCGGGCCGGTCCGGATCCAGACAGTCGCCGCTGCTGACATTGACACGGAGGGGGTGGCTCCCCGCAGGCCCTGCCTCTCTCCTCCGAGGCCTCCACCGAGCACCCCCTCCGTTGCCGGCTGGTGTACCTCTTGCCTGCGTGGGCAGGTCGCCGCGGACCGACTCCCCAGCCCCTCAAGATTACTCCAATGCTGGTGGACATGCTGCTTCCCAACAAGCCGCGGGGGTGGGGAGGAGCCTCCCAAAGCCGCGTCCGCCGCACTCTCCCGAGGTGCGATCCACCTCCTCTCCTCGGCCGCCTGCGGGCCTATGGCTGTCCTCTGCTCTGATGCCGCCACGCCCATGCGCGCAGAAGTCGCGGTATGCCGGATCCTGCTGGGGCTGCCTCTCGGTCACGGTCCGCCGATGTCCAGCATCTGCTCCCAGAAGTGCCATGGGGGCAGGCTCAGGTGTAGCTCCTCTGCTTCCTCGGGCCCCCGCCATTGTATTCCATCGCCTGGGGTGGGCTGCGCCGGAGAGATGGGCAACAAACAGGGTCTCGGGGGAGGGGGGGGGCCGGAGCTCTGTGGCCCCGGTGTTCAGAGCATCGCGGCCATCTTGGGATCCCCCAAGGCCAGGGTTTTTTAAGGGTAAAACCCTCCTTCTTGCCAATGATAATTTCAGACTTTCATTTAAGTCAGAAAATTGTTCTGCCTTCTTTCTATCTCCACCTCATCCTGGTAACGAAGAGGAAAGACTCCATAGGTTGAACCCTAGGAGAGCATTAAGCTTTTACATCTCCAGAATGTCAAAGTTCAGAGTTGATTACCAACTTTTATAGGATACAGGACACAAACTAGGCCAGGCTGTTTGCAAAGAGACCTTGTCTAGATGGATCATTCTTAACATATCTGAATGCTACAGACTGGCAGGTAAAGACCCTCCTGAAGGTTTGCAAGCTCATTCCACCAGGGGCATGACTACATCTACAGCCCTTCAAAGGGGTGTTCCTATTAAAAATATCTGTGATGCTGCAACGTCGTTGTCAATACACACGTTTACGAAACAATATTCTCTGGATGCTTTCCATGCTCGCAATGTTGCTTTTGGCAAGGCAGTACTTTGCTCTGACCTTGAACATGCTTAAATATACAAATTCTACATCCTCCTCCAATCATAAATATTGCTTTGGGAATCTGTCAAAGATGAGGAGTATGTGGAAGGACACAATCCATTTGAAGAACAAGTTACTTACCCCTGGTAACTTTCTTTCGACCGGATGTTCCTCCCATGTATTCCTCATCGCCCTCCCAACCTACCCCTCAGTAGAATTCCTTGCTATTACAGCTTCTGTTCCACCAAGGCTGAGTAATGTTATAGCAGTAGTTATGGGCATCTCTCCTTCAAGAGGAGGAAAACTGAAATGAGTCCAACAGGTGCCGCGCGTGCTACATATACCCTCCGACAATGTCGCCCTTGACGGAGGCCTTAGAGGGACATTGACTCGGCACCATCGACGCACTGCGCCCTCTGCTGAAATTTCTTTTCTGAAGCAGGACATTACATGTCAAAGATGAGGAATACAAAGGAGGAACATCCAGTGGAAAGAACGTTACCAGGGGTAAGTAACTTGTTCTTCTGTGGGGAGCATGGCTCTAAAGTCAGCCAACTCCACACATACCTTAGCAAAATTTTCATTCACTCTATGGGACTTTATTTCTATGGCGGCTGAGCATGTTCCTGAGGGGGAGGCAAGAGACAGTTTATTGGCTTTTGTTAGAGACGGCAAAGAAGCCATGTGCGAGTCTCTTCAATCAGGTCTGGATTCTGCTGATGGCATCAGCAGAGCAATGGCGGATTGCACCGTAATACGTAGATTTGCATGTTTAAGGAAGTCTGGAATAGCACCGAATGTGCAATCTAGACTCAATAACATGCCTTTTGACGGGTCTCACCTTTTTGGCAGCAAGGCTGACGAAAGCCTTGAGCAGCTGTAGACCTCGAAGGCGGAAACCAAATCTTTAGGTGCCGCTATTACAGCCTAAGCCCTTTCGCCCCAGTGGCCCTTCCTGGTTGGGTAGATCATTTCACTAATAATCCTCAGTTGGAAGAGCAAGAAGAATAGCTGGTCAAAGAGGCCAAAGAAGATTACCTCGTGGTGGACGAGGGAGAGGTGCAAAGCCTGCTCATGCAGGGGCATCTTTACCAACAGCTACTGCTTCAGCTGTCTCAAAACCTCTGAGGTCTTGAGTCACGAAACCCCAGTGGGAGGCAGACTTGTCTCAGCATCTGAAAGAATGGCAAGACATTACTTTGGATGCTTGGGCATTAGAAACCATAGCCCAAGGTTACTGCCTGCCTTCATTCAGAGACCTCAGAACAATCCACCGGCGAACCATTCTTTGAAGGTTCCAGATCCACTCCTTGTGCAGGAAATTTTGCCCCTGCTAGAGAAAGGTGCTATAGAGTCGGTACCTGTAGTGTAGAGAAACCAAGGATGGTTCTCTCTATATTTCCTAATACCCAAGAAGGACAGAGGTCTGAGACCCATCTTGGACTTGAGATACTTGTTCAAGTTCCTCAGGAAGGACAAGTTCAGGATAGTCACACTTGGCCATATCATTCAGGCCCTCCAACTCCATGATTGGATGGTGTCATTGGACCTTCAGGATGCTTATTTTCATGTGCCAATTCACCTTGAACACAAGAAATAGTGGAGGCTCGCTGTTGGCTGTTCTCATTATCGGTTTCGAATTCTGCCTTTTTGGGCTGACCTCTGCCCCGAGGGTTTTCACTGAACTAATGGCAGTGGTGGCAGCAAGTCTCAGGAGAGGGGGGATTCACGTCTACACCTATCTAGGCGAATGGCTGATCAGGGCACATTCTCCCGAACAAGTCCTCGATCATCTCAACGTCACCTGCCACACTCTTCACGGACTTGGCTTCTCCCTCAATTACAAAAAGTCCCATATGACCCCCTCTCAAAAGCTCAAATTCATCCTTGGGAAAGAGCTTGCCACCTGAGGTGAGGGCTCAAGATGTTTTGCAGATTGTCTCCAAGTTTCAGAGTGCCCAGCGTCTTCCGGCCTTTGACTTTTTGAGGTTGCTCGGCCTCATTGCATCCTGCATTTTTCTGGTGTCAGAGGCTGGCCTGAGAATGAGAACCATTCAATGGGCTGTTCTCGGGCAACATGTCAGACCTACTTCAGGATCCAAGCAGGGTTGCACAGGATCTACTGTATTGGGCCTGCGAGGACAATATTCTGGAGAGAGAACCTTTTTTGGCAACCATGGCCAGAGATGACAGTAGTGACGAATGCCTCACTCATGGGTTGGGGAGCCCATGCCAACGATCTGACAATCAGCGGTTGTTGGTCTCCATCGTAGTCCAAACTACACAAAACTTTGGAGCTCAGGGCAATCAGACTTGCGCTGAGGGTTTTTCTGCCCTCTAAGGGGAAAGAATGCCCTGTTAATTACGGACAACCCAGTGGCCATGTACTACCTCAACAGAAGAGAAGGTGCAGGGTTACTACCACTGTGCAGAGAGGCAATGCAGCTCTGGTTCTGGGCAATACAAGAAGGAATCTCCCTGTCTGCAGCTCACCTAGCCTGGGAGGACAACATGGCGGCGGACGCTCTGAGCAGGTAGAGTACAGTTTCCTCTCAAGTGGATATGATATGGCATTTATAACGCGCCTATACACAAGTGTTTCAAGGCGCGACGAGGCAAGGGAGGGTGAACAAGGGAGGACAGACAACGATCTTACTAGGCCAGGTGTCATTCAAATCGCGCAAGTGCAGGGAAGGAGGGAGAGGGAAACTGCGTGGGGAAGGGCAGAGGGGAAAGTGCAGTACAAGGATAGTAGAATAAATAAGATCATAAAACGGCCAGCTTGTGGCAAGTACGGGGTAAGTGTAGGCATAAGTTCTGGTAGAGGGACTGTAGGGATGCAGAAACAGTCCAAGGGGTTGCCAGGGAGGCAGTGCGGTGTGCAGCTGGCAGGGCCTGGGCACAAGAACAGAGGGGTGGCCAGGTAAACCAGTGTAGTTTCAACCAGGAGTTCAGCAGGGGAGAGAAGGCGGAGGCAAAGAGGAGGGTTTTGAGGTGCTTCCGGAACCGGAGATGGTTCTCCTCAAGTTTCAGCGAGGCAGGGAGGCCCCTGCTGAAGAGAGAGATCTACCACCAACTCATTGCTTGGAGAAGCGACTGACCCTGAGGGAGTTGGAGGCAGATGAGCAAAGAGCTCGAGAAGGAAGATATTTGGGAAGAGAGAGTTGAAGGTAATGCGGCCCCAGGCGCCAGAAAGCCTTGTGGACAATGCAGAGGGTTTTGAACTTAATCCTCGCAGCCACTGGGAGCCAGTGCAGGGATTTCAGTCCTGGAGAGATGCGATCCCTTGGCTTGAGGCCAAAGATAAGTCTCGCAGTCCTGTTCTGGATAAGTTGAAGAGGGCGGAGAGTAGGGGCATGCAGATTAAGATGGAGACTGTTACAATAGTCCAGCCTAGAGAGAACCAGGGCTCTGGGGGAAGGAGAGGAAAGGAAGAATACCTCTTAGAGACGTCAGAGATGTGAGGAGAGAAGAAGAGAGTGGAATCGAAGATGCCCCGAGGTTTTTAGCCTTGCAGGTGGGAGCAGGAAGAGGGCCAAGAGAGGCTGGCCAGAGAGCTGCAGGGAAGGAGGAAGTGGGTGTGCCGATGAGTAGAATCTTGGTCTTACTGGCATTAAGGCAGAGGTCATTGGCGGCACACCATTCCTGGATAGCTGAAAGACAGTCAGAGATGAGGGAAGGAGAGGAGGAGGCTGAGGGGAGCCTGAAAATGAGCTGGGTATCATCCGCATAGCACTGGAAATTTGGGCAGAGAGTGGCGATGCGGTGGGCAAGGAGTGCCAGATATTGGTTGAACAGCCAGGGAGAGAGGTTAGATCCCTGGGGGACACCACAGGTAGAGAGAAGGGTATCGGAGAGGAAGGACCCAAGTTGGACCTGGGAGGGTCGGTCGGAGAGGAAAGAAGTCCGCCACGCCAGTGATTCCCAGGTTATCACAGAGGTGGTTGAGCAGGATGGCATGGTTGACTGTGTCAAAGGCAGAAGAGATATCAAGCAAGATGAGGACACAAGGGGTGTTAGAGTCAAGATTGGAGAGCAGGTCTTCACGGATGTTCAGGAGAGCATTTTCTGTGCTTCTGGAAGCTCTGAAGCCAGAATGATGGTCATGAAGACAGCCAATAGCTTCAGTGTGAAGATTAAGCTGGGAAATGGGCAGTTTCTCAAGGAGCTTACCAAGGAAGGGAGTGATGGAAATTGGGCGATAGCTAGCCGGGCAGGAGGGGTCGGCAGAGGGTTTCTTGAGAAGGGGGTGCACAAGGGAGTGCTTCAGGGGGGTTGGGAAGACTCCAGTGACGAAGGAGTGGTTGCAGAAATCAGCCAGGGCAGGAGCCAGGGAGTCGATATGGTCCTTGATAGTTTTGGAGGAACAGGGGTGAACCTGTTTTGACGAGACTTTCATAGATCGGACTTGTCTAGAAACCTTGTCTGGGGAGAAAAGGGGAGAAGGAGGGAGGAGGGGTGGCTGCAGGAGGGCCAGAGGAAGAGCAGGAAGTAGGGGAAAGGAGGGAATAGGTGGAGTGTGTGGACAAGATGTCTTGATGTCAACCGGAAGTGCAAACTGTACTGCTCCAGGGAATTTCCTCCAAGAGGAGCTCTAGCAGACATGTTTGTGGTGAACTGGGAGTTTCCACTCCTATACGAGTTTCCTCCTGTCCCCGTCATTCCTCACGTGATCAGGAGGTTGAGAAAGTTCAGGAGATCCATGATCCTAATTGCCCCGGATTGGGCCAGGAGGATGTGTTGGACATGGTCCATCTGTCCTCCAATACGTCGTCCACAAAGAGAGGACCTTCTCTCAGGAGAGGAGGGTCGGGTTCTCCATCCGTAGGTCAAGAAACTCAGCCTTCACCCATGGTTTGTGAGAGGCTGAGATACAAGGATTGTGACATCCCTGTTAGGGAGAATTCTCTCTTAAGGCTGAATTTCCTAACCTAGTGAGTCCCCCAGCAGCTTTGCTGGATTTCTGGAGTTTGTTTTTTTCTCCTGCCAAGAGTGCGACTCTTTTTCTTCCACTCTTGGACATGATTTATGGTGTTCCTTTGACTGTTAATGTGTTTTATGGGCTATGGGGTCCTTTACTCCATAGGGTCTCATGTGTTTTTACTATGTGTGTTACACAGCACACCCCGTGCAGTAACACCGGTGTCATAGTGACACCCCACCATAGACTCCATACCCTGGGACTGACTACTGTCTCCCAGGGCATGTAAAGTCACCATTGGCTTTACTAGTCCCAAATTATTAACAGAAACCAGTACAAACCATCATATTGTGGACGTACTGGTCGGGGCAATTCGATTGCCCCGGGGTCTGTTAGTCGAGGGGGCACGTCTCCGTCCCCCCTGATCGAGTTTTGGCTGGTGGCAGTGGATACTACTTTTTATATTCGACCGCGAATATTTCCCTATGGGATTTTCCCATTGTTCGAGGCTACCAACTTTAATTATTTAATTCTCATAGCCTCGAACATACCGCCGTTTATTTATTTAATATTAATTCGCCGGTTGGTATTTTTTGCCAGGACTCGATTCTAAAATGGCGTTTGTGTTCTCTTCTGTGACTCCAACCCAAGTCGAGCCCTTTGTTCCACTTTTTGGCGGGCTTCTCCACAGAAGCCTCCAAAAGTGGTGCCACTCTGTCTGGGTACCACAGGGGGTGTGGGAGGGGGTTTAGGCTCCCTGGACTGAGTTACCTTGGTAACTCAAGTCGCACGCTTGTGTGATTGGCCCAAATGGTGAGCCGGCCGGCTCACCACTTAGCATGTTTGATTGACAGCTAGGCTGAGTGAATGGGCGTGTGCTGCATAAAAGCAGGGCTTTGGGGACTGTAACTTCAGAAGTCGCCACAGGACCTGAGAATCCGACAAGGGAGAAGCTGAGCCGACCTACCACAACGACGCCACCGGTGGAGCCCTGCGAAACCGACTCACCACTTCCCGACGACCGAGAAGATCTCCCGGCTGGAGAGGCTTCTTCCCCTGACTGGGGGGCACAACCAGTTTACCTTCTTCTGTTCGCACCCCAGACCTTCTTGTGGTCGAATTGCCCGTGCCAAGCACCCCGGCAACCGGATAGCCACTTACCACTGGACCGCGAATAAAAGGACCGCTCCTTTTACCTGAGAACTCTGCGGCTGGTTTCTTCCCTGGCAGTGCAACGGACTCCTGTCTTCCTCCCGACAAGATCCTCTCTTTCCCCAGACGAAGCACCGACTTGCATCCGCTGCCAGGAACAACTGCCTCTGCTGGAGTATTCTCTCCACTTTAAGGTACCGTGTCCGCCAGGCCTCCCTTTCTAAAGATTGCTACAAGGTAATAATAACCCCTTAACCTTCTGGACTGGGCTGGCCGCCTTGACACTCTAACTGGTCCCTTTCTTTTGGTCCAACTCTTTTTGAACTTTTGCAAGACTCTTGTGCACTGCAACCATGTGACCTTGGACACATTTCGTTTTGATCCCCTTAAAGTGGATCCGGCCTACTGACTCTAAACTCACGGTGTTACTTTGCCTTCCTCTCTTGTTGTGTTCATGAAAAAGTGTTGGGATCTGTTTCAATTTATTCTCTGCTTTTCTCTCCCTTTTAAAACGAATTATTAGAGTGCCATCTATGTTAAGCGCTCACCGCTGTCTGAAAATAAGTGGGGCTTTACTTAAGACTTGTCTAATATTCTTCTAAGGGAGTGTATATCTTTTAGTGACCGCGTTTTTGAATTGCTTCCTATTAGTGCCTGTGTGTTTTTCTAGATGTGGTTTTAAATAAATAATTATATCTCTTACACCAAGCCCTGGTCAGTGTTTGCTTGTTCTATTGTGTTCTCTTGACCTATTGTGAATACTCTGTATACTGCCTAACTCTTCTTGAGGGAAGTCTGACTGCTCAGCCACAGCTACCAAGTGAATCTGTGTGGTACAGACTGCTACCAAGTGGGTTTACTGCCAAACACCTGTAGTCTTAAATCTTTTGCAGTGGTCCCAGAGGGAACTGCACAGGTTTCTGCCTAACAATCCCAGATGACGTAATGGAGATTTTGCATTTGTCCAGAAGGCCAGCAACAAAGTCCTTGTACCGCTGCCGTTGGAACAAATTCTGCAGCTGGTGCAGGGACAAGAATGTAGACCCTTTACTATGCAAGACACCATAGGGGTTATCCTTTCTACTGTATCTAGCCAATATGGGGCTCCAGGTTGGAACAATTAAAGGCTATTTGGCGGTGCTATCCATCTTTAAGTGCTCATTTGAAGAACATTCATATTTTAAGATACCACTGGTGATACAATTTCTGAAGGGACTCACCAATGTGTTCCCTCCAGCTCCTTTTCAGGTTCCTGTTTGGGAACTTAATTTGGTGTTTTCTGATGTGTGCACCATTTGAGCCTCTACATTCATGTCCATAATGGTTACTAACGTTCAATACCGTTTTGTTAGTAGCACTAACCTCAGCCCGTAGAGTGATTGAGTTGCAGGCACTATCATCTAAAACACCCTTTACTGTATTACACAAGGACAAGGTCATCCTGAGGGTTAAGCCTTCATTTTTGCTTAAGATAATTTCAGATTTTCATGTAGGACAAAAGATTGTGTTACCCACTTTTTACACGCCACCTCACCCTGGCAGGGAGGAAGAGAGGTTGCACAGATTAGATCCACGTAGAGCTCTAAGCTTCTACATTGTCCAACTTCACCTGAATTATCAACTTTTTATAGATTATACAGGTCACAAACTGGGTCAGCAGTAACAAAGGACACCTTTATCAAGATCATTCTAGCAATTTCAGAATGCTACAGACTGGCGGGCAAAGATCCTCCAGAAGGATTGAGGCCCATTCACCAGGGACATGGCTACCTCTTGGGCTCTGCAAAGAGGGGTTCCTATTAAAAAGATTTGTGAGGCAGCTACGTGGTCTTCAGTACAAAAGTGCACGAAGCATTACTGCCTTGATTCTTCCCTCAGTCGGTGTCCTCCATTTGGTTCATGAAAACCATTGATAACATTCTTACTCCCTCCACCAAAACAAACATTGCCTTGGGAGTCTATCAAAGATGAGGAATATGTGGGAGGACACAATCCATTAGAAGTCCAAGTTACTTACCCTTGGTAACGTTCTTTCGACTGGATGTTCCTCCCACGTTATTCCTCATCGCCCTCCCAGCCTACCCCACAGTAGAATTTCGCTCCTGCAAAGCTTAGTACGGCCAAACCCCTCTGCCGAAAACCTTTTTCCAAAGCAGATGAAGCTGGATATTGAATATCAAAGATGAGGAATACGTGGAAGGAACTTCCATTCGAAAGTACATTACCAGAGGTAAGTAACTTGTTCTTCTTTTGCAATAGGAACGCAGGTGCCAGTTATCTGTCAACTGTACAAAAATATTTAGGGTAATATGCTTTCTTGATCATGTTTTGCAGAGTGCAAATAAGACTCGTTCATGCATGTTTAAAGTTGCATTGGTGCCAGTCGGACGACAAGTGGAAAGACAGAGTTGTAGTAAAGCGCCAGAGAGCATCTGGCTTAGTGGTCACATTAGTCCATTATGAGGAAAGGTTATCCATTTTGAGAGAGAATGCAGCAGGTGACTGTGCCAGAGGTGTAATTTACAGGCTGGGGTTCCTATCTAGCTGACTACCAGGTGCAAGGCCTGTAGTTTCAGTTTGAAGTTGAATATCATATCAACATGCCGGGGGAGTTGATGGCGATCTGATGCCGTCTCAGCCTATGGTGGTTAAGGCTTTCTTGAAAAAGAATGTCAATACAACAACAATGAGACCTGATTGTGGCACTTGTGACCTGATTGTGGCACTTGATAAAACCCTTTGACATGGGCATGCAAATATCTGGTTCCATCATCTAAAGCCTATGGGGCAAACTCTTTCAATAAAAAGGTCAGGTGTTGCTTTAGAAGGAGTTCACCTTGTGCTATGATCCTGTGATCCTGGTGGTTCCAATGTGAGCTAGGCAACAGTGGTACACAGAGCTATTGCAGGTAGCTGTGGAGCCTTGTTTTCACAATCTGCTGTCCAGGTAGCAACGCAAAGTACTGCATTACAAAGTGGTTCCAAACTTCCATTTGTATCAAAGCATCTCCTGACCAGTATTCTCTTAATGTCCTGAGAGTCGGGGCTCTTCGTACATTGAATGCGAAAATAGCTTTAAGATTCTACTTATCGGGATAGGATTTTCAGACAAACTGATCAAATTTTCACAGCTTATTCGAATCAGAATGAGGGACTGCCCACCTCAAAGCAAGGTATAGCAAGATAAATTGTTTACTGTATAAGGTGTTATGAAAAGGCAAGCAGACTGTAATCAAGATGTCTAGAGGCACATTTAACAAGTGACTAAGCCTGACTTCTGCCTTATTTGCTAACACTTCTCTCCAAGAAATCTGCAAAGCAGTAACATTTTGGAATGTGCATATGTTTAGTATTCATTATGCATTAACGCCGCAACACAATAAAATGCAGAGGTTGGTCAGGTAGTACTTGGAAATTATTTTTGGGATGGCCTAGACTGCTCCCCATCCCAGGTAGGAATACAATAATGTGCGGTTGATTTTGAATAATGTGTTTTTGATATGCTAATTTTTATCTATAGCCGTATCACAAGTATGTGAGTCTCTTAAAGACCCAGTGTTTCAGATTAATAATTTGGTTACCTGTAAGTGTAGCTCTGCAGAAAGGGTGCCTTTTTTTTTTTTTTTTTTTTTTTTTTATAGCCCCGCCTAATCTACAAAGAGGCTGGGGTTGGAGTTATATATAGTGGTATTAACTTTCATCACGCATCTGAGTGTAAAACAAAGGGTTTTGGAAATCAGGGAATCCGAACTGATTGGCTGATGAGGGGTGGGAGAACCAGTGTGTGTTCCCTTTAGGGCCAGGTGCCTATTAAGCAGGCTATGGTTAAACACTTGCAAAAAGTAGAATACCTGTCCCAAATGATAACTTAAATGCGGAGATTCCCCGACTGAGATTTGGGCATGAAATATTCAAACGCATGTGAAACTATAAAAGGCACCAATAGAGGAGAGCTACATTTGCAGGTAAGTACCTACATTTTCTGTTTGTAAATATGTTTTACTGATATCCGTGGACACGTTTTGGGTATTCAGATTTCTTTTTGGGGTCATTTTATATTGACCCTGGTTAGGTTTTGAACACTTCAAACTTCCAAAACGCTTATTTCAACACCTTAGTATTATGGAAATCGCACAATGGAGCACATGAAATATATCTCCATAGGGAAGGGATGCATTTACTCATAATGTTATCCTTTAATCTAGTATATTGGACCATAATCGTCAGTGAAAAGGTCCGACCACTATAGATAAGTTCCTTCCTGGCTCAAACATATCTTATATATGCACCCTTTCCCCAGTAATTATCAATTAGGAAAATATGCTGGGAGTGTGATGCAAAGATGTGGTTATGCAGAAAAGAAAGGAGGCTGCTTTTTGTTGAGTTGGTGAGGGTTTATTTTAATACCTTTTTTATACATTCATTATTAAATGGGCTGTCATTTCCTTCATGATAGGTGCTTCCAGAAAATGGGGTGCTCTTCACGAAAAATGGAGTGGCCTTCGGAAAGATTGGTGACCGCACCTGACCTGGCAAAACAAATATAGCATCCCTCTAAGAATCTCAGGAGACTACTGGTGAGTTGCCGAAGTCTGATTCTCAAACATTGCTCATTTCCTCCTTTTATGCTCCACTGTCCTACAACACAATCACAGCATGTAATTCAAGATACCCAAGCGCAGCATATTAACTGTCCCCTTCTATCTATATTGCCGCCTTACAAGTTAGTTCCATAAACCTAGTCACAAATACTCTTCACATACTCTACAGTGTTCTTAATTCTCCTTCAGAACCTATGCAGGCATTTGACTCTGAGGCTGATCATTTTGATACTTCTAAGTGCTTCACAGTATCGCCTCAGGAGCTTTTTGGGACCTCTGTGCAAGAAGACCTTTTCTCCCATTTCACAATAATTCTATCTGTAACAGGGCTTTCCCCTCATCCTACTAGGCCCCTATACTTACATTTTTGTTATGAGTGTTCAGGTACCTAGACCAGTGGCGTTGACGGTTTTCCAAAATACTGGCAAAGCTTCTGGAGCACCTTTTTTACATCAATCTTATATACCCATGTTTCTGGACACTTCTCCATCTCCCATGGCCTCTTTACAAGAACAGTTCTCCAGCATGGGGTCGAGCATGGATTTACATGCTCATGAATATTCCCCGTCGTCAGGCTGGGAATCCTCAGTAAAGAAAAAATCAGTTTGTTTCGTTTCTGAACTGTCTTTCTACTAGTAACCAATCACTGGTCTCTGACTCATGCTGCCCCCCTGCCAATGACTGCCCTCTACCAAAGCCCCTCCTCTGGCAGCCATCATCAGATTTTTACCACACGTTCAAGTGTTGGGAGTCCTCGTGCTATAGCTCTCGAGCTTTTACTGTGTTTTGCATTTTTTCAAAGAGTTTACTCTTATATTTTCGGTCAATCGAGGCTCAAGCTCCACCAATTCTACTTAACTTCAACGGGGACCCATTTCGGAATTCTTCTACGCCCCTCAAGGGGGAATGTTCGTCGAGTTTTCACTTCTTGGAGGATTCCAGAAGATCTTTGAGGCCTACCCCGCGTGGACATGGCCCAGGACAAAGGAAACACGACGCCTGTTGGATCCAAGCTGTTCAGGAGCTGCCCTGGATGCGGATTACATAATGTCTTCAAGGAAGATGAGCACTCTCGGTGCCTCTACTGCCTTCACGACGACAAATCGCATGTGGAGAAGGACTGTGTGTTTTGTAAGAACATGTCCGAACGGACATTGAAGGACGGTCACTCGACTCACTAACTGGCTGGAAGGGAAGAGCCCAGCAGCAGGTGAGAAGTCATCTGAGTGGTCTTCTAAGACCTTTTGAGGGCGCTCCGGCGACCCAACGTAAGGAAAAGCACCGCGAGTCTGCCTGTGGGCACCGGGAGCGCCGTTGGCTCGGGCTCCTCGGCTGCAAGGCAGGGCGCTAGGCGCTATGTCCCTGACGCCATCAACCATGAGCCAACGCTCTGGCACGGGGGGAAAAGGAAGTTGGAGAACCCGGGTAAGCTTCGGGAGAAGCCCCGGTCGATCCCGGTGCAGAAAGCCAAGGTGGGGCGAGGCGGTGACCCTCCCCCTAAGGTGAAGGCCCCAGAGGCGGCCAAAGTCGTGAAGGCCCTGATTCACCCAGAGAAGGCCTTGATTGAAGGAGTCGTGGCGGCCCTGGCGAAGCCTGCGGAGGCTATACCAGTGGAATTGACTCCTGGGCCTAGAGTTTCCCTGCCACCCCGGAGGGAATCATCTTTTCAACCTATCGAAGACCCCGTGAAACCCCAGGACAAGAAAGAGGGGGGGGGGCACGGTAGCCATAACGGACACAGATACCACCTCCGAAGATGAGCTGGCTGGCGTAAAAAAGTTCCTGGACAAGAAGTTTGAGGAAGTCTGGTCCTACGGGAGGGATCCTAACAAGGCGAACGTAGAGAGCGACGGCGGAGCCGACGAGGAACCGCAGGCCTTGGAGCCCGTTGCTCCCGTCGCAACCGATGCCTATGCCACAAGACAACTCGGAGGCGATCTGTGTACGGAGATAAAGGACCAGATTACCCTTAACCCCAGGGAACGATCCAATGGTGCCTGGACTGTCGGGGAGCCCACCGAACAAGCTGAGGCAAAGATACCCCCCCCTGCCGTTCCAGCCTTCACCTACTTACCCTCTGCCGAGGGATGAGACGGGAACGGAGACGCTGACCAGGACGGACGACGATGGTGGTGACGATGGGATGGATCTCCCATCAGCCCCTGGCCGGGCCTCCCCTCCCGACGAAATTGGATCCTTTCACGCCATGATCGCCAGGGCATCAGCTTTTCCAGCTTTGTCCCGAAGAGCAGAAGGAAGGTTTCCTCTACCAACGACGGGAGGCCAAGAGGAAGATCGTTCTCTCAGTCCCGTTACTGGACAACATCTGGGACGAAGTACTATCATTACTCAAGAACCCGTCCACGGCTCCTGCGAAGAGGGACCGGTATGAGAAGAAGTACCGGGTCCTGGTGTGCCTCAGAGCTCAGCCATCCCTGGATTCAGTGGTCTCCGCGGCAGCCAAGAAGAAGTCGGCAGGGGCGACAACATCAACCTCCACTTCCCCACCGGACGGCGAGGGGAAGAAGCTGGAGACCATGGGACGACGTCAGCTTGTCAGCGGCGACGACCATCAAAGCGGCCAACGCCCTTGCGATCGTGGCACGCTACGACAGGGAGCTGTGGTTCAAGATCGCTCCCCTGTAACGCCCACCTGGTTCCCACGGGGGCGCTGATCTAGTCTGGATTACTGCGGCCTCTTCTAGCGTGATGCGCAGGACCCGGAACACCGATTGGACAGGACCTCCAAATCGTGATTCCTTGGCCCGTAGGAATATCCTTCTGCAGATGAGAAAGGGGATTAACAGTCTGCAGAATGGTGTGCTAGCTCCCCCCTTCCCCCCTCCGTTCCTCTCTATTCCTCCAAACCCGGTTTAAGCTCACCTTATGGTTTGGAAGGTTGAACTCTCCATCCTGCTTCTGGTGCAGGGGTGCGCGTTCGTCCAGTTACTTCACTGGTTTTCAGAATGGCGCTGGCAAAATCCACTTGACTTTCCTGAGCGATGCGCCGTAAGTATGAAAGTTCAAAGTTCAAGTGAGGCCCCCTTTATGCTGTCTTTCTCACCTGTGATCTGTCCTTTATTTCAGGTGCAGAATGAAGGCGATGCGTCGAGGGGTTAACCTGCCGAGGTGAGTAGTAATGAGGGCGATCCCTCTAGATGTCCTTATCATTCCTCTGAAATGTCTCTAGTCCTTTCCCCATAGGGGCCGGGGTACGGTGCCTGCCAACGGGGCGGCACCGACCCGAAATTTGGAAGAAAAGCTGGTAAGTATTATGGCTGTTAATCAGGCTTTCCTTCTGTGTGTCCTTCTGCTCACCTTTTTGTTTCTTCCTCTCTCCCCTAGGTGCAGAGATGTGGCGTCCGATGCTGACAGCCGCGATGGAGCGGGGAGATGTCTCGAGGACAGGACAGGTGAGTGAAGCGTGGCGCTGCAGCGAACAACGCGATGCTTTTAAATTGAAGTCTTCCTTCAGGGATGCTGGCGAGAAGATTCCGGATGCAGGTAAGAAGCTTGAAATAATCCTTGGTTTTCACCTTTCTCTTCTCTTCCTTCCTTGCAGGTCTTCCAGGTTCAAGACGGGCGTGGCTGTAGTCCAGGAGCAGGAGCAGACACGGTGAGCGTTAAGCTGCAGGAAGCAGAACAACGCGAAGCATGAGCTGCTGTCTGGGCGTGGCTTAAATAGCCTCCAAAGAAGTCCCAGGTATGTATCCTTCCCCAACTAGGTATGTATCCTTCCCTGGCCACGCCGGAGTGAAAAAATAGTCCCTATGAAAAAATAGTCCCTTTCAGGTCTCAGGGAGGCCTGAAGCGTGCAGCATGGTCTGCATCAGGTAAGTGCACAAAACACCTCCCTTTATGAGCCTGGCGCCAGGACTGATGTCCAACATGAGCCTGGCGCCAAAGGCGCCAGGACTGAGTCCAAAGAGTCCCTATAAGGGGCCGCTGGGCTTTTACCTGAGGGCATGATGCCTGCTTCCGGGGGTGCTGGGCCTGGCCTGATGCTCTGGGGGTAGGCATCATGACATCCCCTCCTGGATTTCCTACCAAACGACAAGAGGGCGGAGGCCCTTGAAATCCTACAGGAAGGAGAGGTGGCGTCGGACCACGCCATCACGGTTGCCACGGACATCGCCGACACCGGATTTCGACAGATGGGTAACAGCGTTTCTCCAGCATGGGGTCTGGCATGAATTCACATGCTCATGAATATTCCCCGTCAGGCTGGGAATCCTCGGTAAAGAAAAATCAGTATCAGTTTCGTTTCTGATCTGTCTTTCGTAGTAGTAACCAATCACTGATCTCTGCATCATACTGACTACAGCCAATGACTGCCATCTCCCTAAGCCTCGCCTCTGGCAGCCATCTTCAGATTTTTACCGCACGTTCAAGTGTTGGGAGTCCTCGTGCTTAGCTCTCGAGCTTTTGCTGCGTTTTCGCGCTTTTTCAGGTGAAGTTTCACATTTTTCGGTTAATCGAGCCTCAAGCTCCACCGTTTCTACTCCCGTTAACGGGTACCCGTTGCAGGATTTTCCTACGCCCCTCAAGGGTGATGATTTCGTCGAATCAACCTTTTGGAGGATTCCAGAAGATTTGCGGCCTACTTCAAGATGGCCCAGGGCGCGAGTTCGTCACCCGGACCCAAGCTGTTTCGCAGCTGCCCTGGATGCGGGCTGCAGA
The DNA here is from genome assembly GCF_040938575.1 of Ambystoma mexicanum. Taxonomy (NCBI): domain Eukaryota; kingdom Metazoa; phylum Chordata; class Amphibia; order Caudata; family Ambystomatidae; genus Ambystoma; species Ambystoma mexicanum. The sequence continues at coordinate 128,075,831 of NC_090938.1, forward strand.
ATGTGTTTAAGGAGGACGAACATTCGCGATGCCTCTACTGTCTTCATGGGGACAAGACTCATGTAGAGAAGGACTGCCAGTTCTGCAAGACTTGTCGGAGCGGACCATGAGGGACCGTCGATCCCGTCTCGCCAGCTGGTTGGAGAAGGGCTGAACGGGTGAGAAGAAGAAAGGGTCCGAGCGGGCTTCTAAGTCCTGTGCAGGCGCCCCGGCGACAGGGGCCCAACACCAGGCCAAGCGCCGCGAGTCCGCTGGCTCCGGGAGCGCCGAAAGGTCGGGCTCTTCGGTCGCCAGGCAGGGCGCTCCTTCCCCGGCACCGTCAACCACGAGCCAGCGCTCCGGTTCGGGGAAGAGGAAGTCCGAGACCCCGGGTAAGCTTCGGGAGAAGCCCCGTCCGATCTCGGGAGAGGGGGAGCGAGGTGTCGCCCCTCCCCCCTCAGGAGAAGGCCCGGGACGCACCTAAGGTGGTGAAGGCCCCTACCCAGCCGGCAAAGGCCTCTATTGAGGTGATCGCGGCGACTAGAGTTTCCCTGCCGCCAAGGAGGGAATCCTCTTTTCAGCCCATCGTCATGGCCACCATGATGGAAGAAGCGAGGGGGGGCACGGTAGCCTCCTCGAGCTTGGAGTCAGCCTCGGAGGAGGAACTGACTGAGGCCGTGAGGAATCTCGAAGTCCAATTCGAGAAGGTTCGATCCCGTAAGGAAGATCCTCGGGAGATAACCGAGGAAGACGACGATGGCGAGGAAGAGCAGCCTTCCCTTCCGGCGCAGCCGGAACCTAGGCCTCAGGATAGCTCGGCGGCCATTTTGTCTGCGATCCAGTCCTTATGCTCTGAGAGAAGGACGAGATTACCACAGCCCAGGCCGGAGGACCCGCAACCTGGCCCATCGGGAAGTCCTCAGAGCAAACGACGGAGGACCCAACCCTCTCCTCCACTCGCCCCCGTAAGGCCTACAGTTCCCTCCTCATCCTCCCACGAGTCGGGAGATGACAGTGCGGTGGGCTCGACGACGGGTTCTGAGGGTGACGGCGACGATGACGGAACGGGTCTCCCGTCGCACGGGCCTCTCCGCCCGACGAGATTAGCTCATTCCACGCCATGATCGCCAGGGTGTCCGAATTGTTCCAGCTCTGCCCGGAGGGGCAGAAAAAGGAAGGTTTCCTCTGTCAGCGCCGGGAGGCCAAGAGGAAGACTGTCAACGCGGTGCCTCTAATCGATGACATCTGGGAGGAGGGCCTGTCGGTACTCAAGAACCCCTCCACGGCACCAGCCAAACGGGACCGGTACGAGAAGAAGTACCGGGTCCCCGACCGCTCCCCTGTGCCTCAGGGCCCAGCCAACGCCAGACTCGGTCGTCTCGGCGGCGGCGAAGAAGAAAGCGGCGGGGTCAGGAGCCTCAACGTCGAATTCCCCTCCGGACGGCGAGGGTAGGAAGTTGGACGCCATGGGGCGACGGGTCATCTCGTCGGCGGCGACGACTATCAAAGCGGCCAACGCCCTGGCGATCGTGGCCCGTTACGACAGGGAGCTCTGGTTTAAGCTGGCCCCCATATTGGACTTCCTACCGGACGACAAGAGGTCCGAGGCCCTGGAAATACTTCAAGAAGGCGAGGTGGCGTCGGACCACGCCATAACGGTGGCAACCGATATTGCCAATACTGGGTTCCGTCAGTTGGGCAACGGAGTTTGCCTACGACGACGGGGTTGGCTCTGGGCGACCGACTTCTGTCAGGACGTCCAGACCAGGGTGTTGGACATGCCGTTCGACGGCAGCAACTTGTTCGGGAAGGCGGTGGACGAATCCCTCCAAGCCATAAAGACTGACATGGAGACGGCCCGCGCCCTAGGAGCCCTTCAGCAACAACGGCCCTTTCGGAGCTCCGGAGGCAGACAGGGGGCCTCCAAGGGATCCGGCGGTGGCTCGTCGTCCTACCGCCAGGCGGCACGCTCCTCGTCTCAGGAGGCCTAAAGGGGTCGCGGCAAGCAGGGAGCACCTCGCCACCGTCAGCAAGTTGGCCAGGGCAGCAAGGCCACCACCTCCAAGCAGGACTGAACCGGCCGTGGCCTCGGGCCCCCACCGAAGCACCCCGGTGGGAGGCCGGCTGACGAATTTCGTTGGCGTGTGGAAGTCCATCTCCGCCGACCGTTGGGTGCTGGATACCCTGGCAAGAGGACACTCTATCGAATTCCTGAAGAAATGCCCTCACGTTCCACTTGTGGCCAGGAAGGAAAATCACGTCCCGCAACTGCTGTTGGAAGTACGGGTGGTGCTCAGGAAAGGCGCCATTGAGCTCTTCCTGAAGAGGCTCTGGGGCTCCGGGGTGTACTCCAGGTACTTCCTCGTCAGGAAGAAGACGGGCGGCTGGCGCCCCATCCTGGACCTTCGTCGTTTGAACAAATACATCAGGTCACAAAAGTTCAGGATAGTCACCCTCCAGCACGTGCTGGGACAGCTGGAGGAAGGCGACTTTCTATCGTCGTTGGACCTGGAGGATACATACTTCCACGTTCCCATCCTCAAAAGTCACCGAAAGTTCCTCCGGTTCGTCCAGGGACGCCACTACCAATTCAGAGCACTGCCTTTCGGATTGAAGTCGGCCCCCAGGGTCTTTACCAAGTGCCTAGCACCTGGGGCGGCCCGGCTGCGCCTGCAGGGGATTCACGTCTACCCCTACCTGGACTGGCTCATCCGCTCAAGGACGAGGGAACTCGCCGTCGAACACACTGCGAGGGCCGTCCAGCTACTCACAGACCTGGGATTCGCCATAAATTACCCAAAGTCCCACCTGGTGCCGTCGCAGGTGGCCCTGTTTCTGGGAGCGAAGCTCGATACAGTGAGGCGCCTGGCGGCACCGTCGGAAGAACGAACGAAGACCATTCTGGGCAAAGTGCAGCGCCTGCTAGCCACGGACATGGCCAGGGTGAGGTCCATCAAGTCCCTCCTGGGGATGATGTCCTCTTGCATCTACCTGGTGCGCCTCTGCAGACTACGGATGCGCCCTCTTCAAGAATTTCTCGACGCCCGTTGGATGCAGGCGACGGCACCTTCGAAGACGGGGCCCCCCTCAACGAGGTGTTCCGGCGGGCGATTTAGTGGTGGGGCGTTCGAGCGCACCTCACGGCGGGCAAGGACTTTCAGACGCCAGTGTACCAGGAGACAGTGACGACGGACGCCTCCCTGGAAAGTTGGGGCGCCCACACCGGAGATCTCCACGCAAGAGGCCTCTGGCTCCCGGAGTAGAGGCTCCTGCACATCAACATCCTGGAACTCCGAGCCGTGTTCTGGGCTCTCAAATCATTCCTCCCGTCGCTCAAGGGCAAGGTGGTGCGGATCTTCACGGACAACACCACGACAATGTTTTACATACGGAAGCAGGGAGGCACCAGATCCCCAGCCCTATCCAAGGAGGCACAGGATCTGTGGCACTGGACGGTCGCCCAGGGGATGTTCCTGGTTCCCTTCCACCTGGCAGGAGAAAGAAACACACCATCGTTGACTCGCTCAGCAGGGAGCTGCGCGCGTGTCACGAGTGGGAACTGCGCCAGGATCAGGTGGATCAACTCTTCCGACGATGGGGCAAACCCCAAATCGACCTGTTCGCAACAGCGACAAACTCGAAGGGCCAGAGGTTTCCCAGCAGGTTTCCCCAGCCTAGAAGCATGGGCGATGCATTCTCGTTCTCCTGGGACGGCCTATACCTGTATGCGTTTCCTTAATTGCCGTTGCTGCTTCGACTCATCAACCAGCTCAAGAGGTCCCGGTGCAGGATGATCCTCATTGCACCGGAGTGGCTGAGGCAGATCTGGTTCCCGGACCTTCTGGACTTGTCAACGTCCCCTCCCATCAAGCTGTCGGCGGACGCGGATCTTCTCTCCAGAGAAGGAGGCGCCATCTTCCACCACGACCATGCGTTGCTGAACCTGCAGGCTTGGCTCCTGCAGCACTAGAGTTTGGAGGGTACGATATACCGGCTGACTGCAGAGAGGTTCTTGCAAAGGCCAGGGCGTCCTCGACTCTCAAATGCTACGGTCAAAGTGGAAGAGGTTCTCTATCTGGTGGCGAGCACAGAAGATCAACCCCCTATGGATTACGGCCCCTCAAGTGCTGCCGTACCTGCTATCGCTGGCAAAGGCTGGGCTAGCCCATGCCTCCATTAAGATTCATCTGGCGGCGATCTCCAGATATACCAGAACCACAGGACGGACGTCCCTGTGGTCCCATCGTCTGGTGAAAGAGTTTATGAAAGGACTGTTCCGGTCGTTCCCGCCGGCGAAGGCCCCGGCGTGGGAACTTAACGTGGTGCTGACTAGGCCCATGGGGGCCCCCATTCGAGCCGATGCACTCCGCACCGATGAAGTTTGTGTCGTGGAAGACTGCATTCCTGGTGGCCATTACCTCCGCACGACGAGTGGGAGAGATCCAGGCCCTATCCTGCAAAGCACCGTACTTGACTTTCCATGCCTCGAGGGTGGTGCTTAGGACGCACCTCTCCTTTATGCCCAAGGTGCCGTCGGACTTCCATCTTAACGAGCCCCTGGTGTTACCTGTTTTCTTCCCGTCTCCTTCGTCACCGGCCGAGAGGACTTTGCACTCGCTGGATGTGGCTAGAGCGCTGAAGTTCTACTTGGAGCGCACAAGGACATCACAGCTATTCGTGAACTTTGGACCTGTAAATCAAGGAAAGGCTCTCTCGAAGTCTTCTATTTCCAGATGGCTCTCCGGCTGATCATGCACTGCCACCGGTTGGCTAACCGACTGCTGCCAGGCCGTCCGAGAGCCCATTCGACCAGAGCGATCGCTGCTACTACGGCGTTCCTATCTGGTGTGCCCCTGCTGGACATCTGCAGGGCTGCTACGTGGAGGTCGACGCACACCTTCACGAGATTCTACTGCGTCGATCCGGATTCCAGGGAGGAGTCCAGGGTCGGCCAAGCAGTGCTGCGCAACCTGTTCGCTTAAGGTGAGCCTGGTGAGGAGGTAAGAGGTGCTTAATGTTGAGTCTTTTGTATTGCTTAATGTTGAGCCTTTTACCACCCCCCCGTGGTTTTGCATGTGTGTACTGCTATGTATTCTTAGATTCATGAGCATGTGAATCCATGCCAGACCCCATGCTGGAGAAGGAACAAGTTACTTACCTGTAACTGTTGTTCTCCAGCATGGGTCTGGCATGGATTCACATGCTAATGAATATTCCCCGTCGTCAGGCTGGGAATCCTCTGTAAAGAAAAATCAGTATCAGTTTCGTTTCTGATCTGTCTTTCGTAGTAGTAACCAATCACCGATCTCTGCGTCATACCGACTACAGCCAATGACTGCCATCTCCCTAAGCCCCGCCTCTGGCAGCCATCTTCAGATTTGGTAGCACGTGAAGGCAGCATGACCAAGTGAAGAGCCGCAGAGGTGTAGGCGGGAGGGTTCGCATGTGAGTAACTTGTTCCTTCTCCCAGTTCGATTTCAATCTTACTTACCTGCCAGGGAAGGAGAATTGCTTAGCAGAGGCCCTCTCAAGAAGCTATGGTGAAGAAACAGGAAAATACTCAGGGCTTGAGTTCCTATTAAGAGGGAAGAATTTTATTGGCACTGTGAATACCTTTCTACAGCGAGTGCTGGAAGCACAGAAGGAATCCATTGACTTAAACATACCGTCTCTGACCCAGAAGGGGAAGTACTTGTTTCAAGGAGATTTGTTATACTTACCAACTCGAGCCCTCCAGACCCAGGCTCTTAACTGGAGTCACGACATACTAACGGCTGGACATAAAAGTCGATCAGCCACTCTGGAGCTAATGAAAAGACACTTTTGGTGGCCGACTGTGGCAAGAGACACTCTTGAATATGTCTTTTCTTGTTCTGTGTGTGCGCAGAATAAATACAGTACAACAACGCCCTTGGGACTCCTCCAACAAGAAAACACCCCTGCAGGACCTTGGCAACATCTATCAATGGATTTTATCGTGGAACTACCTGAGTCAGAAGGGTGTACGGCAATAACGGTGGTTGTCGATTCTTTCAGTAAACTGGCACATTTTTCCCCCTTGAAAGGTATTCCATCTGCCACTTTGACTGCCGAGGTCTTTCTCAAGGATGTAGTCCGACTGCATGGATTACCACTCACTATTGTTTCAGACAGAGGTACGCAGTTTACTTCCAAATTTTGGACTTCCCTTTGCATGCAATTACAGATCCAATAAGTATTATCCTCTGAATTTCATCCAGAGAGCAACGGACAAACAGACTGAATGCCACCCTCGAACAGTACCTCAGATGCTTTTGCAATCAAACACAGGATAATTGGCATCAACTCTTACCGGTGGCTGAATTTTCGTATAATAACACGATTCACTCAGCTATCGGAATGAGTCCTTTCCGGTGTACATATGGATATGATCCCAAGCATATTCCCTTTTTCACAATTCAGTCTACCAATATACCCACCATCGATCAATTGTTGAATACTCTGAAATAAACCCATAAGCAAGCCCAGGGAACCCTGTCAGCCAGTCGCCGGAACTATAAGAAGTAGGTAGACAAGAAAAGAGGTACCAATTTGCAAGATACATCCAGTGTTTCACGTTTCTTTTTAAGGAATACAAGCCAGACCCACATAACAGACGGGGGAAAAAAGAAGATACCAGGGTTGGCCGACACCCAGAAGTATGAAGTCTCCCGAATATTGGACTCCCGATATAAACATGGGGTGCTTCAATATCTCATCCTCTGGAAAGGATGCCCTTGGACGGAAAGGTCTTGGGAGCCAGTAAAGAACCTTAATGCACCCAAACTCCTGCGTCAGTTCCATCGTAACCATCTGGGGAAGCCTGGGGGGGCCTTTTTGAGAAGGGGGTCATACTGTCATGACGCGCACGCCATGGAAGCTGTGGTGGAAATGGAAGAGGGGCTAGCACTAGCCGCCGGAAGAAGCGAAAATAGCGGTCTGGTGTTTCCCATCGCACTGCAGTGTGTACAAGTACACGCCCACTCCAGCACGATGGTGCGTTGCAACCCTTCGTTCGCTACGGGTTTACATGCTCTGCTTTCTTCCGCTCTTACGGTAGTAAGTGGCTTCCTCTTCATCAGGTTTTACCTCTGTTATTGTTCTCCCCTTGGCTTCACTGCCTGACCAAGGAGGTGGTCTTTAAGGGCATTGAACAGTTCGATTCTCATGCATTGAACAGGAAACTCATCTCCTGGAGGCAGATGAGAAGCGAATTAACTTTAATAGATTCAAGAAGCGCTACTTCACCACAGCAGGCGAGAAAGAGGCGTAGCCCTCCTGTTTAGTGAGTAGGTTCCCCTAACACGGGTTACTGTAAAACGGGATCCCATGGGTAGATTTTTGCTGATAAAGGGGTTTCTTCTCGAGTAACCACTAACTGTAGCTTCTATTTACTGCCTGAACGCACAAGACCGGTTCTTACACAACATGATCCTGACCATCCTAACATTCACTGAAGGCCACTATATGATCGGGGGCGACTTCAATGTAGGCCTAGACCTGCAAATTGACAAAACGCTACCTCCAACAAGGGTAGACTTCTCCCTAGCCATAGGGCTCCGCAAATTTCTTTGGGAGTCAGGGATGGTGGACATTTGGAGGCTCACCAACATGGGCACACAAGACTTCACTTTCTATTCACATCTGCACAAAGGTTTCTCTGGAATAGATCTAATCTTGATGACTAGTGCCCTTTTCCCTTGTCTGGAGAGGGTACAAATTCACTCAACAGCACTATCATACAATGCACCTGTCACAGCGGATTTGCGAATCCACGGCCTCACAAATCCCTCCCAAAGAATCTGGAAACTACACGACTCAATCTTGCTAGACCCCTCAATTAGGAACGAACTAGCTGAGACACTCGCATACTAACAGTAAAACGTAACAGGGGAATGCCCCATAGCCATGGTTTGGGATGCTAAGAAGCCAGTGGTGCGGGGGGTCCTAATAAGTGCTGCAGCAGCGCAAAGATGGAGTGGGCAACTCCAGCAGACTAAATTTAGAGGAGAGGGTGGAAGAGTTAGAAAAGAACTTCAAAAGCGCCAATCCACCAAAGTGGGTAGGGAGCTAAAATAAGCAAAAACCACCCTACAGATTCACTTAGCTCGACAAATCAGCAGGAGTACTAGCATACACCAAACAATCCTATTATATAAATGGCAAAAAAGTGAACTGCCTGCTAGCCTACAAATGGAAAAAAGTGCACATGAGAAATAATATTCTAAAACTCCATGGGGTGGATGTGGTATCTCAGTATGCGGAGGGAGAGAAAATGGAGGTAATGGACAGACATCATAGGGAAATCATTTCAGGGCCCCCTACGGAGCCCGAGGCTCAAGCCCACTACTTGGGATTTATCCAAAAAGAAACCCCCTCCATTCACCTGGGTGCCCTAGAGCTTCCGATCACAACAGAGGAAACTTTGGAGGCAATAAAATCTCTGAAGAGTGTTGCCCTGGGTCCCGATGGGCTCACGGCTCGGTTCTATAAGGTGTTCTCCCATATTCTAGCCCTGCAGCTTGCCACCCTTTTCAACTCCTTCCTAACAACGGGCAGCATCACCCCATCTATGGAAGAATCACTGACAGTACTGATCCCTAAACCAGGCAAGGACCCTGAGCCTCATACAGGCTGATCATGTTAATGAATAATGACACACAGATCTTCTCCAAGATCTTGGCAATCAGGCTACGGACGGTTTTTCTCGAATTAATTCACCCAGATCAAACGGGGTTCATCCCTGGACATAACGCCCAAGGTAATAGCAGACGTACCATCAATTTGATAGAAAGTGCCACCAGAACAGGCTCGGAACTGGTCCTCATTTCTCTCGACGTACACAAGGCGTTCGATTGGCTAGTCTGGGGGTAGATTAACCAAACACTGGCCCATTTTGGATTTGGTCCCAATTTCACAAAATGGTCCATGTCCATCTACCAGCATCCCACCACATACCTGAGGATAAACGGCACAAGATCAGCCAAGATCAACATCTCCAGAGGCACTAGCCAAGGCTGTCCATTCTCACCATTAATATTCGCACTCTCTGTGCAACCATTTGCCATCAAAAAACATAAGCATACATGGCCAAAAAGTTGGCGAATGCGCATTCAAAGCTGGCATGTACGCGGACGATGTCCTACTCACCCTAACTCAGGCAGACAGTTCGATGTAAGCCCTCTGCCAAGAAATTGATGCATTTGGCAACGCATCAGGCTTCATGGTTAATTACTCCAAATTTGCAGCCGTAGCAATTAACATCTCTCGAAAGCACAGGGAGACTCTGGCAACCAAGCATCCCATCCCTTGGGCTAAATCCTGTGTCGGCTATCTAAGGGTGCAAATCCCAAATAAAATATAACACATATACCGATCTAACTTCCCACAGTTGCTCAGTGAACGGCATAAAGACCTAGAGTGCTAGCACAGGCAAGAGGTCTCCTGGTTGGGGCGAAAAACAGCTGTAAAAATGAACATAGTGCTAAAGTTAATTTACCATTGTACAGACCTGCCAATCCACATCCCGGAGGTGCATCTTCAAAAACTGCAAAAAAGCATACTAACATTTGTTGGGGACAGAGGGGGATCCACGCATAGCAAAGCGGATCATGTTACGTGGCAAAAGCATGTGCGGACTATGAGTCCTGGACGTATCCAGATACCAGCAACTAGAGGAAGCATGGAGCCTAGCTCCACTAGCGACGCTACCACACATCACAGCGCCTCTAATCACCCCAGACTCAGGCCCACTGACATCCACTAAGAACACAATAGAAAGCTGGAGAAAAGCAACCTGTAGATGGGGATGCAGAGGCACTCTCGGCACTGTAATCCCAATATGGAACAACAACAACCCCGACTTCACTCCCGGCTTGCACACCCAAGGATTTGCCGAGTGGAGGGAGGGGGGACTAACGCAGGTATCAGATTTCCTGGCCAACGGTATTCCTCTAACATTTGAAGAGTCTAAAATAAGATTCCGGGTGACAGAGGCCGAAAGATTTCACTATGCACAACTAAGGCAATGGTTATCATAGTACGTGAGGGCTAATGAAGAGAGGGGCCTAACTGCTCTAAAGCACACCCTAACACCACCAAGCCCCAAGGGCAAATTTTTAATCATATACCGACTACTCTATAAAACTGATCCTAATAGGAAGGGAAACAACATGCTTAACTGGGAAAGGGACCTGGAACGAGTATTGGAACTAGAAGATTGGGATTGCAAATGGGATCGAATGTATAAAAGCTCTAAATGTGTCACTAATAAGGAAGGGGCTGAAAGTGTGCTATAGGTGGTACATGACTCCCGAACTATTAAACAAAAGTAACCCGGCGATCCCACCCCAATGCTGGAGAGGATGCTCGACCACTGGCTCCTTATTTCACCTACTATGGTCCTGCCCGAAAGTTACTCGGTGCTGGAACAAATTGGGCTGATCACAGGACTAACCATCCCATGGGACCGGGGCATAGTGCTACTGGGGGACACCGGAAAAGGAGCTTTCTCACTCATGGGGCATATATCGGACTTATGCACCCAATTGCTTACTGTGGCCAAAATCACCATAGCACACCTGTGGAAGAATCCTGATGGCTCTCTGCTCCCCATGTGGTGGGCGAAATGTTGGGACATAGTAGTCGCTGAAAAAATCACTGCCATCCGCCAGGAGAATATGAATACATTCCACAGCACATGGGCTTCCTTCTTGCACTACACAGAGCTATTCCCGGGGATAACTCGCCAACCCCCCCATAACCGGTGGCTCAAGTAATGCCACAAGGGGGTCGACCCTAAACCACAGGCCTTATGGAACTCCCAGGATGCTAGAACTCTCATCTGCGCAACAGACTCACTAAAGCTCTGTAAACAGTTCATGGAGGCCCTGTTCTCAAACACAACAGGATTCGCTACAGTACTATCCCTGCGACATGCGCACTCGAAATGTTTTGTTGGAAAAGAATTTGCAAATCAACTAATGTATTCATCGGATGGTCTTTGAGCCGTATCTATCACATCTTTGGAAGATAAATGGTTGATTCTGTTAGTTAATTTGTACTGGAATCCGGTCAAATACAAATTGCAGGGATTTCTCCAGAATTTTTCAGATTAACTGGAGAGCTGGGTTATCGCGTACCCTGATTATTTAATTATTGTGGGGTTAGACTTCAATTGTGATTGTTTGGAGGGATCCAAAGCCAATGTAGGCTCTGTCATGTCCCGCAATTTCTTTTAAGTGCTCAGAGGGGAAGAATGTGGGACCAGTTTCTCTCTGAATGGGAGCTCCATCTGCTGGGAGTGCCTATTGGATCTGTCCCCCCTATGCATATATGGCATAGGGACAACCTCCATTCCAGGGGGCCTTAAAGGCTATCCCATTCGGAGGCTCGAATTAAGAGCATTATTTTGATCCTACCTTGCCTGCACCTACACCTTGTCAAAACACGTGTTGGCTAAATTGTGCAATTAAAAATCATCAATGTATACTACAACATTGAGCGTTTTTACTTATCACGGTTTCCTACAACACCACAAACGTCAAGCCTTTGAACCTTTTTCTAGATCATGGTACCCTGTGATCAAAGAGAAACTACCAACCAACCTAGCGCCATTGTGACACAGGTTCTATACTGTAAATACTGGAGGGGGTATTCTGTACTCCTGCCCTCTGTATGGCAGAGTAGAAACAGAGCACCCCATCCAAGAATCTCTATTGATTGGTAGCAATGGACAAGCAATCAAGGCTTAGCTCTCAGGAGGTGTTGAGGGCTGGTAATTAAGTACAGTGTAGTCCCCAAGCCCCCACAATGGAATGTCCACACATTGTTGGTGATAACAGTTCTTTATGTAAATAAGGTTCAAGTTATGTACTTACACAATAACATACTTTGTGCTCAGGCGATACTATAATGAGAAATATATACGATATCTATACGGTACCAGTTTACTCTCGACTCCTTTGAAATGCACCAACTGCTGACAGTTGCAATGACATGCAAGTCTAATAGTAATATGAACCAACACTAGACATGGGAGGAAAACAAGTTGGTTAAACAACTAGCAGAATACTGGACCCCTACCACTAGACACAGTTCTGAACTCTTGCCTCTGAACTCATCGTCTTCACCGTCTATTTCTGGGCAGTAAACTTCAGTTTGCCTGTTTGTTCATGTGGTATGCTATTATGCCTCCGGGCGCATCTGCCATAGAGGTACAAATGCCAAAAAAACGAGGCCCATTGTTTTAGATTTTGTAACTTGTGTTTTGAATGATGTAATTGTTGATGTTTTTGTAAAGGTTTATATAAACCAAATTCAATAACAAAGAAAAAGGTTATGGTGAGTTGCAGAACTAAGTGCAGAGGGAAGTGGTTATCTTTTTTTCCTTAATGGTTTTCCTCCGACATCCAAAGGCTTCAGTACCAAGATGGTGGGTTGGGCTCTAGCTCAAGCCAAGATGGTGGGTTCCCTCAGCAGTAGTCTAAATTGGAATGTTGAGGGCAGATTGTGAATGCAGACCATTCATTTTTTTTCTTCTTTGTATTTGGTTAAGAAAAGAAATAACCTTTTACAAATCAACATATAAAACCAACATGCGTTTGAAATGACAAAAGGAGAGGAAGTAGAACGAAAAATAAAACCTCACTCAAATGTCCTCAACTTAGTTTAAAACATACCATCTCTTACAGAAACATAAAAGAACAATAACGTTCAAACTGTTAAAACTTTATCTGACTTCTTTCCAAGACCTGGACCGTTGCAATTGTGAGAGCCTGCGAATGGCCTGAGACCAATCTGACCCAAAACATAACCGGTGAGAATCGTGCCATTCCCAACCCAAATCTAGAGAAAAGCACTGATCTCAACGGCCATGTTCCCTCACGTTCCATTAATAGATGTTTTAATGACTGTTCCTTAGGATTGGTGCATATATTACAGAGGGTGATCGAGTTGGCTCCCAAACCTCTTCTAGAGAGAACCCCCACCACCTGTATACACCACATTTAAACAAACTCGTAAGAAACCTTTTTCTGGTCTTCCAATCTGGAAATGTTACCAGATATTTAGCCAGGTAAGCATGCTGTTTCTCAGCCAACTGAAACAGATTGGGTTGAGTTGAAGCTCGCATGGTGTCAATTGTGACTATCCAGTCCATATGATCCCACAGTTTTTTCACCTTCATTGGGTTCTCAATCAAGGTCTGTAGATTTGTGTTCACCTTTGTCAGCTCTTCCTCTGCCCAAGTGCTCAAACCTGTGAGCATTTTTGATCTTTTTTTTCCATATGCAAGTTGATATCTGCATATAACGACCCCTCTTTAGTGGTTACCAAGAGACGGGGGAGTGAGATCAGCTTACATCCTGCTTGGGCCTTCAAGGAACGCAACCTCAGTTCGAATCTCAGGCTTGACATCGATAGACTCATGGGCAGCCCAAGAACGTTTTTCCATAGGAGTCCCTTCCATCTTTCCCAGTTACCAAACCAAAGAAGGGGCTTTGATTCCAACTCATAAAGGATAACTGGAATACATTTTGCCTGATAATATTTAATTAATGGGATGATTGAGAACTTACAATACTTCCCCATTACTATCTTCATTTGCACCGTGAATTTCATGATTTTATTACGGATATCCTGTTCTACTCTACAGTAGTATTGGCCACCGGTGCAGCAAAGATTTTGTACTTCTTGGGGTTAAGAGCCATCCCATTCCCCTCCGCATAGCAGAACAAACTATTCACTCCATTAATCACTGGACTGGCCAAAGCCGACAAATTCATATGGGCCCCAGCATCTGCCAAATAGAGATTAAAGAAGAGGGGGGCCCCAGGCACCTCTGACGGACCTCTCTCTCTACCCTTATGGGTTCCGACATGTGTCCCTCCTCATCCAATCCTTCACTGTTGTATCGTTGTGCAATTCTACTAGCATTGACAAAATCCCTTCTGGGACGCCCCAGGACCTGAGTTTCAACCATAGGCGATGTCTATCCACTTGGTCGAATGCTCTCTCAAAATCAAACCAGGCCCTGTATAACTGTTGTTTTGCCCCCTCCCTCGTTTTTTCGCTCAATACATTCAGAGCTAAACTATTTAGTACAGTGGAAAGGCGTTTACTAAACCCTGTCTGGAACTTACAACATTTCTGCTTCTTTTGCCCATTTTTCTAGATCTACCATCAGAATTCTCATAAAAAGTTTACTCTCGATGTCCAAAAGGGCAATCAGATGGTAATTCATTGGTAACAGTCAATCTCCCTTTTTGAACAACGGGATCACTGTATCAGTCTTCCATGATGCTGGGTATTTTTTCCTCGCCAGGACCTCCCTAAATAGGTGTCATGCGCTCACCTGACTGGTGCTTGGGGACGGAGGTATTATTAATCTATGTGGACCTCAGATCTTGACAATAGGTGAAGTAACAGCTTTGCCCAAAGTGTTGGGTTATTTTTCAACACCTTATATGTTAACCCATTTGGGCCGGCCACTTTTGATTTGGAGCTAGTTTTAATAATTTCCACCAAAAGCTTTTCATCAAGTGAGAGCTCCCATGCCACTTCCCTATTTATTAGATAAGGGGTTTTCCTCAAATTGGAGAAGATCCCTGACAAATTGTCGAACCACCCTCTTTCTGACACCAAATTGCACTGTGGGGTTCCCATGGGGCCCTCCAATTGGTGCAAAACCGTCCAATACCGAACCGAGTCTCTGTTGCTAATCAACCTTAACATTTGTTCACTGTCCTGCTGCAGGCCGAGCATCTTTCTGCTCACTGACCAATGTTTGTAATTTGTCTTTAGAATCCTTCATTTCTATAGCCCACCACTGACAAATGTTCCTTTAATAGTTTCCTTATTCCTTGATTTAGTTGCCTTTTTCTCCTTCTGGTCTCCTCATCAAAAACATGACGATGACACTGTTCCCCCTGCACCCTCCACCCACACTTGGAGGGAAGGTGGACCATATAAATTTAATGCAACTATCTGGTCTAAAGTTTCCCTGCCAATCTCCCTCTGATATTTCCTTGATGCGACTATTTAAAGCTTCCCCATACCTCTTATATTTCAAAAGCGCACTCTCCCCTTTCTAGGCATAATTTCTTGAGACTGCTTTTCTTGTCGGGAAGCACAGTTCCAAACATGAGTGATCACTTCCCCCTTCCCAATTCTGGTTCAGGCTGATGTTTAGCTCAAAAATACCTTCAGACATGAAAAGTAGTCGAGTGTGGATATGGCAGCACCCTGCACCCTTGTTGGTTTGGCTGGGTTATCCCCTGGCAACACCCCATTTGCCATTTTCAGACCCCACCCAGTTAGGAATTCTACCTATGCTCTTCCCTTCACAGACGCTCTATGGGCTCTCGTCTTGGTCACCTCTATGGACAGCGGAATACATTGTCAGTTAAGGTCACCTCCAACAGCAGGTGGGCGCTCCCAAACAGTCATTTAGATTACTCTAGTACTAATGCTAGAGTTTTAAGAAATTCCTGCTGCGTAGAACCAGCAGGGTTCCAATAGATATTGACAAACACTATTTCAAACCCTGGTTTATGATTTTTCAAAGAGGCTTTGCAGACCTAAATTCCCTGATTACTGTTTGAGATCATAAGCAAGTCACCAAATATGCTGTCCTTAAAGGCCATTAACAGCCCTCCTGAAGGCCTACCTTTGGCCTTCTGGAGGGCGGATTGAGAGAAAATTGTGTAGCCTTCGACAGCAACTGAATTAACCAACCATGTTTCTTGGAACATCAAAATGTCACCCCTACTAAACAAATATTCTTTCATACATTTCGAGGTAAAGTTATTAGGACCTTGCGTGTTCAAACACATCACATTAACACCCACTTGGCTAAAGAGACTTTGGGCCCATCCCCAGTTTTAGGAAAACTTTGTGTTAGAATTGCTGGAAGTTAAAGCAAATCATTATCTTGTGTAATCCCTCCCTGTTTCATAGGCCTTCTCGAGGATGAATGGGACACGCTTTCTTCTCTCAGTGCCACACTTGAGCTTTTGCGTCTAGTCACTGTGGCTATCACTGGTTGCACCTCTGCCCGTGGTGGCAATCGTGACACTAGGAAGCCCAAATCCTCTAGGTCTTTTGCTGCTCCCAAAATTGCTTTCTGACCTTCTCGTGAGGTGAGACCCACTTCTGCCACCAGTGGATTTTAAATGTCTGGGAACTGAATGTACTCTGTCTTTAGTGTTTATCACAGACTTCGACTTTTTTTAAGAACTGAGAATTTCACCCCTTCACAGGGACTTGATCCTACTGTTATTTGCGGAGCAGAAAAACCAAACAGCTGGTGCCGCAAACTGTGACCTCTCTTCTTTCTCCAGTTTCTCTTTGACTGTCAACTGATCAATTACCCACTCCTTGCCCCCTTGTGACTGCGGCTGGTCTCCCAATTCCCTTGATGTTCCTTTTCCATTACAATTCATATCCACCGTACAGAATTTTCCTACTCCCAATCTCTCCTCTTCTGGGGTCGCATTTATCTTACACTTTTGGGAAGTACAATTTAAGAATATTGGAGCGATTTTCACATTTGCTCCTATACTGATTTTCCCAATATCTGCGACCATGGCCTTTTCACTCTCAGGTTGGACCTTATTTTTGAGGAAGATCGGAGCAATTGGTCTGGTTGTTTTCGTGGGCCATTTTGTGTTTTTCGCTTCCAACCCCTTTGCCACTGCTTTTGTATCCAACTTATCCCCATTTCCGCTCATATTGCACTCTGCGTTCTTTTGATAGACGTTCTCCCCCTCTTGCTAATCCGTTTGGAGCCCAATACTTGCATTGGTGATTTTCACCTCTTCAAATTAGCTTGTGCCTGCTTTCCTCCTTTTCTCCCACAATTTTTTGTGGTACAGCTTGGTTCTCTTTTGTGGATCCTTCTCCATAAACTTTAATTGGTGCAATAATGGGGTTAGAAGACTCTTATAACTGGATGGACCAAAGAAAGGTAGTTTACAAAAGCATCCTTTTCTGATTTTTTTATTTTTTTATTTTTATGCCTTTTTGCTTTTTTCTTTTCTTTCCTTCGCTCAGTATTGGTTCTTTTGCTCTTCTCTTCCTTCTTGCATCTCTCTTTCGAAATATGTTTCTATGTTTAGAGAGCCGATGGACATTTTCTTTTGCCGTTACCTTGGATAAATCCTGATTTGGGGGTTCACCTAACTGTGGCTGCTCCAAGTCACCTTCCTGCAGCCCCTCAACCACATTTGCCAGCCTTATAAATTCTTCAAGAACTGACTGACAGAGGGGTATCATTGAAATCTATGAATGCCTTACTTGATTCTGCTCTTGGTCCCTCTTCCTCTTGTCCTTGCATCCTCTTTTCCAATGTTGCCTGGATGTCATAAAGGAGTTGAGTGTGTAACACCTCTTTATTTGTAATGGATGAATAGATAGCTGCCATATCCAGTACCTGTTTTGCTAATTCTAACCGGAGGTCAACTACAGCTGGAGTAACTGTGGAGTTTATGATGATTTTGCACCCCACAATAGATGAATCCAGACTCGCAATTTCTTTTGTCAACTCCAGCAGAGCCCCCGCTTGAGACTGCACATCTGCCCTCAATTGGTCAAGTACTGAAAACGGCGAGTTAAGAACAAAATTGAGTGCAGTTAAACTGCTTTCATTTATTTGTCCTGCTGAATCATTATGGGCTGTTGACCCTGTTGCAGTACATCTGCCTTGTATTTCCACATCTTCCGTTCCTGCCGAAGAGCCAGGCTGAGTCCTACAACTTTGGACTTTCCCTGTATCAGGAGTATTCCCTCTCTTCTTCCAGGAGTGTTTCATTATTATGGTGGAAAACTCGAGATGTCTCGGGACTGTTTCCTTCCCTCCTCCATGGTGGTTCCAAACTATGATTGAGGAGCATGATATCCTCTTAATCTATGCTCTTACTTTTCCTTTTTCCAAAATGATCCATGATTTTTCTTTGGATCTTTTTGGTTGTTACAGTGAACTCTAATCCGCGCTTCCAGGAATGGATACTACATTGTTCTCCCCCAGTTCGGTCCACCCCGCACCCTGTGTCTGGGGCATTGTCGCCACATGTTCCTGGGCTTGGGTAAGTCAACTGGCTGACAGAGGGAGAATTGGACTAGTCTCCTGGGTTAGCAGTGGTGGCTTCCGTACAGTGGGCCTCATTACGAGTTGCCCGGTAAAACCGGGTTCATTACCGGCATGCCGGAATGAGCGGGTCCATGCTCGTATGAACCCGCTAATAGCGGGTGATTACGAGTGCGCGAGCACGCGCGTCCCGCCATGCCGCTAAAGGGCCTCCAACTCCCCTGTACCGGCATCGCGGGACCCGCCCATAGCGGTACCGCCTCATACCAACCCCTAAATACCGGCATGGTAATACCGTGTTCGCAAAAAAACTGACCCGGAAATTACGTCATCGCGCAGGAACGGGAAATGGGCTGGCGGCCATCTTTAAAAACACAATCCATTGCCATCCTCCATATCCACCAGCCGATACTCGGAGAGCACAGTGGAAATCCATAGAGGATGTCAAAGGCTACCAGGAAGACCACCCCCCGGCTGCGTAAACAGCGTTACTCAGACGCAGAACTCACCATATTAGTGGACACTCTAGCTGCACATGCAGAGACAATACAATCCCACGACAAGAAGCGGGAGGTGCAGCAACAAAAGTGGCAAATCTGGCAGGAGGTAGCCCGCAAGGTATCAGCCGTAGGTCCCACCCCGCGCAGTGTGAGGGACTGCAGGAAGCGGTGGGATGACCTCCGGTTGAGGGTACGCAATATCATGGCCACCAATTGGAGGGAGGCCATGGCTACAGGCGGGGATGCCCACCCCCCTGCCAAAATAATGCCCTGGGAGGAGACGGCCAGCAGATTCATCAATCCTGAGTCCATCGAGGGATTATGCGAGATGGAGACGGGTGCGGCATCAACCGCGGAAGGAGGTGAGTGACCCTGCAGATCCCTGTAGGGGAGACCATGAAGTAGCACAAGTGAAGTGGTAGAGAGTCTAGGAAAGGCAATGCATGTCCCAACACCCACATGATTATACCCAAATACAGATGGCGGGCCAAACGCTGCCACACTGAAATGCATGCTGAGTGCCCATCCCTTAACCAACACACAGCCAACACACCTGGAGCTTGCCCATGTGATACTTCACACAAACCCAAAATCAAAGGCATGCCACCTGCCATGCAGTGAATGCTTACATGCCCCCTCTGAATACCCTGTGACACACACCTGTAAGACATGAAAGCATGATCAAATGAATAATGAACAGCACCGCCACTGCCATGTCACACCATCACTGATGCCCTGCATCTCTTCTACCCCCCCAGGCACTGATGAGGAAGAAGCAACCCAGGAGACAACTGCAAGGGCATCCACCTCACACCGTAAGAAGAGGGCAACCACCACCACCACCTCCGCTGGAGACAAGCAGGCCACACCTCTCCAAGGGGAGTCCCTGGAAGCACCCGCCTCCACTGGGGAAGAACTTGGTGCCAGTGTGGAGCCTGAGGGAGACACTGAGGTGACATGCCTGGCCACCCCGCGCCCCGTGCCCACCCCGTCACCCCAACACCTGCAGTCAACCACCTGCAGTGAAGTTGATCCCTGCCTCCGTGACTATGACCTACCCACCTCTGAGGAGTCTAGTCCCGAAAATGTCATCCACGTGACTGCACAACCCACCACTCCAGCCCCCTCCAGAAACCTGGAGACACGATTGTCGATGGTGGAGGCCCAACAGGAGGCCATGTTAGACCTACTCCACCAGTACATAGCAGACGGGGAGGAAACCAGGCGGGGTATTGCCACAGCAATTGCAGGGACCACAGCGGCCATCGAAGCAAACGCAGCCGCTGTCAATGCATCGGCTCGGCTAATGAGGGACTGCCGGGGGGCGGTGACACAGGTGCTGACCTCAATGCTGCTTCATATGCAGCGGCCACGGCTTGCAGGAGGTGTGGAACCTGCCAGCGAATCACCTACTACCTCCACACCAGCTTCATCTGTCCCCACCAGCCCAGTGCGCCACACACGTAGGAGTGCAAGGCACACTGAAATGCCGCCTCTGGACAGGAAGAAGTCCCGGAAGTAGTGTGGGGGGACAATGGTAGTGGGACACAAGGTTGGGGGTGAAGGGGTGCATCTTGTGGAGTCCATTGGGGGTGTTGGTGTTTGTTGGGGGGGTCAGGGAGTTTGTTGGGGGAGTCTGGGAGGGGGAGTGGGCACATTTTTGCTGTTGTAAATAATACACACGTTGTGATAAGAAAAATCCATGGCTGGACATTGTTATTTTTGTGTGCATCCATTGAATGTGATTCGGTGTTCAGTGCCCAACTCCCAACATTCCCTGTGTGCATTTCCACATTGGCCCAGTGTCTGACTGACAAGAGTCTTTCATAGTCCCTGTATTTCAGAAGTATTCGTGAATTAGTGCTTGGCATACAGCATAGCCATCCCGTGCATCACATACTGGCAGGGGAGCTACTTCACCTCCGTCTCATCCTCATCATCCTCACCCGGCTCATGCATGTCAATGTCAGGTGGCAGTGGTACATTTCTCCAGACGCACATGTTGTGCAGCATGACACAGGTCATGGTGATCTTTGCCACCTTCTCAGGCCTATATAGGAGTGCCCCACCAGACCTGCTGAGGCAGCGGAACCGCCCCTTCAACAGGCCAAAGGTCTGCTCAATCACAACACTGGTACGGGTGTGCACACGATTGTACTCCTCCTCATGGATGTTCTGCGGGTTACGCACAGGGGTGAGTAGCCACGGCCTCAAGGGATATCCTCCATCACCTGCAAGCAGATTCAAATCGGTGTGTGTCACTCTGAACTGCCATA
This sequence comes from Ambystoma mexicanum, assembly GCF_040938575.1. Classification (NCBI taxonomy): domain Eukaryota; kingdom Metazoa; phylum Chordata; class Amphibia; order Caudata; family Ambystomatidae; genus Ambystoma; species Ambystoma mexicanum. The sequence continues at coordinate 128,096,689 of NC_090938.1, forward strand.
TTCAGGAAGCACAGTCATGGAGGCAGCTATTTGGTGTGGCCATTCACATGTCCATGTAAGCATGAAAAAATGTTATCTAGGTGCAATCTATACTGTCCTGAGGTGTGGTAGTCTGGATGGCGTTCAATAGATGATGCAGGGTGTAATCATGCATGCTGAGGCAGATATGCTGTGGTAGTACAACAATGTTTTGACTAAAAATTCATGCTGTTCATTATTTAATATGCATGGTCACACTGCCCACATTGCCACACTTGCCATCCTGTTCATTCATGCATTGCTTGCCATCACCAGGGTGGCCTGGTTGTGCCTCGTACTTGTTCTCATCGATATGCATTATTTGTGATATGTGGCCCAGTGAAGTGTCATGTATTGTTTGGCTGGGTCAGGTGAGGAGTGTTTAGCTCTGCATTCATTCTCCACTCACTGGCTATTGCCAACCAGGTGTACTATTAACCCCCCCTTTCCCACCCTGGTGAAGCATCCCCCCCTTTCCCACCCTGGTGAAGTATTCCCCCCCACCCCTTTCCCACCCGGATGCAGTAGCCCCCCCTTCTGCATCCGCACACATGAGTACCCCACAGCATGGCCATGGGCCTGTTGTGCAACTCACCGAGCAGCCAGGCACGTGGTCCGGCATGTCGCTCCATGTGACAGGGTAGCGTGGAGTTGCGCAGTACCATGGCATCATGTGTGGATCCAGGAAATCGGGTGCAGCAATGGGTGATGATCTTGCTGGAGTCACATACCATTTGCACATTGATGGAGTGGTATTGCTTGCGATTGCGGTACACCGCCTCTATGGCATGGGGGACTACCAATTCCACATGGGTTCAGTCGATGGCACCAACACAATTGGGCATGCTTGCCAGTGCATGGAAGCCTACTTTGGTTTCGGCTATCTCCTGGGCAGTCCGTGGTAGGGATATGTGGGTGCTTGCGTGTTTCAGGAGGGCATCCAGCACTTGGTTCAGCATGCGTGAGACTAGTGGTTGTGAAATGCCATGCAGCTGGCCCACTGTGTGTTGGTAGGTGCCTGTGGCCAGGAAGTGTAGCACAGACACCACCTTTAGTAGTGGGGGGATGGCAGTGCGTATTTGTATGTGGCTGGCAATGTCGTTCTGTATCATGTCCACTATGGTGGTGATGGTGTCACGTTCCAACCGGTACAGGGTGTGGATCTGCTCAGGGGTTAGGTTGAATGGGCTGGGTCTGGTGCGAGGGATTGGTGGCTGCCTATGAGGCGCTGGGGCTGCGCTGGTGGTAATTGCTGGCCCTGTCTCACCCTCCTTCTCGTCCTGCGTCTCCTCTGTGTTGTCTGTTCTTGCTGCTGCTGTAGTTGTTGTTGTTGCTGTAGTTGTAGCAGTATAGGCATGTCCTTCTGCGCCAAGATTGAAAATGCTAGTGGTAGCATTTTGGTGCAGGAAGCGGTGTGGTGTGTAGGTGTGCTCCTTTTGTACTGGGCCACTCTACATTGCCTACACCTGTGGGGGGGTTGTGGTGTGTGGGTGTGCTCAGTTCATACTGGCACAGCCTCCTTTGACTCCACCCGTGGGGATTGTGTGCACCTGTGGCAGCTGCCTTGTATCTTGGTTGCTGTTTGCGGGTGGTCTGCGATGCCTGTTTTACCGGCATCATGCAGCCGTTATTACCAGGTTCGCGATGCCGGTATTTGCATGTTTGCGTGGGTTGTAATTGGCACCTATTACCGGCATGCCGGTATTTCCTGCCCGAAGAGGCGCGTGTACGCGCCTATGCCGCTATTTGCGGCACAGTAAATAACGGTGCCGTTAATACCGGGTTTGTGGGTCAGAATGCTACGGAACGTTAAATGATGCCGGTATTTACATACCAGCATCATTTTTCCCTTACCGGCATACCTCGTAATGAGGCCCAGTGTCTACTACTGTCCTTTCCAACTGCCCCTCCCCCATTCTGGGGATTTATTGTCCATTTGTAATAAGGTACTGCATAGTTTCATTTCCAAGGCCCCCTTGATGTTAATGTTATCTTTGCTCTCACCGGAGCAAACTTTCTGAAATCAAGTACTTGGGTCCCTCAAAAAGCCTCTCTTCTGCAGTACACACTCAATTAGAGGCCCTTACGCAATATGGAAATGTTTAGCAAAAGGTTTTCTCTCTCAATCTTCCCAGAAGCGCTGGGGGCTGAGCTTTTTTTACTCCTCCCCCTTAGCAACTTCCCCTGGCGCTGGCTTCACTAATGATACTGATTGCCAACAGTCTCTCACTTGCTGGCCCTTTTCTACATGCAGATTTTCACAATTATAGCAGTTCACTGAAAGAAGTCTGCTTTTAAGAGCAGTATGTACGGCTTATTGAGTGCTTACTTGGTGCCCGTCGCTGATATATGGGAACTCGAGCTTCCAGCTACTGCACTTCCTCTCCACGGGCGCTCCGCGCTGCGACAGGGATTTTATGGTCCTTGCTGGAAACAGTCTCTAGCAGCTCCGCCTCCTCAATAGACACTGAAAACACCTGAAAACACACTGCAGCCAAAAACAAAGCAGCCCATGACAGACCACTTGCTACTCCACTTCCTCTCTGCGTGAATGCAGACCATTCTAAACTGCCTTTCATCATCAAACTTGGAGAAGACAGGACGTGTGTTGAAGAGCTCCCCCTCCGAAGCCTTTCCCCTTTGAAAGCGACAAGAAACCTTAAAGAAGAAACATTTAGGAATTCCCCTGCTGACTTCATAAACTTGTGGGAGCGCCGCGTGTAGCGGAGCCTTCAGCTCTAGAAAGTGTTTGCTATGAAACTGTGTAACTTTCGTTTTGAAATCGGAGAATGTTATCTGTAGTTAGGAACAAGCAGTGCATAGCTTAAAATAACAGTGCATACTTTAACAGAGTGAAAAGACTGAACCTTCTGATCCTCTATAAACTTTTTGAAGAGACTGTGGTATTAGTGAGGAACGCATGGCGTCTTCCCAGCTGCTTCTAGTGTAACGGTAGAGATATCAGGTCTCTGGCATTATCAGGCCGTGAGTGAAGTGAACAGATGCAGTTCGTCCCGGAGGCTAATTTGGGAACTGCATGACTAACCGCAGTACCGCTTGCGACGTTTCTGCCTTCAGAGTATCTTCAAGAGTTGCTGCACAGCGTACATGCAAGGAGCAAGATGAGAGCTTCGCTTCAAGAACCATTTACCTGGTGATCCCTGCACGAATCCCTGATGGGCATTTCTTGCACATGAAAGACTCGTCTTTGACAAGAAACACTCTGTTAAAGTATGCACTGTTATTTTAAGATACATGCTGCTTGTCCCTAACTACTGAAAACGTGCTCTGATTTCAAAACGAAAGTTACACAGTTTTGCAGCAAACACTTTTCAGAGCGGAAGGCTCCCCTACATGCTGCGCTCCTACCAGTTTATGAAGTCCGCAGGCGTATTGCTAAATGTTTCTTCGGGTGGATTGTGTACTCCAACGTATTCCTCATCTTAGATGTATTCCATCCAGCTTTAGCTGCTTCGTAAAACAATTTCGTCAGAGGGCGCTGTGCGTCGATGTCGTTGAGTCGATGGTCCCTCGAAGGCCTCCGTCGAGGGTGATGTCATCGGGTGTATAAGTAGCACCCGCGGCGCCCGTTGGCCTTAGTTTTGTTTTTCCGCAGTATACGTTGCTTCAGAGATTTGGCGTGCCTCGAGTTCTGTGAGAATAGCAAATAATATCGAATATGTCCTTGTCATCGACGCCGACCACGACCCCGAGATCGGGTTTTGAAAAGTGCAAGTCGTGCGGTTCAAAAATGTCGTTCACAGACCCGCACCGAGAGTGTTCCTGGTGCCTCGGAGAAGGCCACGACATGGAGGCCTGTACGAAGTGGTAGGCAATGACGGGGAAAGCCTTGCAAGAAAGGAGGGGAAAACTACAGGTAGGTCGCAAATCTGACCGTAAAGCCTCTAGTGTCGAGTTAAGGTCCCGTGAGGAGAAATCTCCTCGACGCGAAAGGCATCGGTCCAGGTCCCGAAGCGATTCCCATTGCTTGTCTTCTACGGAGAAATAGAAGAAACGACGCAACAGATCCCCCTCCACCTCGTCCTCGGACGAATCCCCAAAAAGGATGAAATGTCCCACTAAACATTCATCATCCGAAGAATGGGAAGCATTCAGGGTCAAAATGATGGAGGTGTTCGAGAAAGCAAAGCCTCGGTCCGTGCCTTCCTCGGAAGCCGGCCAGGAGCGTCATTGTTCCGACACTCGCGCGCCCTCGAGTCAGGGTGATCTAAAGAGGAAGGATAGAGAACCTTCTAGGACACCGAGCGAGAAAAGCCGCTCGAGGTCACCGACACCGTCCGAGACCGAACACACCTCGAAGCGCAAGTTCGAAGAACACCTTGACCCCATTGAAGCCGTCGCTATCGACGCAATCGACGCCTTTGTCGACGTCGACCCCGAAGCCGTCGACGCTGAAACCCCCAGTTCGGCAGAATCAGCCAGAAAAAGGGAAAGAGAAGGCTACACAACCTGTAATCCCTTCAGGGCCCATTAATACTCCTCCTGCACCTCTCCCAGAAAAGGTTTTCAAACCTCTTCCTAGGAAAGAGTTCTTCAAGTCTCTGACCTCAATTTTTGAGGAACAGGAGAAATCTGATGAGAATGTACTTTTTTTTTTTTTTTAATTTTATTTTTTACTTTTATTTATTGGCAGGAAGTTGTGACAGGTAAAGCATGCATTGCATTGCGCTACCAGTCAATTGGTGGAAAACATTTGGTCGACAGGACAACTGGTCGACACCATTTGGTCGAATGCCAAATGGTCGAATTTTTTTTTTTACCCCTTTTTTTGGGGGGGTCCCCCCCAACCCCCTTTTTTTCTTTTTTTTTTCCCCACACGAAAACCCACAAAACACATATATATAAAAAAAAAAAAAAAATTTGACCATTTGGCATTCGACCAAATGGTGTCGACCAAATTGCAGTCGACCAGTTTGCTGTCGACCAATTGACTGGACACCCAAGGTCAACAAACTTTAACATACATTAGGACATAGCACCATGAGAGAGGGTTAAGCCAACAGGACAATGAGGTGTATAAAGCACAGGGCCTAGGGGGCTCCAGGCAGGTTAGGTGAGGGGGTGGATTTCCACTCATCACTGTCTCTATTTGTCAAGATTGCTAACGGCTAGGTCTCTCTCCCGTGACCCCTCCTCACCTGAGGTTTCTGAGGAAGTGTTCAACGTTCTTGAGGACCCTCTGCTTCCTCTAGTAGTGGTCGTCCGAGTCTTCTTTCCTTGGCCCTTGACCTTCTTATCGTGGAGGTAGGGACGAGCTCCACTGGAGGCCACCTTGGCAACTGAGGAACTCCCCGCCAAGTGGGACCCCCAGTAAGCCCGTCCAAGTAATCGGGGAAAAAGCGTCTGCGGCACCAAAAAACCCTGAAGCACGCAGGCTGAACTTGGAGCTTGATCTTTCCGGTGGTGGAATTCCAGAGAAAGGTAAAGGTATATAGAGAAAGGCAGAAGAAAGAGGAGAACAGAACAGAGCGCCAAGGGCAGCTTTAGAGTGTGCAGGGGCACAGGAAAGTAAGGGAATAAAGCGACCCGATTCGAGTTGGCACTGGGAATCGAAGTCAGGAAAAATGAGTTAAATCTACTGAAGGTCGGAAGAGAGAGAGTGGAGGCGAGGAAAGATGGAAACGAATCAATCCGGGCGGAAAGAAGCAGAGCAAGGAAGGAAGGACGGAAGCCGGGAAAGTCCCTCGGAAAGGACCTGGAACCAGAGCGACCAGAAGGCGTAACGAACCAGAGTAAACAAAGTCACAAACAGGAAGTGGAAGCGATACAACGCACTGAGCGTAGGTCTCAGTGCGTTGTTATAGCAACACTGACCGGGGGCGGCCATCTTGGAAGGAGACTAGACCGTGCGAAACGGTTCTAGTCGTAGATCGCTCACCTAAGTCGGGAAAGGGACCATTTTTGCCAAACCTTCCATGGCCGGAACATAACACTATTGTTCAAATAGGTGCAAAACTCAGTCCACACATTTCTGGCTCGAGATGTCATGGGGAGGGAACCAATGTATTCCTCTTCGCACGTTTGTGTCCAAGTGAGTGATTTTAGCCATATTTTGAATGTCGGGGTTGAGCAGTGCTTCCAGCATTGTAATATACATTTTTTGGCCACTATGGCGCCTATGTTCAAGAATTTGGACATTTTCTTTTCCTCATCCCCAGTCCATGTTCCAAACAACAAAGCCAATGGGTTGGGGTCCACCTGGGTCTCTTATCTATTTCTGATAGAGCTTTTGTCACATTCGTCCAGAATGCACCAAGTGCATCGCAGGACCAGAACATATGGATGTGGTCTGCCCCCTCAGATCTGCACTTTGGGCAGGTGTGGGCCTGGGTGCGTGCAAATTTTGCTACTCTATGTGGCGTGTAATATAATCTATTTAGGAGTTTATACTGTATGCATCTGATCCTGGCATTGAGGGAGACTTTGCGAGTATGCGCGCACATCTTGTTCCACATCCCCTCCGAGATTTCCAAGCCCAGCTCCCCCGCCCATTCCTCCCATCGTTTGGGGGTATCTCTCCTGACTTCCCCAACAGCATTTTGTACAAAGAGGATATTATGCCCCTGGCGCCCGGTGAGTTGGCAATGTATTCGATCTCAGGTGAGTCCGGGGGCTCGTCTGGATAGGTGGGCCACATCACACGGACCGTCGCCCTCAGTCTGAAGTATTGTAGCATTTCTAGTGGCGAGCCAGAGTGCTCAGGCCGCCATGTCTGAGCGGTGATAAATTTCCTCTCGGGGTATAGGTCTTTTAAGGCTTGATAGCCCGAGTCTGACCAGTTTCGCAGGAGGTGTCTATCGTGTGTTGGGGAGAGTCCCGGATACTGCCAGATGGGAAGCCACTTCTGGTATGGGCGGTGCTCCGGTCGTGACTGCAACAGTTTGTTTCCATGCCTTGATCGTGGTGGCGACCGGGTCAGCTGGGGTGTCAGTTTGATATGCGTTGTGCTATATTAGGGACATATTATTCCCCACTCCCACCAGCTTTTCAAGTTTCACGTGTGAGGGGGGGGCTGTGAGTGCGTGTACCAATGCGTGGCGTGTTGGGCCTGTGCCGCTATCCAATACAGTGTTAAGTAAGGGGCCGCGAAGCCCCCCTTTTCGTAGGGACGGGTCATATACTGCCACTTCTTGCGGACCGCGCCGAAGTGCCAAAAGAATTGGGCGCACGCCGAGTGGAACCTCTTGAAGTATTCCTTCCCTGGCCATACTGATACGTTAGCAAAGATGTAGAGGAGCTTGGGGACCGCTATCATTTTTATAAGAGATAATCTGCCCACGAGAGATAGTGGGAGGCAACGCCACCGTTCCATTTTTGATTCTGAGTTGCGCCGTGGCTATGTAGTTATCAGCCAACAAGGAGGATTTGGATAACGACACCTGCACCCCCAGATACTTAATGCCACCAGGGTCCAGCGTAAGGGAAATTCACATGATGGTTGCTGCATTGCCACTGTGAGAGGAAATATCTCCGACTTGGAATAATTGATGGTGAAGCCCGAGTACGTGCCTGTCTTGGTTATGTCGCGGATGATCGGGTCTAGATATATAAATGGGTTCCTGACGTATAGAAGGTCATCGTCAGCATAAAGTGAGATGATTTCCGGTGTGCCGCACATGCGTATACCTTTATATGTGTGTCGGTCCCTGACGCTGTCTGCCATGGGCTCTATGGCGAGCGCAAATAGGATCAGGGAGAATGGACAGCCCTGTCGGGTACCCCTGTATAACAGAAAGGGAGGAGAAGTCGGAGTTTAGCAGGACCATGGCCGTAGGTCCCGTGTATAGCAGTTTTATGTAGGAGAGCATTTGTGGTCCCACCCCCATTTTCCCCAGCACAGCCCACATATATTGCCAGGATACCATATGGAACCCCTTCTGGGCATCCAATGTGACCACTACCGCGTCAGCCTTCGGGTCGATACTAGACATCACGTTGAAGAGTCGGCAAATATTGAGGGCAGTGGAGCAGCCGGGAACAAAACTGCTTTGGTCCGGATGGACCAGATGCGGCATGATTGGAAGGAATCTGTTCGCTATTATGTTAGAGTATATATATTCATATCCTTATTTATAAGCGATAAAGGCCTGTAGGAGCCGTACTCATCTGGGGGCTTCCCTGGCTTGGGAAGAACGGTTATCAGGGCTTCTTTTAAGGATCTTGGGAGGGCGGCTAATCGGAGCGACTCAGCCCACACCTCATAGAGTAAAGGTGCCAGGATTGCTACGTATTCTTGGTAAAACTCCGACGTGAGCCTGTCGGGGCCCGGGGCCTTGCCCTTGGGTGGAGCCGAGATAACCCGAACAATCTCTTCCTAGGTGAATGGGTCATCCAGTTGTTCTTTGGTATCTTGGGAAATAATGGTCATTGGGATATGCTTGAGAAGGTCGTCTAAATCGTGGGCTGTGTTCCTGCTGGGGGCCGTATAGGTGATTGTAGAAGTCCGCAAAGGTGTCCATGATACTTTGATCAGACCAGTGTCTTGTGCCCTGCGTGTCTATAATCTATACGGGTCCTGCCTCCCTTTGCGCGCACCAGCCTCGCCAGGGTTCTGCCCGGTCCATCTCCCTCGCCATATCTCCGCGCTGCCAGAGGCCGGGCATAGTACCGCACTTCGCTAAGGGCGTGAGATTCAAACAGTTCGAGTTTCGGCTCTAACCTTCTCCAAGGCAGCCGGGGAGGGTGACGGGGCATGCTCGCGTTCTACTACTTTGAGTTTTGTTTCGGAAGCGTGTAGGGCCCGTCTAATGGTTTTCAGTGCCCCATCCTCTCTAGATATGCACATCGCCCTAATGTATACTTTGAATGCCTCCCAGAGGGTCCCCTCGGAAGTATCATGTTTATTACTGTAAAAAAAGGTGTTAACATCCAATAGGATCTCAGCTTTAAAAACTGTCACGCAGGGCCTCAGATTTGAAACGCAAGGCAGGGAGGATGGGTGGGCCAGGGCCTAGTTGGATCTGCATCAACACTGGGGAATGATCAGAAAGTGTGCGCGCTAGTATCGTGACGTCCGTTATCCTACCCATCTGGCAGCAGGACACCAGAAACATGTCTATTCTTGACGAGCTGTTATGTACGGTGGAATAGAAAGTATAATCTCTCTCCAGGGGTTGTAGCGTTCGCCACACGTCGTGCAGATTCAGGGACGTCATATGTGTTTTGAGTCGCCTTGCGGCCCGGGATATGGCTCTGGGGGTGCTGCTCGTTCTATCAAGGGTATTGTCTAGTATAAGGTTCATGTCCTCCGCCCACACGACGGGGGACCCCCACATATCTGGCGAGGAGGGAGACCAGCTCATCATAGAATTCCGGGGAGTCAATATTTGGCCGTACGAGTTTACAAGCAGGCATTCCCCACCGGCCAGAGTACAATGGAGGATTACGTTTCTGCCTTCTCTGCCTATGTGGGACGTGTGGAGTGTAAATTTTGCAGATTTGTGGATCAGGGTCAGAACTCCCCTAGATTGAATGGAGTATTGCTTGTTAAACCTATTGGGCCCCAAGTCTGTGCCAAGTTTGATGTAAGGTGCTTCAGAGTGTGCGTTTCCTGAAGTAGGAGTATCTTAGTTCCATGTCTCTGCGCATAAGCGATAATCTTACGAGCCTTAGTGAACTTAGTTAGCCCCCGAATATTCCATGTCATCATTTTAATGGCCATGGATGAAGACTATGGGACATCCCAACTGAAGGATCTATCTCGGCCTATCTTTCTATGCGCTGCTGCAGTATGAACGTACCACCGCGCAATACTGGTCGCTTCCTTCCTGCCAGATTTTATGTAACATTCCCCACCCTCCACGCCCAATGCCCAGTCCCAACTAGCAGTGTAGAATTCCCCTCCCCAGGAGCAACCAATTGCGTGCCATCCCCAACTCGGCATCGCTCGATGTTACGGTCACCTGGTTCCCACGGGGGCGTCAACCGGAACTGGGCCGCTGTTGTTTCCACCAGCGTGATGTGTAGCGCCGAGATGACTGACTGGACTGGCCAGCTCAGCCTAGTTTGTCTGGCTCGCAGGAATATTCTTCTGCAAAGGAGAAGAGGAACTAACCACCCGTGGAAATGAGTGTCAACCCACCTTCCCCACTCCCGTTGTCTTCCCACAGATCACTCTTGATATCCCCTCCTTAGTCTCACCTGATGGTTTGGAAGGATGAGCTCTCCATCCTGCGTCGACCGCAGGGGCGCGTTGATGACCAGTTACTTCACTGGCTTTGAGGAATTGGTGAGTTCTAGTATTGACTCTAAAGTCCAATTGTTCATAAGAGTTCAAATGTCTGATCTTCACTCTGTCCGATTCCTTGCAGGTTGCCGATTAATCCACTCGAAGATTTCCAAATGGCAATTGGTAAGATTCGGGTAGGTCTATTGTGGTTTTCCCCGTTGGGGCCGGGGTACGGCGATGAAGCAGAGTTGACTGCGCCGACCCGAGATGAGGTGAGTACCCCCCGTGGTAAATCAGGTAAGTCCTTGGGGGTAGCTTGTATAGCCTTAGAGTCCCCTTGCACACCTTGCTGTCTTTGTCTCCTTAGGTGTCGGAGGGCGGCCGCGAGATGGAGAGAGCGTGATGGAATGCTGAAGTACCGCCAAGCTGGTGAGTTCAGCGCGGCGCCGTAGGAATGCGAAGCAATGCTTCAAAGACTTCTGTCTTTCAGCTCCGTGGCGAAATGGATCAGGATTCAGGTAAGGATTAAAGTTAAAACTCCTGTTCTAACCTTTATCCTTCTTTTCTTCTTGTTTCAGGAGTCCCAGGACTGAAGCGGGCGTGGCTGAAAACTGGTGCTGCTGAAAACACGGTGAGCGTTACGCTGCAGCAAGCAGAATAACGCGAAGCACGTGTGGCTGTCCGGGCGTGGTTTAAATAGCCTTGGAAGAAGATCCAGGTAAGTATTCTTCCACAGCCCCACCCAAGTAACAATATAGTCCCTTCAGTAAAATAGTCCCTCCTAAGCCTCATTTGGCTTGAGTCTTCATGCAGCATGGTCTGCCTCAGGTGAGTATACAGCATTGTCTGCTTCAGGTAAGTTATCAATAATGAGCCTGGCGCCCTAGGCGCCAGGACTGCACCCAAACAGCCCCTAACTGGGGCTTTTGGGCATGCTCCAAGTGGCATGATGCCTGCTGGGCCTGGTCTGGTCTTCCGGGGGCAGGCATCATGACACTCGACCAGTAGCCCAACGGGGGCACAACCTTAAAGGCTCTGCTTTTGAAAACATTGCAGCTGCAAAGGGGGCCGCTGCTGCCGTGTGACCAACTTTGATTAATAGTGTTGTGATGAGACATCATACATCTTCAAACGGCAAATGTCACATTCAGTTACAGAACAAACTTATCATTGACATGCAAGATCTGAGCAGATGAGGGCCAAAAGTGGTGGGTACATGTATGACCTGTTTGCTAGTGTACGGCCCCAGCGTGTGGGGCCGTGGTAGGGCAAGCTAGAAATGGGTTCCCCTTCTATTGGTGGTGCCATCAAGGTGGTGGCAGTCTGGCACTGATGACTCCAAACGCTACAGAGCTGAAGGGATGCAGCGAGTGGGGGGAATGTCAGAGGTCGCCATAGAGAGCAGGTCGTCATAAGAGTCGAGGGGGCAGAGCCTTAGTCGTTGTCCATTAGGACCCCCTTCCGGTTCTGTTAGCGGGATTTAAGCTTCGATGAACTTGACTGCCTCTTCGGGGACCGTGAAGAAGTAGAGCTTGTTGCAGTGATTGAATTTCGAGCGGGCAGGGAAGAGCATTGCATATTCAATTTTCCTTTCTCGTAGCATCTTTTTCACCCCTCCAAATTGCCGCCGCTCCATCTGCACACCTACAGAGAAGTCAGGAAAGATCCTGATAACTTGTGAGTCCAGCCGTAGTTCACCTTTTTCCCTGGCTAGGCAGAGTATGTTGTCCCTGTCTTTATAGCTTAATAGCTTTGCTATTATCAGTCTAGGGCAGTCTCCTGGCTTTGGGCGTGGTGCCAGTGCGCGGTGGGCCCGCTCAATAGTGAAGAAGGGTGATAGGGCGGGATTGTCCAGGAGATCTTTCAGCAGCTGTTCAACCGCAAGTTCCATCCGCCCCTTAAGTGCCGTTTCTGGAACACCAACTTTGTAGATATTATTTCTTCCTAGATTCTAGGTCATCACACTTAGGCTTGACCTGTTTCATGTCGCGCACAAGTTCCGTGACCATATTTTGTAGGGCGTGAACGCCATCCTCGGTACATCTAATTCTGTTCTCCGCCTCCGTTATTCTGGCTCCGTGTTGGTCCAGTTTTGTTTTTAGCGAGGCCACATTCGCATTGATATCGTCAAGATTCTCATGGAAGGCTGCAAAGTTTTTGACCATTGATTCCATTATATTAGTTAGATCCGGCTGAGGGGGAGCTGTCGGCAAATCTATTTCCTCCTGTTCTGCGCTGGATGGGCCCTGTTCCGGCCTGGGCGCCTCCTTAGCAAACTTGTCCATCGACTACGACTTGATGGTCCCCTGCACTCTTTTTGACATTGCAGCTGTAGGGGGGGGTTGGCGCCGCCCTAGTCAGGGTAGGTGGTGAGCGCAAGTCAGAAGGGCTCACAGTGAATGCGGCGGAGCGCCTGTGTTTTAAATGGCCAAGCTGTCCTGGTTTGTAGTTTAGGTGGCTACCCTTGTCGAGGGGCCAGGGCCCAGGCACGGCGGGATGGCAGCAGTGGGGGCTCAGTGGGGGGGCCAGGCGGCTCGTGGTTTGAGGAGGCAGGCGAATGAATTACGGTAGCACCAGACACGGCGGTCAGTGTTGAGCCCAGTGTCAGCATGCGATCTCCAGTGTGACCAGTATGTTTCCTTGGGTCACTGTATGGGCCTGGGAGCTTGCAGGGCTGCGTAGTATTGTCAGGGCGGGGTTGGGAGGAGCTCCTTAGTGTTGCAGATGACTGGGCCCTGCAGTACGCAGTGCATATGACATATGATGACAGAGCCCCTATGTCCCCCCCCCCCCCCGTGATACCGCCAGTAGGGCCTTCAGTGCTCCAGGGTGCAGTGGTGATGGGCGCAGGCCAGCCCAGCCTCTTAATATCTGGAGGTATGGCTCCCAAGCCCTACGCAGGGGCCGGCGTGTCCCAGGCCAAGGCTGAGATATGGCAATGTCCATGTGCTGCGTGCGCTACGATCTCGCCATGCCCCACCGGCATCCGGTTCACCGCTTCAGGGGGGGGCGGGGAGAAGGCGCAGAGAGGCCCCGACCCAGTGGTGCGCTCCAATCCTCCTCCATCGGGTTGCAGGGGACCGGGGGAGGCAGGGGTCCTCAGCCGTCCAGCGGAGCAGCTCGCTATGAAGGATGGTGAAGGGGAGAGCAGGAGAGATAACGGTAGATTCTAGGCACTACCAAGGCTGGCAGCGCCGGGCGGATGGCGGCGGCAGGAGCGCCAGGTCTTATTGCCCCCGGGAGGGGAGGTGCACCTACCTCCGCCGCCCGCAGTCGGCCGAAGCCCACGGCGGCAGCATCAGGGAGGGTGGGGGGGCGGACGGACGCCCGGCTCCCCCACCCTGCTCTCTCATCCCGGTTGTGGTTCCCGGTCAGTTCCGCACCCCTTCACTCACAGATGCAGCTCCAGAAGGGGCACGGCGGCGCCCACCACTCCAGCAGGTCTGCGAGGGCTGAGGCCGCAGCGGGCACCCCGTTCACAACTCGTCCAGGGTGCAGGCCCGGCGAGCCTCGTGTGGAGGACGCCACGGATGCCCCTAACTCGGGTCTGGTTGCTCGTTTCTTCAAGTTTTTTCAGCCGAGTGTGCCCTGTGATTGTGGGATGCAGTGAAGAAAATTTCAGGGCGTCCTGATGCCGGATGGCGCCGTTGTGCACGGATTGCAGTCGGTGGGCCACAGAGCTCTCAGGCTAGGCAGCCATGTTGCCGACTGCTCAACAGCACCCCCAGGAGAATGTACCTTTTGGGCTAGAATATGGCACCCCAAATGTCCCGGAATGCCTGATTTCAGAAGAAAGCAGGATGAGGGATTTGGTTGAATCACTGTACAATGCAAATGGTATTGATAAATTTCATGAAAATGACTTTGGTATTCCAGAACCAGGAGAACATGCCAGTCCATCATACCGTGAGCTAATGACAAAGGTAATAGATTATTTAGGATGGTCCAGACCTCCAGCCCAATTCATCCAAGATGATCTAACACACATATTGGATCATGGTCCTACTGAAGACCCAATACTACCTTTTCACGTAGCCTTGCAAAACAGGGAGACTCCAGATTCTATTCTGCCAGTGAATAAATCCCTTGCTTCAAAATACCGCCCTGCCAGTAACGACCCCGGCTACCTGTTTAAACATCCCACTCCCGAGAGTTTGGTTATACAGGCAGCCACAGCTTCTAACAAACTGCCGTACTCTTCTATCCCTCCGGACAGGGACGATAAACTTGGGGATGGCTGGGCACGGAAGGTATTTTCAGCTGGGTATGGCATTAAAATCAGCCAACTCCACATGTGCCTTGGCAAAGTTTTCGTACACTCTGGGAGTGCATTGCAATGGCGGTGGAGCACATACCAGAAGGGGACGAAAGGGAAAGATTCCTAGCCATCGTTAGAGATGGAAAGGAGGCCATGCAAGAATCCCTTGAATCTGGATTGGACACTGTAGATATTGTGAGCAGGTCCATGGGCACTAGCACGATAATGCGCAGATTTGCATGGTTTACGGAAGTCGGGTTTCGCACCAGATGTGCAGAACCGTCTCCTGAACATGTCCTTTGACGGGTCCCACCTTTTTGTCAGCAAAGCTGACGAAAGCCTTGAGAGGTTGCAGACCTCAAAGGCAGCTGCCAAGTCTTTGGGAGCTGCCATCAGGCAACCTGAGCCTTTTCGTGCACCAGGTCAATCTTGGAGGGGACGATCCTATCGTTACTACTACTCATATGGAAAGGTGAGAGGAATAGACGGGCAAAGGGGTCAGAGAAAGGCCACTCGCGGTGGACGAGGAATACGTGCAAATCCAGCTACAGCCATCAGCGGCTGCAGCACCTGCCTCAAAACGACTTTGAGGACTTGCATCACAAGACAACGGTAGGAGGCAGGCTGTCGCAACATCTGGAAGAATGGCGAGCCATTACTTCAGATGTTTGGGCTCTAGAAATAATAGCCCAAGGTTACTGCCTTCCTTTTCTAATGCAACCTCAAAGCAATCCACCAAGGAGACACCCTTTGAAGTTTTCAGACCTGCTCCTACAGCAGGAAGTTTTAACCCTGCTGGAGAAAGGTGCTATAGAAACGGTACCTGCAGCGGAGAGGAACAAGGGATGGTACTCCCTGTATTTTTTGATCCCCAAAAAGGACGGAGGACTGAGACCCATCCTGGACTTAAGAAACTTGAAAAAGTTCCTCAGGAAGGACAAGTTCAAGATGGTTGCCCTTTCTCAGATCCTCAGATTCTTCAGGCCCTTCAACTTCAGGATTGGTTGGTGTCATTGAACCTCCAGGATGCTTATTTTCATGTGCCGATTCATCTCAAGTACAGAAAATACCTGAGGTTCGTAGTTGGCGACTCACACTATCAGTTTCGAGTCCTGCCATTCGGATTGACCTCCGCCCTGAGGGTCTTTGCAAAACTGATGGTAGTAGTGGCAGTGCACCTCAGGAGAGGGGGAATTCATGTCTACCCCTACCTGGATGATTGGCTGATCAGAGCACGTTCTGCCGAACAGGCACTAGATCACCTGAAACTCACCTGCCACTTCCTCCACAGACTGGGCTTCTCCCTCAATTTCAAGAAGTCCCAAATGACACCTTCTCAACTGCTCCAATATATAGGAGCTGTATTAGACACATCTCTGGGAAAGAGCTTGCCTCCCAGGTCGAGGGCCCAAGACATTCTTCAGGTGGTTTCCAAATTCCAAAATGCCCAAAACTTCAGGCCTACGACTTCTTAAGGTTACTCGGCCTCATGGCATCCTGCATCTTTCTGGTGCCGGAGGCACGTCTGAGAATGAGATCCTTTCAATGGGCTCTAAAGACTCAATGGTCCCAGTTCTCGGGTCAAATGACGGATCTTCAATAGATTCCGAACAAGGTTCGGCAAGATCTTCTATGGTGGACTTGTTCCGAGAATATCATGAAAGGAGAACTTTTTTGGCAACCATGGCCGGAGATCACAATAGTGATGGACGCCTCACTCAAGGGGTGGGGAGCTCATGCCAACGATCTGACAATCAGCGGTCGTTGGTCTCTGTCGGAGTCCAAACTACACATCAACCTTCTGGCGCTGAGAGCAATCAGACTAGCGCTGAAAGCTTTCCTGCCATCTGTCGGAGGAAAGCATGTCTTGATAATGACGGACAACACAGTGGCCATGCATTATCTAAACAAAAGAGGAGGTGTAGGGTCACTACCTCTGTGCAGAGAGGCAATGCAACTCTGGTATTGGGCAATTCAAGAAGGAATCTCTTTAACGGCAGTTCACCTAGCCGGGGAAGAGAATATGACGGCAGATGCTCTGAGCAGGCAGAGCACAGTGTCCCACGAATGGGAACTGGCTCAGGAAGTCATTAAAGAGATCTTTGCCCTTTGGGGAACCCCTCCAGTGGACCTATTTGCAACCGGAATCAACCGTAAGTGCAAAAGGTATTGCTCAAGGGAATTTCCCCCGAGAGGAGCCCTGGGGGACGCGTTCGTGGTGGAGTGGAATCTCCCACTATTATACGCGTTTCCTCCGATTCCCGCCATTCCTCAGGTCATCAGGAGACTGAGACGCTTCGGGAGCCGCGTGATCCTAATTGCCCCGGATTGGGCCAGGAAAACGTGGTACCCGGACCTTCTACACATGTCCAATAGTCCCCCAGTACGTCTTCCTCGGAGAGAGAACCTTCTCTCTCAAATGGACGGTCAGGTTCTCCATTCAGAGGTCAAAACGCTCAACTTTCACGCTTGGTATCTGAAAGGCTGAGATACAAGGATTGCAACCTTCCAGATGACGTCATGGAGGTGTTGCTTTCGGCAAGAAGGCCAGCAACAAAGTCTCTATACCGTTGCCGTTGGAAAAAGTTTTGCAACTGGTGCAGAGAAAAGAATGTCGATCCTTTTCTATGTTCTATTCCGGAAGTACTATCCTTCCTCCTGACCCTAGCACATAGAGGTCTAAATGTTGGAACCATTAAAGGTTATCTTGCGGTGCTTTCCACCTTCAAGCGCTCGTCGGAAGAATGATCCTACTTCAAAATTCCTTTGATAGTACAATTCTTAAAAGCACTCACTAATGTGTTTCTTCCTTACCCATTTCAAGTGCCAATTTGGGATCTCAATTTGGTCCTAAAATTCTTAATGTGTGCTCCTTTTGAGCCTTTGCACACTTGTCTATTAAGGTTACTGACATGGAAAACTGCTTTCCTAGTTGCTTTAACATCTGCAAGAAGAGTGAGCGAATTGCAGGCACTGTCTTCTGGGCCCCCCTATACTGTGTTCCATAAGGACAGAGTTGTGTTGAGGGTTAAACCCTCATTTTTACCAAAAGTGGTATCTGATTTTCATTTAAGTCAGAGAATTGTCTTACCCGCATTCTATCCTCCACCTCATCCTAGTTAGGAGGAGGAAAGATTACACAGGTTGGATCCGAAAAGAGCTTCTCTAGGCTTTCTAAGCTTAGAGTGGATAATCAACTGTTTATTGGCTACACAGGAAAGAAATTGGGTCAGTCAGTGACACAGCAAACAATATCACGCTGGATTGTGCTTTGTATTTCAGAATGCTACAGATTAGCACAAAAAGACCCACCAGAAGGTCTAAGGGCTCATTCCACCAGAGGCATCGCCTCTTCAACAGCCCTACAAAGAGGTGTTCCTATAAGGTCCATTTGTGAAGCAGCAACTTGCTCCTCGTTGCATACTTTCTCAAAATTCTATAGCCTGGATGCTTCCCAGTCTAAGGAGCTTAATTTTCGTAAAGCAGTACTATACTCGGCCATCTAAGGGTATCGAAAAATCTAACCCCTCCTCCAAAGGAATTGTCCATAGTGCTTTGGGAGTCTATCTAAGATGAGGAATACGTTGGAGGACACAATCCACTCGAAGAATAAGTTACTTACCAACTGGTAACGTTCTTTTGATTGGATGTTGCTCCAACGTATTCTTCCTCGCCCTCCCATCCTACCCCTCTGTAGATTTTTCTGAGCTATTGCCACTCCAACTCTCGCAAGGCAAAAACCTGTCTGCCGGCACAATCTGCACAGTGAAAAATCAATAATGAAGGGGGAAAAACAGAACTGAGGCCAACGGGTGCCGTGCATGCTACTTATACACCCGATGACGTCACCCTCGACGGAGGCCTTAGAGGGACCATCGACTCGACGACATCGGCGCCCTCTGCTGAAATTTTTTTCTGAATCTGCTAAAGCTGGATGGAATACATCTAAGATGAGGAATACGATGGAGGAACATCCAATCGAAAGAACGTTACCAGTTGGTAAGTAACTTGTTCTTCTTCAAGGTTTCTTGTCACTTTCAAAGGGGAAAGGCCTCAGAGGGGGAGCTCTTCAACACATGTCCTGTTTCCTATAGGTTTGGTGATGAAAGGCAGTTTAGAATTGTCTGCATTCACAATCTGCCCACAACATTCCAATTTAGACTACTACCGAGGGAACCCACCATCTTGGCCTGGGTTAGAGCCCAATTCACCATTTTGGGTACTGAAGTCCGTAGATCTCGGAGAAAAACCATTAAGGAAAAAAGATAACTACCCTCTGTAATTAGTTCCGTAACCCGCCGTAATCTGCCTCCTTCCAACCTTGTGTATCCTTGTTCTTAGACTGGATCTGACCCTGACACTTAGAAGCCATGTTGAACGCTGATATTATAGAGCCTTCTCAAAGCCCCCAGTCCTCACCTATCGTATTGGCCGCTAAACCAGACCAATCTGAGATTTTGTATCGACTTCCAAAAGGTTAATGAATTATCCCAATTTGATAGTTATCCCATGCTTAGGATTGACAATATTATTGACTGGTTAAGAGATGCAGTGTATCTGTCCACCATTGATTTAACTAAACGTTATTGGCAAGTTCCTGTCAACCCTCCCGATAAACAATAACTGCCTTTTGCATTCCCATGGGTCTTTTTCAATTCAAGGTTTTACCTTTTGGTTTACATGGGGCTCCAGCCGCCTTTCAAAGGTTGATGTATCTATTTCTGCTGCCATATACTTCCTTTTGCAGTGCTTATATATTGATGATATCATACAGAGCAAATTATGGAAGGAACATATGAGTCCTCTGTATTTGGTTACCCGAGCTTTAAGGAAAATAGGATTTACTGCAAACCCAAAGAGATGTCATCTAGCTAGATCAGCAGTGAAATAAACTAGGGTTCTCTGTAGGAAATGGATTGGTTCAGCCTCAAATGGAAAACGTTAAAGCAGTTGAAGAAACCCCAACTCCTAAGACTCAGAACGAATTGAGAGACTTTCGGGGACTGATTTATTCCTAATTTTTCATCTATAACATCCATTCTAACAGATACATTTAGGAATGCATAACCCCAGAAGCTTAAATTGCACCCAGAAGATCAAGAGAGTTTTGACAAACGAAAGCACATCTTGTGTAGTGAACCTGTGTTGAAAGTGGCAGATTTAAATAGGGAATTTATCCTACAGATGGATGCGACACTTAATGGTCTTGGGGCGGTTCTTTCCCATTGTCATGATGGTATCGAACACACATCATTCCCTTGAGAGAAGAACTATGCTGCTCTTGAACTGACGGCTTTGGGTATCCAATGGACCATGACCTTATTAAAATTATCTAACCGGTAGAATGTTTCGGCTTGTCACATGTTAAGCATCTGTAAGGGCACTAATGCAAGAGTCATGCACTGGTTTCTTGATTTACGGCCCTATTGCTTTTCTGTAGAACCAGTGACATTAGGGAAAGGGTATGTGATGAATCCTGTGACATCATCTCAAAAGCCCTGGTTTGGAACTCCTCTCACATGGCCAGGGGAAGGCAGCCGCTTCCTGGGCCTCGGGGGATATTATGAGATAGGATCGTGTGGGGAGACCCATATCAAGGGATGGTGGTAACTCCATTAACACACAAATCTTCCCCTAAAGCTCTCGTGGCATATTGTAAAATGTTACCAAGAAATGTTACTGCACATAATATTAATGACATTTGCTGTTTCCTCTAACCCTCAGTTTGAAACAAAGTGACTTTGGGAAACTTGGAAATATTATGAATTTCAATGTCCAGAAGGCATATGTACTGGGACAAGGAAGAGGAGGGAAACTTTGAGGATCACTGGTGATGTAACAGACTTGCTAGTTGTTTCAATTCTAAACAGCTCAGCGGGACATTTAAATTGTAAGCTTAGACGCAGCTGATGGGCAGAGGAATGAACAGGATAGCGGCAGGAGAAGCAGAAGCCGACGCAGTTGCCACGGTCGCAGTCAGAGAAGAAGTCGCAGGATTCTGCAGAGAGTGCGCAGCAGGAAGCAGAAGCGTGGAAGAACGCTGCAGTGCGAGAAGCCCACCAGAGAGGGAGAAGCGCTTGCGAGTGACAGAGTACCTCTTCAACAGACTGGCTTACCCGAAGTCCCCTGTTAGCGGCAGCAACCACCGTAGAGCTGTCAGCAGCGCTGGTTGACCATAGCGGGTCTGACAGTGGCTTGAGGTTTCTCCATCATGGGGTCTGGCATGGATTCACATGCACATGAATATTCCCCGTCGTCAGGCTGGGAAACCTCGGTAAAGAAAGAATCTGTTTCAGTATCACTTCTGAACTGCCGTTCTCCTAACATTCACTGGTCTCTGGGTCATACTGCCCCCAGCCAATGACTGCCTTCTAGCTAAGCCCCTCCTCTGGCAGCCATCTTCAGATTTTTACTGCATGTTCAAGTGTTGGGAGTCCTCGTGCTTTCACTGCTTGGAGGATTCCAGAAGCTTCTTCAAGGCCTACACCGCGTGGACATGGCGGATGAGAAGGACTCAGAGCCCCTGTTCAAGATTTGCCCAGGCTTCAGCCTGCGGAACGTCTTTTCGGACGATGGACATTCCCTGTCCCTCTACTGCCTGCACTCTGACCTGACACACGTGGAGGATGACTGTGCGTCTTGTCAGGACATGGTGCCCCGCACGCTGAGCAATCGGCGCAGGCGTCTCAACGAGTGGCTGCAGGCCAAGGCCCCTGCTCTTGGTGAGTCCCAGCAGCATGCCTCCCCTGACCAGAAGAAAGTTGAGCGGTCTTCTAAGACCTTTGAGGGCGCCCCTCCCACGGGGGCCCAACATAAGGCTAAACACCTCAAGTCCACTGTCCCCGGGAGTGCTGTTGCGACGGGCTCCTCGGCGGCCAGGGTGAGTACAGCGTCTCCAGCGGCTTCGACCATGAGCCAACGCTCAGTATCTTCAAAGAAGAAGTTGGACCGTCCGGGCACGCTCTTGGAGTAGACCCAGACAGGCCCTCCGGAGAAGACCAAGGGCAAGCAGGGCTCAGACCCTCCCCCCAAGGTGAAGGCCGCAAACTTGACCAAGGATGTGAAGGCCCAGGTACATCTGACGAAGGCCCAACCTTCCATCGAAGGAGTGGTGGCATCCCTTGCGAAGACCGCCGTGGCGGATCCGCAGGGCACGGCCCCAAAGGCAAGAGTATCCCTGCCTGACGGGAGGGAGTCATCTTTTCAGCCCATCGAAAAAGACACCAGAGAAGATGATGCCTATCATTTCACCGAAACCGTCTGTTCGTCGCAGAGAAGGGGGGGGGGCATGGTAGCCCTCCAGGGCATGGCTATCTCCTCAGCAGAGGAGCTTACCAACCTCCAGACCTGACCACTAGGAGAGAGACTAGGAGCAGCAGGGCATTGAGGGCTTGGAGGACCAGCCTGAGCCGCAAATGCCCTCTCTTTCGTCGCCACAGCCACCTCAGTAACCACCTGGTGATATCTCTGTGGACATTCCCGCTGCTCTGCATACCCTATGCTTGGAGATCCGGACGAGGATGCCTCTTGCACTGACGGCCCCTCCTGCGGCACTGGTACCATCGGGGGAGCCACCATCCAAGAAGAGGAGAGTTCACCCTCCGCCTCCTTGCCACCCTTCACCACCCCGCCCCCGAGGGATGAGACGGATCCTGACATGGCGACGACGGACACTGGGACGGACGACGACGACGGATTGGGGGATCTCCTGTCTCCGCCTCCCAGACCTTCACCGCCCAACAAGATAGGCTTGTTCCACGCCATGATCTACACGGCCACAGAGCTATTCCAGCTTGTCCCTGAGGAGAAGAAGAAAGAGTTTTCCTATACCAGCTCCGCGAGGTGAAGACCATACTTTCGATCCCGCTTTTGGATGGCGTTTGGGACAAGGGGTTGTCACTTCCTTGGCCCGATGAAGAGGGACCATTATGAGAAGAAATACAGGGTGCCGGACTCTGCGCCTAAGTGCTTGCGGTCCCAACTGTCTCCGGACTCTGTGGTTTCGCCGGCAGCCAAGAAGTCATCTTCGGGCTCCTCCTCTTCGGCGGCCTACTTCCCCCTCCTCCCCACCACTCCCCCGGACATTTAGGGGAATAAGTTGGATGCCATGGGGCGAAGAGTTGTCACGTCGGCGGCGACTACCATTAAGACCGCCCTCGCCATTGTGGCACGTTACGACAGGGAGCTTTGGTTGAAGATCACTCCCATCCTGGACTTCCTTCCTGACGACAAGAGGGCGGAAGCTTTGGAGATTCTACAGGAAGGCGAGGTGGCATTGGACCACGCCATTACACTGGCCATGGACATCGCCAACACAGGGTTCTGCCAAATGGGCAACTGCGTTTGCCTTCGTCGGCAGGGCTGGCTGAGGGCCACACATTTTCGCCAGGATGTTCAGTCGAAGGTGTTGGACATGCCCTTTGACGGGGACAATTTGTTCAGGAAGACCGTGTACGAGTCTCTTCAGGCCATCAAGGCAGACACTGAGACGGCTCGTGCCTTGGGCACACTTCAACAGCTATGTCCGTCCTTTCGGACTTCCGGCGGAAAATCCCAAGGTTCTTCCAAAGGATTCAGTGGAGGTGTTTCGTCCTACCGTCCACCCTCTCGCTCGTCGGCCCAGGAGACCTGCAGGGGCCGTGCCAAATCTGGAGGAGGACGTCGTCATCTCCAAGGCCCCCAAAGCGGCGCTTTGACGTCAAAACAGGATAGAACCAGCCATGGCGTCGGGCCCCCACCCATTCACCCCGGTGGGAGGCCGGTTGGCGTATTTCGTCAGCGTGTGGAAGACCATCTCCACCCACCGTTGGGTGCTGGACGCTCTCGCCCACGGACACACCCTGGAGTCCAACGGAAATGACCCCAAACCACATCCCTCAGCTTCTGCTGGAAGTGCGGACCATGCTAAAAAAGGGTGCAACAACGCTCGTCCCAAAGAGGCTCCGGTGCTCTGGAGTGTACTCGCGTTACTTCCTCGTCAAAAAGAAGACTGTCGGTTGGAGGCCCATCCTAGACCTCCGCCGTCTGAACAAGTACATGAAGTCTCAAAAGTTCCAGAGGGTGTCTCTTCAGCACGTGCTAGGAAAGCTAGAAGAGGGGGATTTTCTATTGTTGCTGGACTTGGAAGATGCCTATTTTCACATTGCCCATAACAAGGGCCACCGCAAGTTCCTGCATTTCGTGGTTCAGGCGCAACATTACGAGTTCAAGGCCCTTCCTTTCGGATTGAAGTCGGCGCCAAGAATTTTCACCAAGTGCCTGGTGCCGGTGGTGGCACAGCTGCGTCTACGCGGCATCCACGTATTCCCTTACCTGGACGACTGGCTCATCCGGCCAAGCTCAAAGGACATCGCCGTCGAACACACAGTGAGGACCGTCCAACTCCTGACGGAACTAGGGTTCTCAGTGAACTATGCAAAGTCCTGATTGACTCCATCGCAGGATGCTCGGTTTCTGGGATCCTGACTCAACATAGTGTTGTGCATGACGTCTTCGTCAGAGGACAGTATAGCAGCCATTTTGGGCAAGGTGCAATGGCTGTTGGCCCTAAAGGTCGCAACGGTGAGATCCATCAAGTCTCTGCTCGGCATGATGTCATCATGCATTTACCTCATCCGACTATGCAGGCTGCGGATGCGTCCACTACAGGAGTTCCTCGACGGACTTTGGATACAGGTGTCGGGAAGCTTCAGGACAAGATCAAGTTCCACAAGAGCTTCTGTCGAGCAATACAGTGGTGGGCAGTCTGCTCACATCTGTCCGGAGGCGCAGATTTTGAGACCCCAGTGTACCAGGAGACGGTCACGACGGACGGCTCAATAGAAGGTTGGGGTACTCACACCGGAAGTCTTCACACAAGAGGCCTGTGGCTGCCGCAGCTGCAAGCATTGTTTTGAGCCCTCCAGTCCTTCTTGGCGTCCCTCAAGAGCAAGGTGGTGCAGGTCTTCACGGACAATACTATCACAATGTTTTACATCAGGAAGCAGGGGGGCACCAAATCCCCAGCGCTCTCCAAAGAGGCGCAGGGCCTATGGCACTGGGCTGTAGCCCAGAGGATGTTCCTCATCCCGTTTCATCTGGCAGGAGTGAAGAACACTGTCTGACTCTCAACAGGGAGCTGCGCTCTTGCCATGAGTTGGAGCTTCGGCAGGACCAAGTGGATCACCTGTTCCGCAGATGGGGCAATCCCCATATCGATCTGTTTCCCACGGCGACAAACACCAAATGCCGGATGTTTGCCAGCAGGTTTCCCCAGCCAGGGAGCATGGGGGACGCATTCTCTTTCCACTGGGATGGCCTGTTTCTGTATGTGTTCCCTCTTTTGCTTCTTCGACTAGTCAATCAACTCAGACGGTCCCGGTGCAGAATGATCCTCGTCGCACCGGCAGATATGGTACCCGGACCTTCTGGAAATGTCGGTGTCCCCTCCAGTCAAGCTTCCGGCGGTTGCAGTTCTTCTCGCCAGGGAAGGTGGTGCGATTCTGCACCATGACCCAGGAACGCTGAACCTGAAGGCCTGGCTCCTGCAGCACTAGAGTTTGGGGGCTTCGATCTCCCAGCAGATTGTAAGGAGGTGCTTTTCAAGGCCAGAGCTCCATCTACTCTCCATCTACTGGCACAAGTGGAAGAGATTCGCCGTTTGGTGCCGTACTCAGAAGATTGACACTCTACGAGTCACTGCTACGCAGGTGCTTCTGTATTTGTTGTCGTTGGCCAAGGCAGGACTGGCCCATGCTTCCATCAATGTTCATCTGGCAGCCATCTCCCGCTACAGCAGATCTCCAGGATGATCATCCTTATGGTCGCATCGATTGGTCAAGGAGTTTGTCAAAGGACTATTTTGCTCGTTCCCGCCTGTGAAAGGCTGCGTCCCCAGCGTGGGAGCTCAATGTGGTGCTTACTAGGCTCATGGGTCCTCCGTTTGAGCCTATGCATTCGGCACTACTGAAATTTCTGTCGTGGAAAACCTTTTCTTGTAGCCATCACCTCCGCACGAGTGGGAGAGATCCAGGCCTTCTCTAGTAAACCACCTTATTTGACATTTCACAAGATGAGGGTAGTGCTAGGTACGCACCCCTCCTTCATGCCCAAGTTGCCGTCGGACTTTCATCTAAACGAGCCCTTGGTGTTACCTGTATTCTTCCCGACGCCTACGTCGCCGGCTGAGAGGACTTTGCACTCGCTGGATGTGGCTAGAGCGCTGAAGTTCTATGTGGACCGCACAAAGAGTTTCCGGAAGACGTTGCAACCTTTTGTGCACTTTGGCCCTGTGAACCATGGGAAGGCCCTCTCCAAGGCTTCCATTTCCAGGTGGCTCTCTGACTGCACGACCCATTGTCACTTGTTGGCAAACCTTCCTTTGCCTGGCCGCTCGAGAGCCCATTCGACCAGAGCGACCATTGCAACTACGGTGATCTTGTCTGGTGTGCCCCTGCTTGACATGTGCAGGGCTGCTAGGTGGAGGTTGACGCATACCTTCACGAAGTTCTTCTGCGTCGATGGGGATTCCAGGGAGGAGTCCAGAGTCGGCCAGGCAGTGCTACGCAACCTGTTTGCTTGATGGTGAGCCTGATGAGGTCGTCAGAGATGTTTAATGTTAAGATGCTTAATGTTGAGCCTTGCCACCTCCCGTGGTTGTGCATGTGTGTACTGCTATGCATTCTTTATTCATGAGCATGTGAATCCATGCCAGACCCCATGCTGGAGAAGGAACAAGTTACTTACCTGTAACTGTTTTTCTCCAGCCTTAGTCTGGAATGGATTCACATGCGAACCCTCCCTCCTACCCCTCTGGGGCTCTTCTCTTGGTGCTGCTGCCACTTTACGTGCTACCAAATCTGAAGATGGATGCCAGAGGAGGGGCTTAGGTAGAGGGCATTCATTGGCTGGGGGCAGTATGACCCAGAGACCAGTGATTGGTTGTTAGGAGAAAGATAGTTCAGAAGTGAAACTGAAACTGATTTTTTTTCTTTACAGAGGATTCCCATCCTGACGACGGGGAATATTCATGAGCATGTGAATCCATGCCAGACCCAGGCTGGAGAAAAACCATTACAGGTAAGTAACGTGTTCCCTCCCCTGCATTGAAGTCGCAATGTAGCCCCGTAAAAACACCCAGAGATGCCGAAGGAAGCCAGTAAATTTATCTAGAGAGAGAGGTAACCCTGGGGCACTTCGTAAGGGATAGTTTTAACTCTGACAATTGTGAAATCCTACTAAGTAGAAAAGAAGGGCAAACGGGATACAATTATCCTCACATGGGACATCAGTTTGGGAAACCTGGAGACTGCATTGCCACCAGCCAAGAGCATATAAAGTAGAGAAAGAAGGGCAAACAGGGTACAGTTCTCCTCACATTGGATATCAGTTTGTGGAAATCTGGAGCCCGCATTGTCACCAGCCAAAAGACTGTAAGGAAGAGAAAGGAGGGCAGAAAGGGTGCAATTGTCCTCACAGGGGACACCAGTTTGGGGAAACCTGGAACCCGCATTGCTGTCGCTGCAAGCAGAGAAACCATTTAGAGTTATTTGAACTTAAAAGCATTCCTGGCGGGCAAGTAGACCAGGGAAGGAAAAGTTTGTTGTTTTCAAATAGAAAACTTTGTGGTTATAAAGAAGGTTGTGTGTGAAGTTTAAACCATACGTGGCAGGCGAGTGAACCAGGAAAGGAACAGTTCAGGGGCGTTATTTGGGGTCGTCAAGGGTCACAGCCGCAACCCTGTGGTCTCCCTTGCTATCCCTGCAATCTCCCTTGCTCCAGTGCCCAGGAGCATCCATGGGGGCCCTGCCACACAAGGTCTAGGGGGGGTCAGCACAGTCCTCACCCATCGGGGTAAAGGCTGGGCCAGGTCTTGCAGCATGAGAAGGAAACGCTCACTATGGGTTGGAGCTTACCTTAACATGTGGGATGTGTCACATGCCATGTTCAGCTCCAACCCCTTCGCCTCAGGCTTCCTCACTGCTCATATAGAGGAACCAGGAAGCTCTCCCAGCTACCTGGTTCCTGTTTGTGAGCAGCACAGAGGAGCCAAGGGTGGCCTGGATTGACAGACCAAAGCTGGAAAAACAGGTAAGAAGGCTTTTTTTTTTTTAAAATGTGATATGTATTTTGCATGTGTGAAGTGCGTGTCAGATGAATGTTTGTGCTGTGGGTCAGTGAGTGGTAGGTGAATGAGAAGAAGTGTGATTGTGTGTGTTTGAATGTTCTGGGTGGGTGTGTGCCTGTGTATAGAATGCCTTGAGAGGGGTGTAAGAGAAGGTGTTTGAGTGAGGCAGTAACTGGTGGGTGAATGAGCATCTATGTGATGGTGTGTTTCAGTGCTCTGGAAGGGTACATGTCTGTGTGGAGAATGCAGTATGAGTGGACGGAAGAGAAGCTGTATGGGTCAGTGAATGAGTAGGAATGTGATAGTGTAAGTTTGAATGTTCTGTGTGTGCGTTCCTTTGTTGAGAATGCAGTGCAAGTGGACTTGAGAGGTTTATGGGTGAGTGAATGATGAGTAGGAGTGTGTGTGTGTGTGTGTGTGTGTGTGTGTGTGTGTGTCTAGGAGACTTGGGATCTCTAGAGAATTTTTGACACATCCTTTATTGACTTTGCAGGTTTTACTGGTATTTTCAGGCAAAGCCAAGTTTATGTCCGTCATTACTTGGCTTGACTGGCATTTTGGTACAGCCAGTCTAGCTATTTATTACTGTGGCATGACATTTATTTCTCCCCTTCTTTGATAAGCCAGCATGATAAGTAGTATTACCTCGCTAGACTGACGTTTTGGTGTAGCGGCCTGTATATTTCTTACTGTAGCATGACTTTTTATTAGCTGAGCATCTATGATGAAGCAAGGATAAGTGTTCTTATGAGTCTAGACTGGCTTACACTGGAACCAGTTTGGACAAGTTTTTTTATTGTAACAAATCACTTTTAATCGCCAAATCAACAGGAGTATTTTCTTTAATAGGAGTACTGCCATTTATTGGCAGAACCAGCTTTGTGCCTAGTGCCAGTAATGGTATTGTAAAAAATATCTTGAAGCAAACATGCATACGTTGGTGGAGCCAGCATGGAAATGTATGGGCACAGCCAGCATGAAAATGTTTTTTATACTGGAATATATTGCAGGGTCCGGCACGACAATGCATTGGGAAATGTGCTTGTGCATTTTTGGTGACTTGCATCTATTGTACCTTTTTCATGAGTTACCCTACACCCTACAAAACCAATGGAATACTTTCTGGCCTTTTACCCACATTTTCACAGAAAGTGTGCTTTGTAATGCACCATTTTAGCCCATTATTCAAAACATTTACTCATGGGAGGGGGCAAGAATCTCCCTGAGCCCCCCCAACCCAATTTTGTTAGTTCGGGCCTCCTTGCTATGCTCGGTCACAATTGCATACTTGTGGCAAATATTTACACCCTCCAATAAAACTACTCACCAACTCTCAGGAATCGGTGTACCCGGGTCCCCAAGGTTTCCTATGCACCTACTAGTTTGCACCCTAAAGTCAGTACTCCCCCCACCCCCAAACCGTCATGCCCGTGACTCCACGTTCCCGACCCTGCAGAGGCTTATTACCATGCAGATGAAAGGTGCAGTTTCTTGGGCAGTGGAGGTGGCTGTGGCAACGGTGGAAGCCTCTGTATGCACGTCACACGGCTAGAGGAAAGCACCTTTCTCCCAAAGACGTGACACAGTGAGAATAAAGACTGCCTTCTCCGGCACTGCAGTGCTTCTGATTGAGGTTGTTTTCTTGACGCCTGTGTTGTTGCTCTGAGTATCCTGCTTCTGACTCGTTGTTTTGTTGTTCTGGACCTGCCTCTGCCTGACCCTTGTCGGTTTCTGAATACGTTAAACTGTTACTGACCCTGCCTGCCCAAAGGACTGCTTCATCTCACGAGTTTGTACTTTTTCTGCCTTCTTGACTACCAGACCTTGCCTGCACTTCGGATTGCTTTGCTGTACGTCTTGTACCTCTGCTGCCCGCTCAACGACCGTATCTCGCCTGCTTAACGGATTGCTTTTGGATTTCCCTTCCGGACCCTGGAACTACTGTTTAACCACTCGCACGTGAATATTCACACGGATCTCCCTGGGCGCTCTTTGTTGCCTTGTGTGCACATGGACTTGAGATGCTTGCTGCTTGTACACTACCTTTGCTAGGCGTCCTTGTGCCATCCGGATAGGTCCTTTTTGTTATCAATCAGGATTCAGGACTTCCAGAACACACTGTTAAGAAGAGACCTCTCTTCCAGTAAGGACAGTCATTTTCTCCCACTTTGCCTTATCTGCTTGTTTTTTCTGTTCACTAAGTTGGGGTTTCTTTTTGTATTCGCAGGTACCACCAACCATCTGGGAGGCAAAGGAGACGCTGGTGCATGCTTTGCTCACTAAGTCAAACCATTTCTCTACAGGGGACTCCTCACCTATTCTGGGGTTAGTTTTATCTGGTCAGCTCTTGTTTAGTGCGTGACTCATTACCACATTCTAAACAGTCTGCTTTTCTCCACAGCCGGCGTGTTGTGTATGTGTCCCAATCTTCGGACTAATAGATCCCTCTGATTGTCAGCATCACACAACAGAGGGCTACATTGGTTGGAAGAACTCGTCTTCTACTAAACAAGTGTTCATCCTGATGGCTCTTGGTTACTCCTATCACACTGCAGAGACAGTTCTGGTGCTGACTCATAACACCACCCACCACTGGTGGCTGTTATGTTTGGGGGCCAGGTGCCGCCCCTTTGTTTCAACGCTAGGTGAAATATTTGAACTTTGATTAAAAAAACTGATTTTTTTCTTTCACTTGGAGTAGTGCATGCCAGTGCAGGCCCATAATCTTTATGGACATTGCACACATGTGCTGGTCCAGGCCGGACTGGGGTGTGACGTGCCCTTTGCTTTAAGGAGCTTTGGGGGGGGAGAGTGCCCCCGAAGTATGTGCTACCCCACTGATTGGGCTCTGCTCATCTTGAACAGATTCAAGTGTGAAGTGAATGGTTGAGAGGGATCACAAAATCGGCCAGGACCCTGCGCTGGTACAACACTGTTTAAGAAAATAAGCGCTGGACACAGCGTGTCAGAAATGAGTCATGAAGTGACCCACGAAGTGACCCACCCCTCCCCACTGTGAGAAACCAAAGGGTGTCTGACGGACTAGTCCCTTGGGATCTGTCATCCAGGTGGCCAGGGCACAGCCATCGCTATTGAATCCAGACCGCAGGGTTGGATCAGTGCGGGAGGATCACCTGGATGAGGGTTCCCTGGGGAGTGGGGCACCCGGAGGAGAAACTCAGTATCCCTGTTCCCATTTCCCTGTCGAACACCCTCGTTCTATGTACTATCTAGGAACTTTATCTCCCCCTTTCCTACACACACACACTCTGCCGTACGGACAAAGCGCTTCAGGGAGAGACTGACTCACGCACAGTCAGTTTGACATGTCCCAACATCAGGGTCAGGCACTTGACCTTAATAATTCGCACCTGACTCCTGTTACTTTTCACCACTGGGATAAAAGGCAGAGTATGAGAGCATCCAGAGATCGAGACGAGAAGGGCAACCAAAGCGATCAAGACCAGCAGAACGGAAAGGCAGGAAATCCCGGGAAGGTGACGCGACTATGGAAGCAGATCAGACAGGACCAGGAGGCGAAGGAAAAGCTGTGGTCCTACCAGCTGCGAGGTGAAAGTCGCTGCAGAATCCCAAAGGGGCAACTCCCTGCCACTGCAGAAGATCACATCGGTACCTCCTTCATGTGCGGCGTGAGGACTTGAAAGGAGCCTAGCCGCGCTGGGCCAAATGCCTTGACTGAACGGAAGGGCTTGATAAACTGTATCAGTCGCTGCCGGTGAGTGAAAAGGGAGACCGGCTTGTGTTGATAAATGATAAGGACATTAACGCTTGAAGTGCGCGTTAGGTTGTTAAGAAACCGCAAGCGAAAGCACATTGTAGCAAGAAGGAAGAATGCCGAGATTGTGCGTGAGAGAAGCCGTGAAACAAAATAACTAAGAAAGGAGGTGAATAGACAAAGTGGTCACACGAGGGGAAAGTCAAGGGTACAAGCCCCCTCGTATAGTCTTTGACAAGAAGTGAAAGGAATGGCAGATACCAGAAGGCCTCGGAAGAGGAGGACGGTATGAACCTTTGAACTGTATCCAGTATTGTGGGTTGCGCGTAGGATGGCAACTGTGAGAAAGAGAAGCTTGATTGTGAAAGTAAACGCACTTGCTACAATCTTAAGTGGCTCGGCGAGACGCGATCGTCTATCTGAAGTCTTTATATCGAACTGGCAAGTACGTAATAGTGAAAGCGTGTAAGACTGCAAAGTAACCAGTGTGATGCTGGCAGTTTGAAGGCTCCTGCCGATCGAGGGAAGCCAAAACTGCCTACTGAGGAATGTCTGAGCCCGGAGGAGGGGGACCTGAGTGAACCAGTGAAAATGAACCAAATATTGGTTTAAAAAGACACTGAGTTCCTGAATGTTATAAGCTAGTAGAACCGGTAAAGTTAACTGAACTGTGATTTGAAGGCTAGAGTCAGATCCTCCAGCTTATAGTGATTTTGCGATCCCGCAAAATGCAGCGAAAATGGCCGTTTTGCGCAAAATGCTGCGAAAATGGCCATTTTGCGCAAAAACAGCAGTTTTTACAAAAAAACCCTGCAAAAACTACAATAAAAAAAAAAAAATCCTCAGGGTCCCAGATTCTCAAAACGTTATCAATGCAAGAAATGGAATACGCAAACACATCCCATCACTTGCGCCCAAAAAAAGAGCCGCCCAATCCACAAGGGACACTTGAATGGGCACATTTTACTAAAATGTGCCCATTCAGGTGTCCCTTGTGGATTTTATATGCGTGCCCATTCAGATCGCCTTTTTCACCTCTAATTAAATCAGGGGTCGTTTCTGCCAATTTAAAAGCACATCCTAAATTTCCACACAAGATGCACTTTTAAATGTGCAGAAATTGTAGGCAACCCTACGCGCACAGGAGCTGGGGGTGCCACTACATGACAGGGGGCCTCATTACAAGTCTGGCAGTAGCTCTGCTGGTAAAAACGGCACGGCTGGCGCCAGAGTAATTTTTTTTCTGGCAGTCCCTCCGGCCAGATGCTCGGAAAAAGAAAATCCCCATTCCCATCGAGTCCCATTGGACTCGATGGGAATGTGGAGGACGGATGCACCTGCATTGTGTGCAACAGTGCTGGTGCATCCGTCAACGTCTGCGAGCGGGTGCCGTTCTGCCCTCCAGGTCAGACCTGGCGGACTGAAAGGCACCCGCTCGCAGAACTCGTAGTTTGCTGGTCCAGAAACAACAGTAGCGGCAAGTTTACCGGTACTGTTGTTTCCGGACCGGCAACCTCATAATGATCCCCAGGGTCTTTCTTGACCCGGTCATGCATTTTTTAAAGGTATATGAACCGCTGCTATGTCGCTTGGATTTCTGTTCCTGAAACAGGATAGAAATGCATTTTTTGGGACGCATTTTACAGTGGACGTGCTGCGAGCTTGCAGAACACTGTCAGGAGAGCGCTTCTATTCAAGGCACTACTCATTTTGACAGCCAAAAATTGATCAAATGGTACAATTTGACCTATTTCACCAGTACCATTTGATCGATTTTTATAAATCCCAAACATGTGGCGCGGGGGTTGCGGGGTGTCCCCCACTTTCTCAAAATTGGAGGCGGGGCACTGAAAACAAAACCAAAAAAAAACCTAAAAAGGGACCCTGCGGCGTCGGATCCGTCCTGCGTTAGAGGGACTGATCTGACACTGCAGGGTTGGAGGGGAAGCGGCAGTGACCAAGCAGTTAACTAGGGGAGGGGGTGGGTTGGTGGTGAAAGGTACATTTTGGGTTGTTTGGCTGAAGTGCAAATCTATTTGTGGCAAAATTGAAAAACTGTTCTGCCAAGCCAGAGACAGCTGGGATTCTTCCTATTAAATGAATACAAAAGATACATAATAATGACACCCTGACTCTTTTAGCCTTGCATTCTGCCTCTTTCCTACAATGCGGCAATCTAATACCCTCCAGATAATACAAAATGTCCTGCAAAAATGCTGCAATAAATAAAGGTTTGTGCCGCAAAATTTGCCATTTCATGCCGCAAAATCCTGGAAGGTCTGTACAGTGAACCCGACGGAGGGATGCCAAGTGAAAGCAAGTGAAAGTTAATCCTGCATTTTTATTAAGTGACTGAACAGTGGTGTAAAGACAAAGGTGTACCCACTGAAGGGGTATCCAGAGAAAGCCGTAGAAGAGGTGCATGGTGAGAGCTTGGGAAAAGTCTTGAGCTGCCGAGCAAATGACATTGATTTGAGGGATTCTGCCTTTTCGGAAGAAACAGCTTCCTGATGCCTATAGACTCAAGGGGTGCTCACAGTCATGCCATTGTTCAGCCTTATCCTGTGATGCAACGTGGGGAAGGAAGTGTATTAGTTCAGCAGTCCTGAACTACCAAAACCCTTTTAGATATTTCAGTTTGCATTACGCTCTTTTGTTATAAATATCGTTGTCCCACAACCTTTTGTTATATGGAGTACGGATTTGGCAATAGGTTTTTTAGTATAGGCCATTTTTGTTTTGACACAACACCACTAGGACAGCGTTTTTTTGCTTGATGGTCATAGCTTGCTCCCATCTTAAATGTAGGTTTAGATTGGACGTTTTTCTCACCCATACACTGTTCAGTAAACACCCTTTAATTGTACTCCTTGTGTCTGTCGTACTTCTGATAACCATGCCTTTCTTACACCACTCAAACACCTTCTTGGCAAGGGCTTTGTGGAAGCTTTATTCATGGACCGGTCCTGGGGCGGTCATTGAATAAGGCACCTCGCACTTAGAGCTCTGAAAATTGTAGATGCATTGAGCCCCACTCTTAAGGGAAGTGCAGCCCTCCATCCCCACACCTCACCCCATTAAAAAAAAAAAATTGAAGAAGCGTCATGTATCAAAGCCTGGGACATTAATTTGTAATGTTTGGCTCTGGGGGCAACATGTGGTTGCTTGTCACATAACTTAAAGATAAATCCACATGGAGACCGATGGCCTGAGCTTACACCCGCACAATAGTTTCATCTATTGTAGTGGAAGCTGACTTTATATCCAGGGAATTTTGTTGATACCAAATCCTGGTCAATTATTCAGATTTCAGGCCTTGCTCATTCAGCATTTTGCTCCTGGTTAAACAGAAAGCGCACGCCTCCCCAGGTCATTGCCTTTTTGGCTTAACACATCAATGCCACAGATAACGAGTACTTCGGTGTCCGTTAATCTATAGATGTTTCATACACTAGCTGTAGCCTGCATTAGAGATTTCGGTTACCCTGTTACAAGTACTGCATTATGCATGTTTTACATATAGGCCCCACGTCGAAACTGGAAAATGACCCCATATGTGGAAACACGGGTGTTAGACGCATCTGAAGGTTATATTCCATCACTTCCCATGATGTACTTGGGGAGGGTAGGGTGAGGGAGGGTCAAATGACATCACAGCCTGAGATGTTATCAGAGGTCAAGGGACATGTGATGTCTCTTCCGCTACCCCTGCCATTTTGGTGAAATGTCGTCCCTGGAACAGTTGTCATCAAGGAGAAAACTTTGTTGCTATAAAGATTACTGTGGAAAGAAGATATTTACCTTGTCATTACTTTATACTTTTGACAAACTATTATGTAACAAGAGGCATTTGTTGTGCTGTCCTGACAAATATATCCTATGGAAAGAAGGGTTGTGACATTTTTCTAAGTGATCATTTGTACTACATAGAAAGAACACTGTGGAAGAAACAGGTGCTTTGGTTTTCAACAAGTGTTTTGCGCAAGAGACCTTTTCTTTACTCATTTGAAAGAACCGTTGGATGAAAGAAACCTTTTTCATTGAACTGAATAGAACATTGTTGAAACAGAACTCTTAGAAAAGCCTTCCTAAATTGATTAAGGGGAAGAGAATCGAACCCTGGTCACAAGAATTCCTTTATCGGAACACAGTTGGAACTTTTGCACATTTTGGTTAAACTAAAAACAGACATATTTACTGGCTGCATTTTGATTGTATATATTAGTGTGTCGGTCAGATACATTTGTACACAAGGTCATCTTTTGAATGGATTGTGTCCTCCCACGTATTCCTCATGTTTAGATATCTTTCCTTCCAGCGTTAGCTGCTTCAGAAAAATAATTAGGCAAGGGTGCTGTGCGTCGCGGTCGAACTGATGTACCTCGAGGGCCTCTGTCTCGAGGTTGACGTTATCACTAGTATAGATAACCCATGCAGCGGCCGTTTGCTTCAGTTCCATTTTTCTGCGATTGCTAACGCTTCGAGAATTCTGGCGTGCTTCGGTTTCCTCAAACTGCAACATTTTGAAAATGGCCTCGTCATCGGCTTCATGAGCCCCGAAGACCGGGTTCAAGAAGTGCCTTGACTGCGGCACAAGATGCCTATCACTGATGCCCATATAGTGTGTCTGTAGTGCCTTGTGAGTCGAGCACAGGACGGCGGACTGTGGGTCTTGCCAGTCCATGGCGGGAAGACATTGAAGGAGCGTAAGGGGAAATTAGCAGCGGGTAGGCCCCTACAAAATTCCCTTTCAACGGCACCATCGAAAAGCCGCTCGTCTTACAAATCGAAGGGCGACTCTCCTCGGAGGAAGAAGCCCAAGAAATGCTCCCGTTCCAGGAGCTGTTCGCACCATTCCTCGTCTTCATCGAGAAAGATGAAGAAAAGGCTCTATAGGTATCCTGCCATTTCCTCTGATTCCTCGCCTGAGAGAAAGAAGGCCTGCCTAACAAAGGCAGCGACTCCAGCTGAATGGGAGGTGTTCAGGAAAAAAATACGTAATCTTCGAGAAAGAGGCCCCGCCCCTGTCGAAGGAGAAAAAGAAAAGCCATGCTACTGTCAAGTTGACAAGGAAAAAGCCAAGGCCAA
Source organism: Ambystoma mexicanum (assembly GCF_040938575.1). Taxonomy (NCBI): domain Eukaryota; kingdom Metazoa; phylum Chordata; class Amphibia; order Caudata; family Ambystomatidae; genus Ambystoma; species Ambystoma mexicanum. The sequence goes on from NC_090938.1 coordinate 128,133,083, forward strand.
ATTCTGCACGTCCTTGAGCCTTGGAGACCCTTCGAGAACCGACAGGATCAGTCCACGTCCGTCGAAGACTCCATCGAATAGGGGGTCGAGCCCCTCGAGGGCTGCGTCAACGCCATCAGTGCTGAAATCATTGACGCCATCAGTGTCAAAGTCATCGCCTTTTCCTTCAAAACCTTGGATTAGCTCGAGGAGGTTGAGAAAACAAACATACAAACCACTCCCTACGAAGGATTTTTTTCAAGTCCTTAATCTCTATATATGAAGCTAATGAACCATCTGATCAGGATACTCCTCCATTTGATTTAGAGTTTGGAACACCTAATGTTCCTGAGGCCCTCATTTTGGAAGAATCCAGAATGAAGGACCTTTATGAGAACATAGATACAGTGGCATTGATATTCACCAGAATTTGAGTTTTGCAAGCCAGACCTGGCAGAGCATGCAGATGCTTCTTATAGACAACTGATGTCCAAGGTCAATGAAGTTTTGGGATGGGGCAGGCCTGCTTCTCCATTTGAACAGAACGACCTTACCGATATTCTTGATAAGGGACCTCAGAAGGACCCTGTATTACCATTTCATGTTGACCTACAGAAAAGGGTTAAAGCGAACTGGGAGGCACCAGAGACAAGTCCAGCAGTCAACAAAAACCTCACTAAGAAATACAGGCCCTCAAGTGGTGACCCAGACTACTTATCTAAACACCCATCGCCAAAGTGCCTAGTAGTTCAGGCAGCTACTTTAGAGAAACCCCTCAACGCTCACACTAGAAAATATGGAACCCATTAGGGGAAAAGGCTCAGCACACTTCTTGCAAGGAGAACAAGTTTCATTTCCACAAAAAGTATAGACGTACCAGCAAAGGACTCTGCTGCCACGGAGCGCTCTGCCAAAGTCAGGGCAAATAACACTTTAAAAAGGCACACAGCGTCATCAGTGACGTAAGTTACAAAGGATACAACTCTGAATCTCTGGTTGGCATGACCCTATACATAGACTACCTGCTCCATAAGGGATTCCAGGTCATTGGTCCCAGCCCCTTCTGTCAGTCTTCTTCCACATGTGCTCCTCCTGGTGTGTGTCATCAGACGCTAAGATGCAGTTAATTAGCAATTATGAGCAGAAAAACAATGCATTGTCTATCTCTAATATAACGAGTACTGGGTTCTGCAGACATGGGCTATGAGGATTCTTTTGAGATCAATTTGATTTGCAACCCCGGACCGATCTCACACCCGTCGGCGCCCTTCCAAAGCACCTCACCCGGTTTAGGTTTGTTGTTTTGCCCCCCGCTTCCCCCCCTCAGTTCCCCCTCCAGCACCTCGCAGCACAAATGACATGACCTAGTGGAGGGGCCAGCGTTTCTGCTTGCAGATCTTTTCTGATAGATTGGTGATCCATCAACTTTATGGTCGTTGGTCTGTGACTGGCTAATACCTTGGAATGCAGGGGTTTTGGGACAGGGGAATCTGATAACTATATCCTAGAGCTGGGACTGGGGAAGGTCAGAGGCCCATGCCCTCCTTCTCGTGGGATAACATTTAGCAGAAAGCTCTGTCCCCTTACGGCCTAGCAGGCCACATTCCTCCTGGGATACAAATGCTGGCAGTATGAGACATTGAAAGGTTTATGAATCTCTGTGGCTCTGGCCTTTCTCACCACTCCCCATGTTCCAACCCATTCCCGCATGTACACACACAATTCTACGTTTGCGGTCTGGGCCTATTGCCTTGGCTGCATCACAGCTTAGGCCTTGATTTCAAAATGGCTGCTATTTCAAAGGTGGCGTTTTGTTCCCGTACACCCTATACCCCCATATGCACTAACTAGCCCTTGGTGCAGCTCTTAACACCCCCCCCTCCCCCGTGTGGCCGACGCAAGCAACTTCAGCTTATTCCACGGCCTCTGGCTCACCCAAAACCTTTTGGGAGCCTGGGAAAATCCCTTGCGCTTCCCAACATTCCCACCTTATTTAATCACACATTAACGAATTCCCACGCAAGTCTCTCCTTTTCCTCCTCTATTTTCTCCTTTTCCAAACTTTCAGCCTCCAAATATGGCGGTGACTATTCTTTTGGTACTGTGAGAAACAGGACGCTGTCTCCCTAGCTAGAGCCCGGGGATCTGTCATCCAGGTCGCCAGGACACGGCTATCTCTATTGGATCCAGTTGCTGGGGGTGGACCAGTGAGGGAGTATCACCTGGATGGGGGGGTCCTTGGGGAGTGGGAGACCGACAGGTGAGACGCAGTATCCCCCTTCTTTCAACACCTTTTCCCCATCCTACCACGTAGGATATTCTAAAACACCCCCCCCTTTTCCAAAACGCATGCTTTCGCACAACACGAAAGACAACAGACTAACAGCAGAGCTGTTTACCTGACATCTCCAATACAAGGTTCTGGCAAAGTCGGGCAATTGACCAGAATCACACACGCCTGACAGCCCTTTCCCTTCCACACAGGGATAAAAGGTGGAGCACAAGACTAGCAAGGCAGACCGCACGACGTGAGAGTTAACTCGGCACAGCAGTTCAAGAGGAGGCGAAAGACGGCGAATGACAAGAGGGTGACAAGGAGAGAAATAACCTTCCCCTTTCCGATCAAGGCTTGTGAAACCTCCACAGATGGAAACATAATACCGCGAACAAAGGCGAGCTTGCATTGCAGCAGATGTGTACTGTATGCGAAACCCTCCTCTGCTGATAACCAAGCTGGGGAAGGATGCTGGTCTCGGAGGTACCAACATTGACTCAAAGTATAAAGAAAGGCAAGCGGTTAATCACAGCTGGTGAGTCGAGAGGAGAACCACTAAGAAACCGAAATGTCTTGATCGAAAAGTAGCCAACGGCTAATTTGAAGTTTGAAATTGTAAAGATACGATTGAAGAAAGCGGGGGAAAGCTAGCCACAGAGGAGGCCGTCACCACATGGGTGCCCAGGCACAAAAATCTGGGCGATTACCTGATGGTAGAAACTACCAGAAGCCCTTGGGAAGAAAAAGAGGTCGAAGTGCTCATACAGGGGTCTTGTAAAATTCTCTGTACTGTCTCGGGAGGATAGCTCAGGGGCAACGTGGTGGCCTTGGAAGCAACACGACACAGAGTAACACAGGCTCAATCGGTGGGTCCGCGCTTAGAAACCTCTGGGTATTAAGCATGCTATAAATAACCAATTATTGAATTACTGAAAGTCTTTGACTGACAGATGATTGCCAAGCTAAGGGAAATTAATCCCGTTTGGTGAAAGGAGCGCAGGAACAGTATGTGGTAAAATTTGGCGAGAGTGAACCTGGAAGAGGCAAGCTGACAATCCGAGACGAAGTCTGAAGTACTGTTTAAGAAGACATTAAGACTCGTGAAAGTAAGAGGTGTTTGAAGACAAGGGGAAGTGAAAAGTCATCACCCAAAGTTCATTGAGAAAGGAACTGTTCAATTGATTGGTTGAATACGATACGTGAGGGGGTCAGCGCACAGAAGAGGGGGACCCAGTGTTAAAGCCATCACCCAGCGTGAACTGTGGAAAATAACTTTGTTTGTTTTTTTGGATAGATCAGGCCTCGAAGGCAAATAGACTTTTTAATGCAAAGAGACTTTACCATCGAATATTCTGATAGCTGGAACAGAACTGTCGGTTCGTTCTGAGAAAGCTCTAGTGTGTGCTGTGTTCTAAGGTCCCACTTTGTCCTGTACTAAAAACGTGGGAAAGGGAGTCCCTGGCAATCACATCCTGACCTATTATTTGGAACACTTATTTTCTTTATTGAAACACTATCCCACACACTTTCTATAATTAGTTGTAAGGAATTGGCAATAGGTTTTTTTCTTATTATAGGCCCTTTTATTTTCACACAACGCCACTAGGACTGCCTTATTTTTCATTTGATGATAACGCTTGCTCCCATCTTGGATTTAGGTTTAGCGTAGGCGTTTTTCCACCCTGCATTTATTGTTCAATAAACACCCTTCAACTGTGATCACTTGTGTCTGTCTTTACTGTTGCCAGCATGAGTTCCTTACATATGGTGTCAGGCGTGGGATGTGACTCAATTGAAACTAATTTGGGAACCCTACAATTTCAGAAACTTAGTCAGAGAGTCTCTAACCCTTCCATCGCCACCAAGGAATCAATAAGGTTTGATATCTGTAGCAGTAGGGAAGCTACCAATCCCCCTGGGAAAAGAGGAATGATTCCTACAGACTATGGTTTTGATACCCCCCTCTGGGGTGTTATATCCGATTGGCCCCAAAATCTGGCCTAGCTTGGATGTTCGGGATAGACGTCTTAGCAGGCATTATTGATCCCGACTTTAGGGGAGATGTGAGGGTTCTCTAACAAAACCATGGCGAGATCCCTTTTGAGGTACGTCGGGGAGATCAAATTGTCCAGGGGATTTTGGAAAGAGCTCTATTTCCTCAGTTTAAAGAAAGTGACCCTTTTAACAGAAAGAGGTAACTTAGGCTTTGGGGAAGCTGATGAATCAATTAACATCGAAGAAAGGAAGGGAGAGGAACCCACCATCTATACTGACCTAGCCTTCGAGTTCTCCCTGATGCGTTTTTACAAGCAATACCAGAAGAAGACAGCTTGGAGAAGGGGATCCCTTTTTTTCTTTCTAAAGCAAGGATTTCTTTACAGAAAAGAAACTTCTCTAGAGGGCGCTGCGACGTCCTCCGAGTCGATGTCCCTCGACAGCCGACGTATCGAAGTCAACGTCATCCTGCCTATAAAGGCCGCGCGCAGCGTCCGTTGCTCAGTTCCGTTTTTCCGCGCTTACTCAGTGCCTCGGAATACCGTTGCTCAGTTCTTAGTCAGATTAATCCTATTTACCTCGAGTTATTCGATCCGTACTCGATGGCTTCCTCGTCGGAACCGACAACTCCTCGATCCGGCTTCAAGAAACGTCGAGATTGTGGGAAAAAGATGTCGTTGACTGATCCTCACAGAGTTTGTCTGTGGTGTTTGGGAGCTGAACACCATTGTTCGGAATGCGAGGACTGTATGTCCATGACAGCTAAGGCCCTGAAGGAGCGTAGGGGGAAGCTGGAGAAAGGTAAGACTTTTAAAGCTTCTTCTTCGTCGACGAAGTCGAGACATTCGTCTCATCGTCCCCATTCGCGCTCCAGGTCTCGGAGTGGGTCTCATCACTCCTCGAGGTCGAAGCACTCGAAGAGGAGACGTCGAAGATCCCCTTCTCAGTCTTCCTCTTCCTCTGTTTCGCCAAAAAGAATCCCTTGCCCCACGAAACATAGTTCCCGGGCTGAATGGGAGGAATTCCGAAAAAATATGATGAGCGTCTTCGAGAAAGTGGCCTCGACCCCCTCGAAGACTGCCGAGAGCGATGCTCTGGTCGAAAGAACCGAAGGTCAAAAACGCCGCGAGTCGCAGTACCCGGCGAAGGAAACCTCTCGGGCGCGTCTCGAACCCTCGAGTAGGACTATGACCTCCAAACCTTCCTCGAAGGTTCCGTCGACGCTGTAGACAAGGGTTCCGTCGAGGTCGATGTCTTCGACGCCGTTGTCGAAGGGACCTTCGACACACGGGTCTGTCGACTCGACGCCAGCTTCGACACCGGCGTCGACGCCAAGAAAAGTCACGGTTACGACACATTCAGTGACTATCCCCAGGTCCTCGACGTCGATGGCTTCGAGATTGTCGAGTAGAATTCCAATTCTGTTGAGGTCTTCGAGGCCTCCGCCTTTGTTTTCGACGCCACGCTCGAAGCCTTCAACGTCGACGACATCGACGTTTTCGAGGACGATAATGACAAGTTCGGCACCCTCTGCCTTGGAAATGGGATTTACTCCCTTTATGAGTTCAGAACAATTGAGAACTATGTCCTCAATTTTGGAAGAGGGTGAATTGTCTGAACAGGAAGACACATTTGAGTTGCAGGGACCTGTAACCCCAATTAGAGAGGAATTTTCCTCTGAAGAGCGCAGGTTAAAGGATCTTCATGATTCCTTACATGAGGTAAGTGGGTTAGACACTTCCCCTGAGGTGGAGTTTGCTAAGCCAGACCTGGGGGAGCATGCTGAAACCCCCTATAGAGCCTTAATGGCCAGGATCACAGAGTTCATGGGGTGGTCTGCACCTTCACAATCTTTCCAACAAGATGACCTCACGGATATTCTTGACAAAGGCCCACAGGAGGATCCTGTGGTGCCTTTTCATAAAGCTCTTCAGAGAAAGATCATGACAAACTGGGAAACCCCAGATGTAGTACCAGCAGTAAATAAAAAACTGTCTACAAAATACAGGGTATCTTCTACAGACCCAGAGTTTTTGTCTAAACACCCATCCCCAGAAAGTCCGGTGGTACAGGCAGCATCCTCTACCGATGTCAAGACGGCTTATCCTACCGTCCCACAGGACAGGGACGATAAAAAATATGATGGTATGGCAAAGAAAGTCTTTTCAGCATGTAGCATGGCGTTAAAATCGGTTAATGCTACTTGCACCCTTGCTAGGTTCAGCCATACACTTTGGGAGTGTGCTTCTACAGCGGCTGACTGCATCCCGGAGGGAGAAGAAAGGGATGCGTTCCTGAATATTATACAGGACGGTAAAGACGCTATGTGTGAATCCCTCCAGACGGGCATTGATTCAGCTGACAGTATCAGCAGAGCAATGGCGGCAAGTACATCAACCAGGAGATTCGCTTGGTTGAGAAAGTCTGGTTTTGCCCCAGATGTGCAAGCCAGGCTCTTGAACAAGCCATTCGATGGCTCTTCTTTGTTCGGGAAAAAGGCGGATGACAGTTTAGAGAAACTGCAAACTTCAAAAGCAGCAGCAAAATCCCTAGGAGCTGCAATCCGTCAGACTCCTTTTCGTCCCACAGGAACCTCTGCGAGGGACAAGTCCTTTCGCTTCTACTGCGCATTCGGAAGAGGTAGAGGACGACCGGCTCAAAGGGGACAAAGAAGAACTACCCGAGGTGGACGGGGTAGATATTCAAAAGCCGCAGCAACAGCAGGTACCTCTTTACCATCGGCATCTGCATCAGCCGCCCCAAAACCACTCTGAGGACTTCCCTCACAGGACACCTGTAGGAGGCAGGTTGACTCAACATCTGGCGGTATGGCAGGCTATCACGTCAGCTGCTTGGGCATTGGAAACAGTTGCCCAAGGTTACTGCCTGCCTTTCCTACGTATACCTCAGAGTCATCCACCGGGGATCAGCTCTCAGAAAGCTCCAGATCCGCTCCTCTTGCAGGAAATTTGGGACCTGCTAGAGAAAGGTGCCATAGAAATGGTACCTGTAGTGGAGAGGAACAAGGGCTGGTACTCTCCTTACTTTCTCATTCCAAAGAAAGACGGAGGACTGAGACCCATCTTGGACTTGCGAGAATTGAACAAATTCCTCAGAAAAGACAAATTCAAGATGGTCACTCTTTCTCAGATCCTCCAGGCCCTTCAGTTCCAGGACTGGTTGGTATCTCTGGACCTTCAGGACGCTTATTTCCATGTGCCTATCCATCTCAAACACAGGAAATACCTGTGGTTCGCAATTGGCAACTCTCCCTATCAATTTCGAGTGCTGCCATTTGGGCTGACCTCCGCACCGAGTGTCTTCACCAAGTTAATGTCAGTAGTGGCTGCAAGTCTAAGGAGGGAAGGGATTCACGTCTACCCCTACCTGGACGATTGGTTGATCAGGGCTGTTTCTCCGGAACAAGCTCAGATCCAGCTAAATCACGTGTGCCACTTCCTTCACAGACTGGGCTTCTCCTTCAATTTAAAGAAGTCACAAATTATACCATCGCAGAGACTCCAGTTCATAGGAGCGATCCTGGACACTTCCCTGGGAAAAGCCTCGCCACCAGAGGTGAGGGCTCAAGATATTCTACAGATGGTTACCAAGTTCCAACATGCCCAACGTCTCCCAGCCTTCGACTTTTTGAGGTTGCTAGGCCTCATGGCATCCTGCATTTTCCTAGTGCCAGAGGCTCGCCTGAGAATGAGATCCCTCCAGTGGGCACTGAGGACTCAGTGGTCACAATTCTCAGGGAGAATGACAAATCTTCTTCAGGTTCCCGGCAGGGTGGCTCGAGACCTTCAGTGGTGGGCCTGTCTGGAGAACATTCTGAAAGGAGAACAGTTTTGGAAACCCTGGCCGGAGATAACAGTAGTCACGGATGCCTCACTCACGGGGTGGGGAGCCCACGCCAACGACTTGACCATCAGCGGTCGTTGGTCTCCATCGGAGTCCAGACTACATATCAACCTGTTAGAGCTGAGAGCCATCACACTTGCGCTGAAGGCGTTCCTGCCAGCTGTACAAGGGAAGAACGTCCTGATAATGACGGACAACACGGTGGCCATGCATTACCTCAACAAAAGAGGAGGTGTAGGATCACTACCCCTGTGCAGAGAGGCGATGCAGCTCTGGTTTTGGGCAATCCAAGAAGGAATCTCTCTATCGGCAGTTCACCTAGCCGGAGAGAAGAACTTGACAGCGGACGCTCTGAGCAGGCAGAACACAGTCTCCCACGAGTGGGAGCTAGCTCAGGAAGTCCTTCAAGAGATCTTTGCCCTTTGGGGAACCCCTCATGTAGATCTGTTCGCCACCAGCCTAAACAGGAAATGCGACCTGTTCTGCTCAAGGGAATTTCCCCCGAGAGGAGCTCTGGGAGACGCGTTCATAGTGGACTGGGAGTTTCCGCTTCTGTACGCGTTCCCACCGGTCCTTGTCATTCCTCAAATGATCAGGAGGTTGAGAAGATTCCGGAGAATCATGATCCTAATTGCCCCGGATTGGGCCAGGAGAACGTGGTACCCGGACCTTCTAGACTTGTCCATCTGCCCTCCAATTCGACTTCCACTCCGAGAGAACCTACTCTCACAGAAGGGAGGTCAGGTTCTCCATCCAGACACCAAAACCCTCAACCTTCACGCTTGGCTTCTGAAAAGCTGAGATACAAGGATTGGGACCTCCCTGATGATGTTATGGAGGTGTTGCTTTCGGCAAGGAGGCCAGCAACAAAGTCTTTATACCGCTGCCGTTGGAACAGATTTTGCAGCTGGTGTAGAGAACAGAATATCGACCCTTTTTCATGTGGTACACCAATGTTTTTGTCCTTCCTACTACATTTGGCAAATTCAGGCCTTCAAGTTGGCACCATTAAGGGCTATCTCGCAGCGCTATCCATCTTTAAGCGTACTGCGGAAGAACCATCCTATTTCAAATTACCCTAGGTAATACAGTTTCTAAAGGGGTTAACCAATGTTTATCCCCCAAGACCATTCCAAATTCCCCTATGGGATTTAAACTTAGTACTAACTTTCCTGATGGGTACACCTTTCGAACCTCTCCATTCTTGTTCGTTAAGATTCCTTACCCTTAAAACTGTTTTATTAATAGCACTTACATCTGCTAGAAGGGTGAGCAAATTACAATCTCTTTCTTGTAAACCCCCTCACACAATATTTCACAAAGACAAAGTTGTCCTGCAAGTGAAGCCTAATTTCCTCCCAAAGGTGGTTTCTGAATTCCATATCACTCAGAAGATTACCCTACCATCTTTCTATCCTCCTCCTCACCCGGGGAAAGAGGAAGAGAGGTTACACAGGCTAGACCCTAGGAGGGCATTAAGTTTTTACATCACTAGACTAGCCAGGATAAGACAGGCAGACCAGCTGTTTGTAGGTTACGCAGGTCACAAGCTGGGGTTACCAATAACTAAGCAGACCATTTCCAGATGGATCATTCTAGCTATTCTGGAATGTTATAAACTGGCAGGGAAAGAGCCCCCTCAAAACCTTAGGGCTCATTCGACCAGAGGTATTGCAGCTTCATCGGCCCTCGAAAGAGGCGTGCCGGTTAAAGACATATGTGCGGCCGCTACATGGTCGTCTGTCCATACCTTTACACGTTTTTACAATTTGGATTCCTCCTCCAGTCAAGAGACTAGGTTTGGAAGGGCTGTACTGCATTCTATTCATTAATAGAAGACAGCGTGAAGTCAGTACTCCCTCCGACAATAGAATACTGCTATGGGAGCCTATCTAAGATGAGGAATACGTCAGAGGACACAATCCCTTCGAAGAACAAGTTACTTCTTACCTTGTAACGTTCTTTCGACGGGATGTTCCTCCGACGTATTCCTCATCGACCCTCCCATCCATCCCTGCAGTTCTACTTCCCTTGTTGTTGCAGCTTTCGCTCCTTCAGGGTGATTAGTTAGTCCAGAAAGTATTATTGTGGGTTACAAAACGGAACTGAGCAACAGACGCTGCGCGCTGCCTTTATAGGCAGGTCGACGTCGATACGGCGGCTGTCGAGGGACATCGACTCGGAGGACGTCGACGCGCAGCGCCCTCTAGAGAAAAAATTTTCCGAGGCCAGCAGAGCTGGAAGGAGATACCTAAGATGAGGAATACGTCGGAGGAACATCCCGTCGAAAGAACGTTACAAGGTAAGAAGTAACTTGTTCTTCTCCCGAAGGTATGGTAAAAACACAATTGGTAATAACCAAAAGCCACCGAAAGGTTGTACTAGAAATTGTGCATTACAATCTTACGCCGATGTGTAGAAACTTTCATACAGAAATGCGAAATATGTCAGAAGACCAGTACGCACATCCCATCACCTGCTCCTCTGAACCTGTTTATAGAACTCCTCTTTTCGCGAATTTGTATGGACATAATTGGACAGCTTTAAACCTACAGATTAGTCAATAAATATATGTCCTTGTGATCGTGGATTATGCAACCCGATATCCTAAGGCATTCCCAATGCGAAATAATACCACCCAGCAGATCCTTAAACATCTTCTAACGTATTTCTCCAGGGTCGGTTTTCCCAAGGAAATACTAACGGACCAGGGCTCAAATTTTGTGAGTAAGCTTATGGCCGAAGTCAAAGAGCTACTCCACATTACCCTTTGCAAACTTCTGTGTACCATCCCCAAACCGATGTCTTGGTAGAAAGATTCAATAAAACCTTAAAACGAATTCTCCGAAAACTGGTAGCCAAGGACGGGAAAGACTGGGACCGAATTATCCCATGGGCACTATTTGCAGTGAGGAGAACCCCCCGCCCCCCAAGCTTCAACCGGTTTCTCTCCCTCCTTTGAATTGCTCTGTAGAAGAGAGCTGAGAGATGTCCTGGACATGCTCCGGGAAACCTGGGACCAATGAGAGGAGGCCCCTATTCCCATCTAGCAAACCTGTCTATGCCTGTTGTTTGCCTGCGACGCCAAGGGGCCATCCATGCTGCCCGTTTCTGCACAGTAAGAGAGCAGATCTGTTTTTTATTGCCTCAACATCTGAGATCCTCCCCTGGCCTATCTGGCGTCCTGCAGCCAGCGAGCCAAAACTGAGCTGAACCTCTGAACCCCTTATTACGGTGCTGCGCACCTGTAGCTCACCAGAACCCCAGTCCGTGCTGCCCAGACTATATACTCAGATAAACACAGATTCAACCCGAACAAATATTTCGTGCCGTGGTGACACCCTCTGCTGTGGATATATCATTGTAGTTTTCCTCATCATCTTAGCCTATGTTATTTTGATGGCCCTCGGCTGGCAGCTCTCAACGTGGCCCCTCACTAGCAGTCTTTCTCCAGCATGGGGTCTGGCATGGATTCACATGCTCATGAATATTCCCCGTCGTCAGGCTGGGAATCCTCGGTAAAGAAAAAATCAGTGTCAGTTTTGTTTCTGATTTCTTTCGTAGTAGTAACCAATCACCGATCTCTGCGTCATACTGACCACAGTCAATGACTGCCCTCTACCTAAGCCCCGCCTCTGGCAGCCATCTTCAGATTTTTACTGCACGTTCAAGTGTTGGGATCCTCGTGCTATTGCTCTCGAGCGTTAGTGCTATTTTTCACGTTTTTTCTCAAAAAATGTCTCTTTTTTCGGTCAAAAGAGCCTCAAGCTCCACCGTTTCTTCATCCGATCAACGGGGACCCGTGTCGGATTTGTCTACGCCCCTCAAGGGGGAAGATTTCGTCGAGCCACGCTTTTGGAGGACTCCAGAAGTTTCTCGGGCCCATCTCGGACATGGCCCAGGAGAAGGGAAGCTCGATGCCGGAAAGCTGTTCAGGGTCTGCCCTGGATGCCAGCTTCAGAATGTCTTTAAGGAGGACGAACACTCCCTTTGTCTTTACTGCCTACATGAGGACAAGACGCACGTGGAAAAGGACTGTGCGTTTTGCTGCAATATGTCGGAGCGGACCATGAAGGACCGCCATCAACGTCTCGCCAACTGGCTGGAAGGGAAGAGCCCGTCAGGCGAGAATAAGAAGAAGAAGTCCGAGTGGTCTTCTAAGATCTTTGAGGGCGCCCAGGCGACGGGGGTCCAACAGAAGGCCAAGCACCGCGAGTCCGCTGGCACCGGGAGCGCCGAACGGTCGGGCTCTACGGGCGCCAGGCAGGGCGTATCCTCCCCGGCGCCATCAACCACGAGCCAACGCTCTGGCTCAGGTAAGAGGAAGGCCGAGCACCCGGCGAAGCTCCTGGAGAGACCCCGGTCGAGCTCGAAGGCCCCATCGGAGGGGGAGCGAGGCGGTGACCCTCCCCCCAAGGAGAAGGCGGTGAGTGCACCTAAGGTGGTGAAAGCCTTAATCCATCCGGCCAAGGCCTCTATCGAGACAGTCGCGGCGGCCCTGGCTCAGCCTGTGGAGGCTACACCAGTGGTGGCGACCTCGGGGCCCAGAGTCTCCCTGCCACCGCGGAGGGAGTCCTCTTTCATGCCCATCGACAGGACCCCTGTGAAACCTCTGACGGAGAAGAAAAAGGGGGGGCAGGAGGTCGTTGTGGATTCGGCCTCAACCTCTGAGGAAGAGCTGATCGAAGTCTTAAGCCACGGCGTTGGCGTGGAAGAAGACCAGCCCGTCGGGAGGGACCCCGACGTAGGAGACAACAAGATCGTCGAGGGTGCCGATGGTGCTCCTGACCGCCCGTCGGACTCCCCTCAACCAGTGCCACAAGACAACTCGGCGGCCATTTTGTTGGCTATACAGTCCTTATGCTCGGAACGAGACTGCCGTTACCACCAACGGAGGAACCGCTCCCGACGGGGGACCCGGAGCCAGGCCCTTCTGGGAGCCCTCCCCCTAAGAGAAGAAGGATTCATCCTCCACCTCCTTTTCAGCCATCGCGCCCTGTTCAGCCCTCCTCCCCGTCCACGACACGTGGGGATGATACGGGGACTGACACGGCCGCGACGGGTACAGACGACAAGGTTTACGACGAGGATCTCCCGTCGTCACCTCCCACCCAGGCTTCCCCGTCCTACGAGATAGGATCGTTTCACTCCAGGATCGCCAGGGCATCCAAGCTTTTCCAGCTCTGCCCGGAAGAGAAGAAGGAAGGTTTCCTTTATCAACGGCGCGAGGCCAAGAGGAAGACGGTCCTCGCTGTACCTCTACTGGACGATATTTGGGATGAGGGCCTCGCCCTCCTCAAGAACCCATCCACGACGCCGGCTAGAAGGGATCGGTACGAGAAGAAGTACCGGGTCCCGGACGCGGCCCCCTTGTGCCTTCTCTGCGACGGCCAGGAAGAAAGCGGGGGGGGGGGAGGGCGCGGCCTCTACGTCGACCTCCCCGCCGGGCGGCCAGGGAAAGAAATTAGACACGATGGGACGCAGAGTCATCTCGTCGGCAGCGACGACGATGAAGGCGGCCAACGCCTTGGCTATCGTAGCCCGCTACGACAGGGAGTTGTGGTACTAACTGGCCCCCCTGCTGGACTTCCTACCAGACGACAAGAGGGCGGAAGCCCTAGAGATCTTGCATTAAGGAGAGGTGGCGTCGGACCACGCCATTACGATTGCGACGGACATCGCTGACACTGGATTTCGCCAGTTGGGCAACGGCGTGTGCCTTAGGCGGCGTGGATGGCTCAAGGCTACTAACTTCCATCAGGACATGCAGACCAGTGTCTTGGACATGCCATTCGACGGAAACAACCTGTTTGGGAAAACAGTGGGCGATTCCCTTCAAGCCATCAAGGCGGACACGGAGACGGCCCGGGCTCTTGGGGTTCTCCAGCAACGGGGGACGCCCTTTCGGAGCGGCGGAGGCAAACAGGGTGCCTCCAAAGGTTCCACCGGCGGATTTTCCACCAACCTTCAAGCGGCCCGTTCGTCGTCACAGGAAGCTTACAGGGGACGAGGCAAGTCAGGCGGACCCCGGCGTCGTCGCCATGGAGGACAAGGCGGCAAAGCCTCTTCGAAGCAGGACTGAACCGGCCGTGGGGTCGGGCCCCCACCGAAGCACCCCGGTGGGAGGCCGGCTGGCGAGCTTCGTCAGCGTGTGGGTGTCCATCTCCCGACCGTTGGGTGCTGGACGCCCTAGCTTAGGGTCACGCGCTCGAGTTTCTAAAGAGGTGCCCGCGCGTCCCCCCTGTGTCCAGGAAAGAACATCACGTCCCTCAACTTCTCTTGGAGGTAAAGGCGATGCTCAAGAAGGGCGCCATCGAGCTTGTCCCAAAGAGGCTTCGGGGCTCTGGAGTTTACTCAAGTTACTTCCTCGTGAAGAAGAAGACGGGAGGATGGCGTCCCATCCTGGACCTACGACAACTGAACGAATTCATCAAGGCACAGAAGTTCCGGATGGTGACCCTCCAACACGTCCTGGGTCAGCTGGAGGAGGGCGATTTCCTGTCGTCGTTGGATTTGGAGGATGCCTACTTCCATATTCCCATCCTAAAGGGACACCGAAAGTTTCTCAGGTTTGTGGTCCAAGGGCGTCACTACCAGTTCAGAGCCCTTCCCTTCGGATTGAGGTCGGCACCCAGGGTGTTCACCAAGTGCCTCGCACCGGTGGCGGCGCAGCAGCGCCGAGAGGGGATCCACGTCTACCCCTACCTGGACGACTGGCTCATCCGAGCAAAGACGAAGGAGCTCGCCGTGGAGCACACGGCAAGGAACGTCCAACTACTCACGGACCTGGGATTCTCCATAAACTACGCCAATCCCACCTGGTGCCCGCTCAAGACGCACTGTTTCTGGGAGCGAAGCTCGACACAGTGTCGCTTCTGGCCTCTCCGTCGGAGGAAAGGACGAGGGCCATCTTGGGCAAGGTGCAGCGGGTGCTGGTTGCGGACGCGGCCAGGGTGAGGTCCATCAAGTCCCTCCTCGGAATGATGTCTTCTTGCATTTATCTCATCCGCCTGTGCAGGTTCTGGATGCGCCCGTTGCAGGAGTTCCTGGACGCGCGCTGGATCCAGACGACGGGCAGCTTCGAGGAGAGGATCACACTCGACGAGAGTTTCCGACGAGCGATCCGGTGGTGGGGCACCCGCGCACATCTGACGGCGGGCATGGACTTCCAGACCCCCGGCCACCAGGAGACAGTGACCACGGATGCCTCCCTGGAAGGGTGGGGAGCGCACACCGAAAATCTGCACGCGAGAGGCCTTTGGCTTCCGACGGAGAAGTCCCTCCATATCAGCGTCCTGGAGCTCCGTGCAGTGTTTTGGGCCCTCAGGTCCTTTCTTCCGTCCCTCAAGGGCAAGGTGGTGAGGATCTTCACCGACAACACCACCACCATGTTCTACATCAGGAAGCAGGGCGGAACCAGGTCCCCAGCCCTGTCCAAGGAGGCGCAGGATCTGTGGCATTGGGCTGTCGCCCAAGGGATGTTTCTGGTGGCGTTTCATCTGGCAGGGATTAAAAACACCATCGCCGACTCGCTCAACAGAGAGCTGCGCTCGTGCCACGAGTGGGAACTACGACAGAATCTAGTGGACCGCCTCTTCCGGCGGTGGGGCACACCCCAGATCGATCTGTTCGCGACGAACTCCAAGTGCCGGAGGTTCGCCAGCAGGTTTCCCCAGGTGAGGAGCATGGGCGATGCTTTCTCGTTCCCCTGGGAGGGCCTGTTTCTATACGCGTTCCCTCCATTGCCATTGCTGATCCGGCTCATCAACCAGCTCAAGAGGTCACGGTGCAGGATGATCCTCGTCGCACCTGCGTGGCCGAGGCAGATATGGTTCCCGGACCTTCTGGACTTGTCAGCGTCCCCGTCAATCAAGCCGCCGGTGGACGCGGATCTTCTCTCCAGGGAAGGAGGTGCCATCCTCCATCACGACCCGAAGTCGCTAAACTTGCAGGCCTGGCTCCTGCAGCATTAGAGTTTGGAGGATACGACATATCGGCCGACTGCAGAGAGGTTCTTGCAAAGGCCAGGGCGTCCTCAACTCTTAAATGCTATGGACACAAATGGAAGAGGTTCTCTGTCTGGTGCCACGCACAGAAGATTAACCCTCTACGGATTACGGCTCCCCAGGTACTGCCGTACCTTCTGACGCTGGCCAAGGCTGGACTGGCGCACGCGTCCATCAAGATTCACCTTGCTGCGATCTCCCGATACACCAGAACCACGGAGCAGACGTCTTTGTGGTCTCATCGTCTGGTGAAAGAATTCATGAAGGGACTGTTCAGATCATTCCCGCCGGTGAAGGCTCCGGCCCCGGCGTGGGAGCTCAACGTGGTGCTGACCAAGCTCATGGGTCCTCCGTTCGAGCCTCTGCACTCGGCTCCGTTGAAGTTCTTGTCGTGGAAAACGGCGTTTCTTGTGGCCATCACCTCCGCAAGAAGAGTGGGAGAGATCCAGGCCCTTTCCTGCAAGCCCCCGTACTTTACTTTTCACGACACGAGGGTAGTGCTCAGGACGCACCCCTCCTTCATGCCCAAGGTACCGTCGGACTTCCACCTCAACGAACCCTTGGTGTTGCCGGTTTTCTTCCCGTCGCCTTCGTCGCCGGCCGAAAGGACTTTGCACTCGCTGGATGTAGCTAGAGCGCTGAAGTTTTACGTGGACCGCACAAAGTGTTTTCGGAAGACGTCACAACTTTTTGTGAACTTTGGACCTGTCAATCAGGGGAAGGCTCTCTCAAAGGCCTCTATTTCCAGATGGCTCTCCGGCTGTATCATGTACTGTCATCGGTTGGCAAACCGACCGCTGCCTGGCCGTCCGAGAGCCCATTCCACCAGAGCGATCGCAGCTACCACGGCGTTCCTACCTGGTGTGCCCTTGCTGGACATCTGCAGGGCTGCTACGTGGAGGTCGACGCACACCTTCACGAAATTCTACTGCGTCGATCGGGATTCCAGGGTCGGCCAAGCAGTGCTGCGCAATCTGTTCGCCTGAGGTGAGCCTGGTGAGGAGGTAAGAATTGCTTAATGTTGAGTTGTAGTATTGCTTAATGTTGAGCCTTTGCCACCTCCCGTGGTTGTGCATGTGTGTACTGCTATGTATTCTTTATTCATGAGCATGTGAATCCATGCCAGACCCCATGCTGGAGAAGGAACAAGTTACTTACCTGTAACTGTTGTTCTCCAGCATGGGTCTGGCATGAATTCACATGCGAACCCTCCCGCCTACCCCTCTGCGGCTCTTCACTTGGTCATACTGCCACTTCACGTGCTACCAAATCTCAAGAT
This sequence comes from Ambystoma mexicanum, assembly GCF_040938575.1. NCBI lineage: Eukaryota > Metazoa > Chordata > Amphibia > Caudata > Ambystomatidae > Ambystoma > Ambystoma mexicanum. The sequence continues at coordinate 128,150,481 of NC_090938.1, forward strand.
GGCTGCCAGAGGCGGGGCTTAGGTAGAGGGCAGTCATTGGCTGTGGTCAGTATGACGCAGAGATCGGTGATTGGTTACTACTACGAAAGACAGATCAGAAACGAAACTGATACTGATTTTTTCTTTACCGAGGATTCCCAGCCTGACGACGGGGAATATTCATGAGCATGTGAATCCATGCCAGACCCATGCTGGAGAACAACAGTTACAGGTAAGTAACTTGTTCCTCATCCTTAATCGACCCTTAAACTGTCAATGTATCAGCCCTCCATTGCTTGTTTATGCTGTTATACCCTAGCCATGCTAATGTTAGAATAGCCTAGTTTGTCAAATGTACTAGCACCTTACTACTTTGCCAATCTAGTCCTCTGATTTATCCTAGCCATGCTAATGTTAGACTAGCCTATCTTGCTAAATGTACTAGCACCTTTATTACTTTATTACTTGCTTAGGCCAACTTAGTCCTTTGATTTATCCCAGCCACGCTAATGCTAGACTAGTCTATTAATGCCATAGGTATCTACCGCCTGCTGGCCCCCAGGTTTGCCCTTACCTCTAACTGTGCCTACTCATGGAAGTGGTGGACTAGCCTACCCAAGGATCGCTATTATATTAGCTTTGCCTAGCTCATCGACCTCACCTTTCCCCACTATTCTAGCATGCTGACTACAAGTCATAACATTAGCGCCCTCGGCACCCTACTTTCACTTATTATCCTAGCATGCCTTGCCAGGCTCTCTCACCCACACCTCCGTGTCCCCCTTAACTTGACCAACATGAAGTTAGTCAATGTATCCATTAAGGAACAATCTAACTTCCCTGCATCGGGCCCATTCCCAAGTCATCCGCGTAACACAAGCTCTAGGAACACTAGACTTCGATCTAGTTTAACAAAACTCTTTAAACCCCGTGCTAGATCTCTGCCCCTAGCTAATAAGAATGAATTGCCCCATTAGCCGAAAAATCACAAGTACCAATTCCATTCTCAACAGGCAATGAACTCACACTACCTATAAGACCCAATTTACAGGAATCTCCTGTACACCAGCAGCCACTGCCCCAAACCTTATAGGCGCCTTAATAAATGCCAGATCCTTGGTTGCTCATGCTACTGAGATATCCGACCTTATGCAGACTGTAAACTATGATTTCATGGCCATCACTGAATCCTGGCTACATGCCGCTGCAGGTCCTGCCCTCATGCTAGCTATTCCCACTGGATATACCATTTTAAGATCTGATAGAAATTAAGCACACAGAGGCAGTATAGCCCTTATTGTCAAATCTAATCTTTCAATAAGACTAGCTCCACCCCTTGACATTAAATCATGTGAAAGTCTCACAACCAAGCTATCTATTAATAACTCTCAGACTCTCACTATCCACCTGATTTACAGACCCCCAGGTCCTATTGGAACCTTTGAGGAGGACATTTCCACCATCCTGTCTAACATTCTACTAGGGGACATCAACCTGGGCTTCAATGACCCTAAAGACTTACATGCATCTAGAGTGGCCAATATTTTGACTGAACTTGGCCTTACCCAGAGAGTGCACCACTCTACCCACAACAAAGGGAGAATACTCGATTGGATGGCAGACTACAACTGCAATGCCTCTTATCTCGTCGATCTCCCCCCAGATCTGGAAAGATCACCTTGTGACATTCTCTCTAGCTACCAGAAGACCTACTTCCACTCCCACCCAGCTGGCTCCACCTATACCAACAAGGAATAAAAAGAACATTACCTCCGACAACTTACTCCCTCTGATTCTTCCTACTCTCAACTCTCTGCCGGAAAACTTGGGCCCCGAGGCCTTGGTGAAGGAGTATAAAAAATCATGTCCACTTCACTTGACTCAGTCGCACCATTTAAAATGAGACAAAGTAAGCCCAAAGCCCACCTCAACTCATGGTACACACCACATCTGAAAACATTACGCTTGAAAAAAAGACAATGCGAGGCATCTTGGAGACTACTACCCTCTGAGGAAAACAAAATTAACCTCAGTACTATAACTGCTCTTTACAAAAATGAAATAATTCTAGCCAAACGCAAAACCTATAATACCAGAATATCACAAGCCAACTCAAGCATGAAGGAACTCTTTGTTATCTTGAAAGAATTAGAAGCTCCCATCCCAGTACCTGACAACTGTGTAAAAGATAAACCTTGGTGTTCCAACATACAGCAAGCACTAGCCAACAAAGTCACAATTCTACAAGCTAAAATTGCCAAGAAAAAAGCATCACTAACCCCTATTACTACCCCTAAAACCTCTCCCACACTACCTAAAAATACTGTATGCCCCCCCCCACCGTTTTAAGTTCTCCAAAGTCTCTATCATCGAGACTGAAAAAATGATGCTATCGCTCAAACCCTCAAATTGTTAGGGAGATCAATGCCCTGCCCAACTGATAAAGGATGCAGCCAGAGACTTGGCCCCTTTATCTCGAAACTTATCAATGCTTCAATCTCCTCGGGCACTACACCAAGCAACCTCAACGATTCTTGGGTGCTCCCCCTACTCAAAAAACAGACGGTAGACCCTGCCGTCCCTACCAACTACCGACCGATCACAACAGTGCCTTTTCTTCTGAAAATTATAGACAAAATGGACTACTTACAAATACAGAAACTTTTGGAATCCAACCTTTTGCTAGGTGCGCGCCAGTCAGGTTTTCGGCCCCAGCACGGAACTGAAACAGCTTTAATAGACCTATAGGCCCAGATTGATGAGCTCAGGGATAAGGGGAAATCGGCCCTACTCCTCCTTTTGGACTGATTGGCTGCATTCTACCTTTTGGACCACATGGTCCTTTGCAGCCATCTGGACTCGGCGGCTCATTTCTCTGAAGAAGCTATAGTGTGGATAGAATCTTTTCTAAATGATAGGACTATAAGAGTCTTCTCCCCCACTGCGGCTGCGGACCCCATCCCCATCACTTGCGGAGTGCCCTAGGGTTTATGCGTCTCACCTACCTTATACAACATTTTCACGAAGCCCCCCTCGATGATCTGGACCATCTTGGTATCACCAACACCAACTATGTAGATGATACTCAGATTCTCCTACCACTTACTAGTGATTATGACAAGGATTTGGCCTTGGTGAATAAGGTATATCTCATCACCCAGGCATGGATGACCACCCATGGACCATGCCTGAATGATGACAAGACTGAGATCATCATCATCCTGGGAACCTCCTCAACCCTTAAAAACTGGGAACCAAATATTGTACATGCAACATTGACAATAACCCTATCACAGTCGCTAATGAGGGGAAAACCTTGGGTTTCTACCTGGACTCTACCCACTCCTTCAATAAGCAGGTCAATGCAATGGCATCTTCCACTGCATATACCTGCAAATTGATCAGAGCATGTAAACCCTTCCTGTCCAACAATAGTTGCATTACCCTGGCCAGAGCACTTGTTCTGTTGAAGTTGGACTACTGTAATTCTCTTTACATTGGGGCCAACAAGGAAACTATCAAGAAAATCCAATTCCTTCAGAACAATGCTCTTAGAGCAGCACTTGGAATTGCTAGGAGAGATCATATCTCTGAAACTAGAAGATCAAACAATTGGCTCTCAACACACGACAAAATCCAGTTGAAAGTGGCTTCACTCACGCATACATGTCTAAATAACGCTGCACCCTGGTATCTCTGAGAGACTCACCAGAAAACCCCCCACAAGACTCGCCGGATTATCTAGCACCAACTGCCTCTCAGTCCCAAGATTTAAACTCTCCAGAGTCTGGGAAAGTAGTTTCCCGGACAAGGCAGCTGAACTCTGTAACTCCTTACCTCCTACTCTGCGAGTAGATCAATCTTCCCTTCAATTCCGTCAGAACCTCATAAGGTGGTTCAAAGACTCTGACAAGTAATGACCTTGTTACTATCACTCTGCTCCACCCTGATTTCAGGGTGGGTGTTCTACTTGCTCATGATCGACTAATCCTTCCAGCTTTCTCTAGGCCAACTCTGGCTCATTTTTCTCTTTACATTTTTGTACATATTATCGTTTATTTTCTGCATCTTTAGGTTATATACCGCCTCTATCCTGAATAACCTCTATATAGTTGATCTTGTTTTTATGTGTAACTAAGCTGTAATTTGTATGCATGTATAGCAATGTGTAACCAAGCTGTAAGTTGTTTTATGCAATGCGCCCTGATACCCACTGGTCTGGTGCGCTATACAAGTAATAAAACAAACCATCACCCGACTGCGAGAAAATATGAAGTTGGTCTGCAACTTAGTGTGTACTCATATGGAAAAGCTCAGAGCCAACAAAAGGTCACTTATGACAAGAAAGTGAATTTAAGATCTTTCTCCATAGGACACAAAGTACTGGTCCTCTTACCTACCTCAGAAAACAAGCTGGTCTCCAAGTAGCACAGACCTTGTGAAGTAGTAGAAAGAACGAGAACCTGTACTTATAGAGTAGCCCAGCCAGATTGGAAACAAAAAATCCAATTATGTCACGTAAATCTCTTGAAAGAGTGGAACGAGAACCCGTTAGCCACCCATGCTAAAGTACTAGCCTTTTTGGTTCCTGAAGACATAGATAACTTTTAATTCCCTACGAGTTATCTACTCGACACCAACAAGACTTAAAGGATGTATTAATTTAATTTCCCAATGTATTCTCGGGAAAACCAGGAAGAGTAAAAGAAACAAAGCACTACTTTAGAACACCTAAAAGCAAAGTGGTACACTTAAAACCATATTGACTCCGCGAAGCTCGTAAGCAGGTAGTGATCAAGGAAATCAACAAAATGTTGAAAGCCAACATTATTGAGCCATCTTCAAGTCTGTGGTTCTCTCCTATCGTGCTGGTCACTAAAGCTGACCATTCTTGGAGAGTAGGTATTGACTTACGCCAAGTTAATGCCATATTGAACTTTTATGCCTATCCCATGCCACGCATCGACGACCTAATTGATAAACTCAGAGCAGCCACTTTTCTAGCTACCCTAGATTTAACCAAGGGGTAATGGCAAGTTCCCGTATATGGACTGTGGGGCTTATATTGACAATATTGCCATTGATAGAAAGACTTGGGAGGATCATCTCTTCCATCTTTATACCATCATGAAAGTCCTCAGGAACTCTGGGCTAACTGCTAATCCAGCTAAGTGCAGATTGACCCAATCAGCCGTAAAATATCTGGGCTTTTTCGTAGGGAATGGGAATGTACAACCACAACATGAGAAGGTAAAATCTGTCTTAGATGCACCAACTCCCAAGACAAAAAGATCTTGGAGCTTTTCTCAAGTTAATAGGAAACTACCGAAGGTTTATCTCCAACTTTACGGACAAAACAGCCCGGCTGAATGCCGAACGCCAGAAACTTCATTGGAATGACGAGGATGAGATATGTTATAACACCTTGAAGCGGACTCTGTGTCAGAACCCAATCCTAAAGGTAGTCGACTTCTCAAAGGAGTTTGTCTAACAGACAGATGGCTCTCTTATAGGGTTGGGAGTCGTCCTGTCCCAGGTTTGCGATGGATTGGAACATCCCATCCCATCCTATTCACCAACCGCAAGCTGTTCCCACGTGAAACAAATGACTCTGTGTTGGAACTGAACTGTTTGCGTCCGGCGAAGGGGAACGCTGTGCGAACTATGGTTTTTGTGAATAAACACGCACTTGCTATAGGCTACCAGAGTGACCCAGTGAGATGTGATCGCCCTTCGGGAGTCTCTGTTTAAAATTGGCAAGTGCTGTGGAAGGTCTGAGCACGGATGAGGGGGATATAACTAAAAGGTGGTTGTTTAAAAAGACATTGAGACTTTTGACTATTACAAGTAAGGTAATTGAAAAGGCGATGGTGAACCCGACTGAGGGACGTCAAGAGAAAAGTTGTGAAGAAGCTAAGTGAACAACATTGTGACGACAAGTATGAACCCGACTGAGGGATGTCCACAGTGAATGGTTGGTCCGAGCCCGATTGAGGGATGCTAACGAGTGAGAGAAGGATCGGAGCCCGGCTGAGGGGGATACAAGGGTGAAGGGTAATCACCAGATTTAAAGGTTAACCGAAGGAACTTTTGTTTTGAAGTTTTAGCATATGAGGCGCTCTTAAGCAAGAGATCTTGCATAATAAGAGACTTGGACACAGAAAGCCCTGATGTAAAGCAAAGGAACTGTAAGCTCGTGCCCGAGAAGCCCATGAGTGTGCTGTGCTCAAGAGTCCCGCCTTGTCCCATGCTAAAAACGCGGGTAAGGGAGACCCCAGCCATAACATCCTGACTTATCATTTTGTGAACACTTCTTTCTTTTCTTGTGAACGTTATCCCACACTGTTTTGTAGGATAGCAGTAAGGATTGGCAATAGGTTTTCTTAGTATAGGCCCTTTTTATTTGACTAGACTCCACTAAGAATGTATTATTATTTTTTGATGGTCGTAGCTTGCTCCCATCTTAGATTTAGGTTTAGAATAGGTGTTTACCTCAATAATCTTAGTTTAATAAACACCCTTGAACTGTGATCACTTGTGTCTGTCTTGCTTTGATACCATGCCTTTCTTGCACTATACATCAACCTTTTAGAGCTGAGGGCAATCATACTAGTGCTGATGGCCGTTTGCCTTCTGTACAGGGAAAGAATGTCCTGGTAATGATGGACAGCACAGTGCCATGCATTACCCCAACAAGAGAGTAGGTGTATTGTCACTGCCACTGTGCAGAGAGGCACTGCAGCTCTGGTTTTGGGTACTTCAAGAAGGAATCTCCCTATCAACAGTTCACCTAGCCAAAGAGAACACAGTGGTGCATGCTCTGAGTAGGCAGAGCACAGTCTCCCACAAGTGGGCGCTAGCTCAGGAAGTCCTTCAAGAGATCTTCACCCTATGGGGAACTCCTCAAGTGGATCTGTTCACGTCCAGTGTCAACAGGAAGTGCAACCTTTTCTGCTCCAGGGAATTTCCTCAGAGAGGAGCTCTGGGAGACACGTTTGTAGTGAACTGGAACTTTCCTGTCCTTTACGTGCTTCCTCCAGTCCCTGTCATTCCTCACGTTATCAGGAGGTTGAGGAAGTTTGGGGAAACTATGATCCTGATTGCTCTGGTTTTGGCCAGGCGGACGTGGTCCACAAACCTTCTGGACCTGTCCATCTGCCCTTCAGTTCGTCTTCCCCAAAGAGAGGACCTGCTCTTGCAAGAGGAGGGGTTGAATTCTTCACCCAGAAATCAGAACACTGAACTTTAACGCCTGGTTTCAGAGAGGTTAAGATACAAAGATTGGGACCTTCTGGAAGACATAATGGATGTGTTGCTTTCGGCCAGGAGACCTGCAACAAAGTCTCTGTAGTGCTGCCGTTGGAACAATTTTTGCAGTTGGTGCAGAGCTAAAAATGTTGACCGTTTCACTTGCGACACACCTGTGGTGCTGAGTTTTTCACTTCATTATGCTCGTCAGGGGCTACAGGTTGCGACTACAAACGGCTATCTGGCAGCACTGCCTAATTTTAAGCGTTCCCCAGAGCAGGGATCGTTCTTTAAGATCCCTGTTTTGATCCAATTTCTGAAGGGACTAACTAATCTTTCCCTCCTGTTCCGTTCATTGTTCCCATCTGGGATCTGAACCTGGTGTTAAAATTCCTCATGGGCGCACCCTTTGAGCCCCTGCATTCATGTCCTATAATAATTTGTTCTTCTTGAGTCCCAAGTTGCCTATTGACCCATCAACTCTGACCGTACATTTTTTCACATTAGTGAGGCATTCATAAATGGAAACAGGTGTCATTCTGTTACTAGCATAAAATGCTTAAAATTAGGCAGTGCTGCCAGATAGCCGTTTGTAGTCGCAACCTGTAGCCCCTGACGAGCATAATGAAGTGAAAAACTCAGCACCACAGGTGTGTCGCAAGTGAAACGGTCAACATTTTTGCAGCATATCAAGCCACACAAGTCACTATGGTTAAGTTACTGTCAAACCTAGAAAACATTTATTATCAGACAAATGATCTGTATACGTTATTTGTTTGTCTGATAATCACATATTTTCATTAGCTAGAAAGGAAAAGGACAATCATAGTTAAAGATGTTACCAAGAGAAACAGATGTGTTAGATAGTGATTAATCAGGATATTATATAGCGTTAACCACAGTCTGGATTTGGCCTCTGTGGCAATGGCCTGACAGCCTTAGCCTTATAGGTACGAGCAAAGCGATGGCCTCTGCGAGGGCTCAGGAATGTTAAATCCGAGGCCTGACCCAAACTGAGGTAGTTAGTGATATTAGACCCCGGCCGACAATCGGGTTGTTAATATTCTTTGTGCACGCCGACTTGCATAAAAAACCTGCCAACAAAAATGGCTGCCGGGTATATAGCAAAGGCGCTTGGCATCATTATAAGTTTGGTGGTATCCCACCGGTAAATACAGCGGGATACCACCAACTACAATTGCTGTTACCGGTACTCACTCTGGCGGAATTACCACCAGATTCTGAGTGCCAGTAAGGGTAGTTACTCCCCATTCCATAGAGTCCCACCGGACCTAATGGGGGAGTTGCTGGTATTACCGGCAGCGGTAATACTGGCTGTTTTTTGCTGATGTGGTGCCAGATTTACCTCCAGCTCTGAGCTGCCCGTAAATCAGGTGCCCCACTGGCAAACCTGGAGTATGCCGGTGTGGAAATGTGCCAGTGAACTGAATTACCGGCATGCTAATTCTGCACCAGCATTCTTGTAATGAGGCCCAAACCAGTGAACGGATAGTACGAGATGCTGGAGTGCAACTGAAGGGAGTGGCATGCAAGGTGGGTAACAGGGGCAGTTTGGAAATGGAAGTATGGGCTGTGGGACTGGGGGGGGGTCAATGAGAGGGAGGGGTCCAGAAACACCAGCAGGGGCACTCAAAAAGATGGGAGGTGTGGTCAGCTGTGTGGGAGAGTGGCACAGGAGGCAGGAATGCAACGCAGGCCTATATCGGCAGAGCAAGGTTGTGTTCCTAGCCTCCTGATTGTTGCTTCTCCCTGTGGTGCTAATATTAGCTTCTCTCGGTATGGTAGCAAGTGTCAATAACTAAAAACTGCTGGTCCAAACATGTTTTGAAGATTTTACCACACACCAAAGAGACCAATACCAATTACTTGAGATGTTGTATTCCCTTTTGATTTGACAAACAGCTCTTAATGAGTGTGTTTAGCAAGTTAAAGGCCCCTATGAGCAGAACACATGCATTAAATATGAACAGGCTCTGTTTCTGAAATCTTTTGAAGGCGTGTGTAATGGATGTTTGCCTCTTGACACTTTGTTTTTTGTGTTCATTGTTACCTTTGTTTATCTGTTCAGGATCATTTGGATAAGATGGGCTCAAATATGGAGGACCCAATCATGGAAGAGATCAGGCTAAGAGTTTTTGGCTACAATGTAAGCAGAAACGTATACAATGAAGAGGAGTTCCAGAGACTTCATGTCAGATCACCACCAGCCCCACCAAATGTCTGGGACAAGATGATCTCAAAGTTGTGGTGAGAACAAAAACTGATAAAGGGAACGTTCAGTTGGGGTAAATGCCATGTTCCTTTTGTGTAGGCATTCTTGCAGCTGGGAATTGTACAGTGTACTGTGACAAAATCACATCTGAGCTGCTGGCTCTGGGTGTCTTTGTAACGCTGCCTGCTACACACTGCTGACCATAGAAGCGGTATATGGCGGATTCACAAAGACCCCCTTTCCAAACCCCAGCCTCTGCCTGGCCTACCAGAAATGTTGACTGAAGAAGGCACAGACTCTGAAAACCATGGGGCGCAGGAGCCGTCTGCGAGCTTAGCAGAGAAACCTAATGAAAACAAGCACACAAGCATGCAGTTTACAGTGGTGCTGGAACAATTTTGAGAGTAGGGGTCCTTGCCAGATGATTGACTTGTGAACAATGTTGAACATAGGGATCCATAGAGAGCAGTAAATAAGCGAACTGTTTTCAGCAGTGTGTTTAAAAGATTCCTTTCAAAGAATGTTTGTACAATGGGGTCCTGTACGTTTTAAAGCACCTCTGAACAACGCTATGGGTAAAACATAATATTTTAGCGTATAGTCTATTACATAAATGGACTCTTAGAGCTGGGAATTCACTGCAAATGGCCAATGGACAACCTTAGAGTGTAGAGTTAAATACTTTTTACAGTTTTTGATGGTCTGTTTTAAATACGGATCTGATTAGGATCTCAAAAATGTATCTAACACCTCCAAATTTTTAACACTTCCCTGGAAGCCCTATGCGGTGTTGAACATGTTTATAATTGTACTCTTTTATTTGTACATTTGTATCTCTGGATGCTTGACACGAATAGTGTGCTCAATAGAAATATTACCCAAAAGCAGAACTTTGCAATGGAATAATGCCATTCAGAATACTTTACTGGCGCAATACCCGCAGAATTTTGTGCCAAGAGAATGGAATTATAATATTGTACAGTATAATAAGCAAGATAAACATCAAAGGTATCTGCCTAAATAAAGGCTGCTGTACAATACCTGTGACATAAATCACGAAAGGGCTCCACAGCTACTTTAAAGCTCCTAGAATAATTCTGAATTGTTGGTGTATTCTATGTGATGTTCAAGAAAGACTGTTTTGTAAAACTGCCTATTCTGTGTAGGTTATTTAAAATGACCATCCCCATCAAAGTTCTGTACGCGTGAAGTAGATGATTTAGTCTATATAATATATGGAGTTACTGAGTGCTCTTCTAGTGAGAACATGAAGATCCTTTAAGAGCTCTGCCCTAAAAGAATCGTAAATGCCTCTGTTCTTGAAAATACCCAAAGTCAATTAGCCTTGTTCATTGTAATGCCCTAATTCACTTACGGCCTGTGCTTGATTGTAACCAAAGTGCTTCAAAGCTCTGATCATGCACACACACAGACTCGAACAGGGCTGTGCTCCTGCTAACAGAACCTGCTCCTAATTTCACACAAGCTCGCTCAGAGCTATTTTCTACGTCAACCAAATGCTCAAAGGTTATAATATTCAAAACTCACACTATGCTCTGCCCATGATCCCACATTCCCCCTGGAACTATGATCTTGATAAGTAAAGGATTCATTGGGCTCGGGAGGATAGCTCAGGGGCAGCATCCTTGTCTTGGAAGCAAGACCACGCCGAGAAGCAAAGCTTTGAATCTCAAGCTCACACTTAGAGGCTGGACTCGGGCATGAAGCGTGTTGCAAGAACCCAATAAAAAATGTTTTAAGGAAGCTAATAAGATTTTAAATTTGGATGAGGAGCTTTAGCTTGATAGTCAAAGTTTGTTAATCTCGTAAAACGCTTCGTTAAACACATGGTCATATTTCCAAACAATACTTAAAATACATCATTATATTCAAATCACAAATGTATAGCCAGTAACAGTATTTCAAAGGGATTGTGTCCTCTGACGTATTCCTTACCTTTGATAATTCGTCTCCAGCTCGCTGGCCTCGGAAATTTATTCTCTGTCGAGGGCGCTGCGCGTCGACGTCCGCCGAGTCGATGTCCCTCGACAGCCACCGTATCAGCGCCGACGTCACCATGCCCATAAATAGCCACACGTGGCGTCCTTTGCTCAGTTATGTTTTTCCGCGCTTCGTGGGGCCTCGGAATATCGTTCCTCAGTTCAGTCAGATAAAACCTCTTATATTTACTCGAAATACCAACTCGTTATCGATGGCTTCTTCATCGGAACCGACGACTGCGGTCTGGCTTTAAAAAATGTCGAGGCTGCGGTAAGAAAATGTCTAACAGATCCTCACAGGATCTGCTTGTGGTGCTTGGGAGTCAAGCACCATTGTTCGGAGTGTGAGAACTGCATGTCCATGACGGCGAAAGTCTTGAAGGAGCGCAAGGGGAAGCTCGTTAGAGGTAAGTCAGTCAAAACCTCCTCGAAAGTTTCTCCGGCCGAGGCATTAGGCTCCCACCATTCGTCGAGATCTAGACACTCAAAGAAGAGACGTCGAAGATCCCCTTCCTCGCCATCTCTGGTTCCCCAGAAAGGGTCTCCTGCCCCACAAAACAAAGCTCTCAGGCTGAGTGGGAGGAATTCAGGAAGAAAATGCTAAGCGTCTTCGAGAAAGCGGCCTCGACCCCCTCGAAGACAGCTGAGGGTGTTATCCCGGGTGAAAAACCCAAAAAATTGAAACGCCGCGAGTCGTTGCACCCGGCGAAATAATCCACCCGAGAGCGCCATGGGCCATCGGGTAAGAAGGCACCATCTTCGCCGTCGTCGAAGATCCCTCCGACGCATGGATTGGTGCCATCAACGCCGTTGTCGAAGGGTTCTTCGACGCATCGGTCGATCTAATCGACGCCATCGTCGACATCGACGCCGATGAAAGAGAAAACCACGGCTACTTCACAGCCAACGGTGATACCAAGAGCCTCCGGCACGATGCCGAGACCGTCGTCGACATCCTCGAGTATGATCCCGATACTTTCGAGTTCTTCGAGGCCTCTTCCAGTTTTCTCGGCACCTTCGAAGCCTGTCACATCGGCGTAGACGACATCGACGTTTTCTCGCCCAATAATGACGAGTTTGGCTCTTCCTTAGAAATGGGTTTTACACCATTTCCGAGGTCAGAGTACGCCGGATTATCTTCAATCTATGAAGAAGGGGAGCATTCTGACCAGGAAACCTTCGGGTTGCAGAGGACCACACTACCTGTTTCAGAGGATTTTACCTCTGAGGAAAGAAGGTTGAAAGGCCTACAGGAATCATTACATGAGGCAAGTGGGCTGGACACTTCCCCAGAAGTGGAATTTGTCAAACCAGACCCAGGGGAACATGCCGAAACACCCTATAGAACCCTGATGGCAAGGATTATTGAATTTATGGGTTGGTCTGCGCCTTCACCTGTTTCTCAACAGGATGACCTGACAGACATACTATACAAAGGTCCACAGGAGGATCCTGTGGTCCCCTTCCATGCAGCCTTGCAAAGGAAGATTTCAACTAATTGGGAAACTCCTGAGGTTATCCCTGCAGTCAATAAAAGATTGTCTGCCAAGTATAGGGTAGCTGCGGCTGACCCTGAATACTTAACACTCGACTCCAGAGAGCCTGGTGGTTCAAGCGGCAACTTCATCAAGCAGCAGATCCACTTACCCTACTGTCCCACAGGATAGAGATGACAAAAGGTACGATTCTATGGCAAAAAGTCTTTTCTGCTTGTAGTATGGCGTTGAAGTCCATCAACGCCACCTGTACGCTCGCCAGGTTCAGTCACACACTGTGGGAGTGTGCTTCATCAGCGGCTGACTGCATACCGGAAGGAGAGGAAAGGGAAGCCTTCCTTAACATTATCAAAGACGGCAAAGATGCCATGTGCGAGTCACTTCAAACTGGCATTGATTCCGCTGACAGTATCAGCAGGGCCATGGCGGCAAGTACGACAATCCGCAGGCATGCGTGGTTGCGAAAGTCTGGCTTTGCTCCAGATGTACAGGCCAGACTTTTGAATATGCCCTTTGACGGCTCTTCTTTATTTGGTAAAAAGGCTGATGACAGTCTGGAAAAGTTGCAGACATCTAAAGCAGCGGCAAAATCTTTAGGATCTGCAATCCGCCAAACTCCTTTCCGCCCCTCAGGAACCTCTGGGAGAGGAAAGTCCTTTCGCTATTATTCCGCATTCGGGAAAGGCAGAGGACAGCCGGCTCAAAGAGGCCAAAGGAGATCCACCCGAGGTGGACGGGTCAAAAGTACTAAAGCCGCAGCAGCAGCAGGTGCCTCTTTACCCTCGGCATCTGCATCAGCCGTCCCCAAACCACTCTGAGGTCTTTCCACACAAAACACCTGAAGGGGGCAGGTTAACTCACCATCTGACGGAATGGCAGGCTATTACGTCAGATGCTTGGGCATTGGAGACAGTTGCCCAGGGTTACTGCCTACCCTTTCTACACATCCCTCAGAGTCATCCACCGGGGCACAGCTCTCTAAAGGTTCCAGATCCGCTCCTCTTGCAGGAAATTATAGACCTTCTAGAGAAAGGTGCCATAGAACCGGTACCTGTAGCGGGCAGGAACAAGGGCTGGTACTCCCCCCTACTTTCTCATACCAAATAAGGACGGAGGACTGAGACCCATCCTGGACTTATGAGAATTGAATAAGTTCCTCAGGAAGGACAAGTTCAAGATGGTAACTCTCTCTCAGATCCTTCAGGCCCTCCAGCTCCAGGACTGGCTGGTATCTCTGGACCTTCATGATGCTTATTTCCATGTGCCAATCCATCTCAAACACAGGAAATACCTGAGGTTCGCAATTGGCGACTCTCATTATCAATTTCGAGTTCTGCCATTTGGGCTGACCTCCGCCCCGAGGGTCTTCACCAAGCTGATGTCTGTAGTGGCTGCGAGTCTAAAGAGGGAAGGGATCCACGTCTACCCCTACCTGGACGATTGGCTGATCAGAGCTCTATCTTCGGAACAAGCTCAGATCCAGCTAGATTATGTCTGCCACTTCCTTCACAAACTGGGCTTATCCCTCAATTTAAAGAAGCCACAGATGATACCATCACAGAGACTCCAGTTCATTGGAGCGGTCCTGGACACTTGCCTGGGAAAAGCCTCGCCACCAGAGGTGAGGGCTCAAGATATTCTGCAGATGGTCAACAAGTTTCAAAATGCCCAACGTCTCCCAGCCTTCGACTTTTTGAGGTTGCTAGGCCTCATGGCATCCTGCATCTTCCTTGTGCCAGAGGCTCGCCTGAGAATGAGATCTCTTCAGTGGGCACTGAGAACTCAGTGGTCGCAATTCTCAGGGAGAATGACAGATCTCCTCCGGATTCCAGACAAGGTAGCCCATGACCTTCAATGGTCGGTCTATCCAGAGAACATCTTGAAAAGAGAACTGTTTTGGCAACCATGGCCGGAGATAACAGTAGTCAGACGCCTCACTTACGGGGTGGGGAGCCCATGTCAACGACTTGACCATCAGCGGTCGTTGGTCTCCATCGGAGTCCAGACTACACATCAACCTATTAGAGCTGAGAGCGATCAGACTAGCGCTGAAAGCTTTCCTGCCATCAGTACAGGGGAGAAATGTCCTGATAATGACGGACAACACGGTGGCCATGCACTACCTCAACAAAAGAGGCGGCGTAGGGTCACTGCCACTGTGCAGAGAGGCAATGCAGCTCTGGTTTTGGGCAATTCAGGAAGGAATCTCTCTATCGGCAGTCCACCTAGCCGGAGAGAAGAACTTGACAGCAGACGCTCTGAGCAGGCAGAGTACAGTCTCCCATGAGTGGGAGCTAGCTCAGGAAGTCCTTCAAGAGATCTTCGCCCTTTGGGGAACCCCTCAGGTGGATCTGTTTGCTACCAGCACCAACAGGAAGTGCGATCTGTTCTGTTCAAGGGAATTTCCCCCGAGAGGAGCTCTAGGGGACGATTTCGTAGTGGACTGGGAGTTCCCACTCCTTTACGCGTTTCTACCAGTCCCTGTTATTCCTCAAATGATCAGGAGGTTGAGAAGATTCCGGAAAACCATGATCCTAATTGCCCCAGACTGGGCCAGGAGAACGTGGTACCCGGACCTTCTAGATATGTCCATCTGTCCTCCAATCCGTCTTCCACTCAAAGAGAATCTTCTCTCACAGAAGGGAGGTCAGGTTCTCCATCCAGACATCAGAACCCTCAACCTTCACGCTTGGCTTCTGAAAGGTTGAGGTACAATGATTGGGACCTCCCTGATGACGTCATGGAGGTGTTGCTTTCGGCCAGAAGGCCAGCAACAAAGTCTTTATACCGCTGCCGTTGGAACAAATTTTGCAGCTGGTGTAGAGAAGGGAATATCGACCCTTTTTCATGTGGTACACCAACGGTATTATCGTTTCTACTCTACTTGGCATACTCAGGCCTTCAAGTTGGCACTGTAAAAGGCTATCTCGCAGCGCTTTCAATCTTCAAGCGCACTGCGGAGGAACCATCGTATTTCAAACTACCTCTAGTAATAACATTTCTCAAGGGATTAACTAATGTTTATCCTCCAAGACCATTCCAAGTTCCCTTATGGGACTTCAATTTAGTCTTAAATTTCCTAATGGGTATTCCATTCGAACCACTCCACTCTTGTTCGCTGAGATTTCTCACTCTTAAAACTGTCCTAATGGTAGCATTAACATGTGCTTGGCGGGTGAGCGAATTACAAGCTCTCTCTTGTAACCCCCCCAATACAATTTTCCATAAGGACAAAGTTGTCCTACAGTTGAAGCCTAATTTCCTCCCAAAGGTGGTTTCTGAATTTCATATCACTCAGAAAATTACCTTACCTTCGTTCTACCCTCCTACCCATCCGGGGAAAGAGGAAGAAAGGCTACATAGGCTGGACCCAAGGCGAGCTCTGAGCTTTTACATCCGCAGAATGGCTAGGATTAGGCAAGCAGACCAACTGTTTGTAGGATACTCGGGTCACAAGTTGGGACTGCCCATAACAAATCAGACCATTTCCAGGTGGATTATTTTGGCCATTCTGGAATGTTACAAACTGGCAGGGAAAGAGCCACCCCAAAATCTTAGGGCTCATTCAACCAGGAGTATCGCAGCCTCTTCGGCCCTCCAAAGAGGGGTACCGGTCCGAGACATATGTGCGGCTGCCACATGGTCGTCCGCACATACATTCACAAAATTTTACAACCTGGATTCCTCCTCTAGTCAAGAGACCAGATCTGGCAAAGCCGTATTACATTCGGTTCATTCCTAAAAGTGATACATGACATTATTACTCCCACCTCCAATTACATGCAACTGCTATGGGAGTCTATCAAAGATGAGGAATACGTCGGAGGACACAATCCCTTCGAAGAACAAGTTACTTCTTACCTTGTAACGTTCTTTCGATGGGATGTTCCTCCGACGTATTCCTTATCGCCCCTCCCATCCATCCCCGCATTAATACTTCCCTTGTGGTTGCAGTTTACGCTCCTTCAAGGTCAATAACCAATTCAGGCATGACTTATCTTATGCTACAAAACGGAACTGAGCAACGGACGCCGCGCGTGGCTATTTATGGGCATGGTGACGTTGGCGCCTCTACAGAGAAATTTCCGACGCCAGCAAGCTGGAGACAAATTATCAAAGATAAGGAATACGCCGGAGGAACATCCCATCGAAAGAACGTTACAAGGTAAGAAGTAACTTGTTATTTTCTGATATTCATCAGCATCCTTAAGTATGAGTGTAAAGACCACGCAACAGCAATGGTATTTGCTGATCATATAAAATACATTTCAGGTCTACACTGAGTAAAGTTAGAATTCTGCAAAAGCGGTATTAATGTCTGTTTGCGAATGGCAAAACATTGCCCAGACTAATCCTATTAGTGAGCAGGTTTGGGGTAGCCACTTTGGACTGATCTATAAGACCACGATTGGTGCCAAAAGTTGGAAGAATACCATGTCAGTGGCATGGGCTATGAATTTTCCTATAGAAGATATTGAGAATCAGTGTTCCTATACAAGGACATTATTAGAACAAAAATCATTCCAACATCTTGGCACTTTTCGTATATTATACCCATTTATTAAAAAAAGGGGACAGAATACTACCTAAAAATTATCGACCCATAGCCATTTTAGATGCAGATTCTAAAATCTTTGCTGGCTTAATATTAACAAAAATAAATGAGTGGATAGAACTGAACTATTATCTTGTCACCACCGCAATATGGCTTCAGGAAATCTTCTGGTACTGAAGTGGGTGGCCTATTATTAACAATACCTCAACAAAGTGCCTGAAAGGCTGGTGCAACCCTGATATATCTAGCAGCCATCGATCTAGCTATGGCCTTTGATTTAGTGGATAGGCACACTCTTTGGGATAAATTGAAAACACTCGGAATGCTGGGAACATCCTATCGATTCTTATCCACCTCCATCAGAATTCACAGGTACAGGTTAGTTTGAATATGGACTGCTTCCTGTCCTCGCCAAATTAAAATAATGAATGGATTAAGGTACCACCCTATTCAACCTATATGTTTCCGATGCAGGGCAATGTTTGGATGAGAGCGCATTCATTCCTCCCAAAATAGAAGGCTATAGGGTAGCCTGGTGTGCTTATGCTAGTCATTTCCTACTAATAAATCAGTCACCAACGGGACTTCAGCGTATGATAATTGCTTTTAATTCCTACACTGAAGTTAATCGCTTATGCATTAATGCTTCTAAAACTATTATCATGACACTGTCCCATACAAAAATCAGAAAGGGAAATGTGTGGTTTCTCAACCAGGCAAAACGTGAAGTGAAAACAATGATGAAATACTCGGGCTTCCTAATTTTTGATCAATCTAAGACATATTAGAGTACTTGCAACAAAAGAATACCCTTCAAACTGCTCAAATGAGAAAAGTGGACAATAAATTAGTCAAATTCTTGATTCAGCCGTTACTGCGTTATTATTACGCCACGAAAGTAAATCCTAAAATAGTGCATGGTCTGGAAATTATTCCAGAGGCCATAATAGCAGAACTTCCAGACTGGAAGCAAAATTGTGGAAAACCATAATGTATTGGCTCCCTGAATCAGTTCCTATTGGAGGCATTTATTAGGAGTTGGGTCTATTATCTTGGGACTATTGGGTCATGCAGCATAAGTTATCACTATATCGAAGACTGATTAATGATTCTGGAGACAATCTGTACCGAATTCTGGGGCGTGGTATAAAAGAGGAGAATTCTGAAATTAAAACATTATTGAAGCTGCAGAAGTTTTGTCTGGAGACCCTAGGAAATCTGGATCTGGCTGCTACTGATTTGGTAAGCAATCCGCTTTGTGTTAAGAAATTGCGACATTACGCAGATTGGACGGATAGTATGGACAAATTAGTGTCGACAAAGCTTTTCTCCCAACTGGTAACAAACCAGAAACATCTGGGTCAACCAGAAGCATACCTAACAAAATTTCCAAATAAAAAGGTCCGAAACAGAATCGTGAGATTCCGCCTAAATGTCTGTCCAACAGGAGAAATACTGGAAATAAGAGCCTCGACAACCCAATTGGCAGACTCTAGAACGTGCTTTCTGTGTAGATTTTGTCATCATCCCACAGAAAAGGAATCATTGAGACATCTTCTGTTAGATTGTAAGTCTTTATTGGCAGAACGTATTGAGATCTTTGGTAAATTTGTTCATAATCTTGAATGGGTCGATTCTTATCGATTGTGGCGGCGGGTAATGATGCACGGGACAGTGATAATCCCCTAAGCTAGCACTAGCAGTGGTGCGCTTTCCCTCGCAAGTATGTGGTATTTTGTCATTTGAAAAGGGTAATGTCCTTATCCGGAAAGGATATAGAAAACACAAGTCAACTACCCCTCTCTTTCAGTCCCTGAGTGACTACTTGTCAGTCAAATTGAGCATCTATTTAGTCTAATAGATGATTCAGTACATTGCCCCCACACACATTGTATCAAAAAAGAAAAACATTCATTTTTATTAGATTATAACATTCTAAAAAAGTCCTTAAGAATGGACCTTACAAAGGCCACTATTAGATAGTGCACCCTTTAACAACAATGAACAACATATAACTGGTACAATTTTAAGGCAGTTTCACAATTAATTCATAAAAATTCAATGAAAATCAAAGCAGTACTTCTGGGAAACAAAACCTTCCTGTGTATCTTAAAGTTAAGTTGGAAAAAGGAAACCTTTGGTCTGCCACTGGGACGTCAGAAATGTACAATATAGAGAGCTGTGGATGATTCATTTTTTTCTTTATTCTACGAGTTCTCTATATTTCTTGATTAGAAGTTGTACTGATGTTAGTCCATATTGTAAATCATATTAGACCACCAACTAATTTCAGTTTGAGAAAAAGGAAATGTCTGATGAAAAATTTCCTTGGCTATGTTGACATATGTTTTCGTCCTCTTGACACATACGAAGCACTCTCGGATGCTCATGGTCTGTTCTGTTTATAGGCCATCTTCAGGACAAAAAGAAACAGTGATTCAACAGGCATTTAATTCCTTCCCAATACGATGCTTCTTCAAATTCACTTTATAAAAACAAAACAGTAAAAAGTACTTTACTTGAAGGATCACTCTATTTTTGTAAAAAAAAAACATGTTAAAAGGGCAATGTCTACAGTAGTTATCAAATGGTACCACCGCGATTACTGACCTGTAGCACACTACACTTGGTTAGGGACATGGAGCCAATTTCAGAACGGAATCCGTATCCAAATTGGATCCCTTTTACAGGTGCCGCACACTACCTGTGAATATTCATTAATTTGTATGAAGAAATCTTTCTATTACTTTATTTGTTATTAGATAATTCAATAAATCGAAAAACTAAATACCTTGATTAGACAAATTCACTAAGGGGCAGATCTTTACTGATGTTGACCAGTTTAGAACACTAGCTGTTGTCTAAAATCTTCAGACTTCAGGGCGGATTGTAAAAGCTTTTTAGCTTTACTCCTGCATCACTATTCAAAGAAAAAAGAAGAACCCAGCTTAATTTGCTAATGGTTCACAATCATTCATTTTTGCATTCATGTCTTGACATAATCATATGTGAGAAAGACTATTTACCATTATGTGATTTAGTGTAGTCAAGGAAACATCTTGATTGTATCTGGATACTTATTCCGGTGCCCCTTTGGTACCCTGATGGGTTATTCCCCTGGAACACACAAAACACGTGTGTAATTATTCTTGAGATACAGAAAGCAGGGGCAGCTTACATTTGCTCCCTTACATCATTGGACCATAAAATGGCCCATTATTCAGAAACAGTGATCATCCTACATAGTGCACATGTTGTGCCCAGTTTTGCGTGATACATGTTTTTGGAGTTGATGCGCCATGCTAATGTTGTAAAGCAATTGTATCTACGAAAGGTTTAACTTCCTTGGATACATATTCATTACTGGGGTAGTCATGCGATCAAGAAACAGACTCAAGCCCGACTAGTTAATCCTTAAAACACAAAGCCGCCACATACTTATCATACCTGGCATCTGTGGTAATGGCTGCTCACTGGTCAGCATCTGCGTTCGTGTCCGATTGTGAGGAAAGACTGCTGCGTAATACTGGGTGAGAGCTCTTCATTCACCTCTTTGTTGTGGTCACATGATCTAAACTTACGTGTGACCCGCGTGTGGTAGTTCTGCCTCTTGGAATGCGAATTCACATTTCTGCATTCTCCAAGTGTATGAGAGAGAAAAAATATTCACTCAATTTAGATGTTTATTTTCTCCCATTACCACATCCACAGAAAAAGAAATTTGATGAAGTACATTATTGACCAGCAACACAAGTCTTTTGTTTTGTATCGTGTCTGTGTATTTATTATTATACAGGTATGATATTTATTGTTATTACTCATACGTGTATTAAAAAAGAACGTATCTTAATGCAAGGTGTACCCATAAAAATACAGCAAATATCTTGCATTGTTTTACACAGATACGTTTATCTTTTTACAATATGGTCAAGTCCTATTGCACCCATTTTAATGCTGAATGCAACTATATTGCCAAGAATATAGTATGGTTGATCAGCACGGGGATGGCAACCTGTGAGTGGTAAACTAAATGTACTGCAGGAGCCCATGTTTAGTTAGTCCGGTTTGAGTTATTTATCAGTAAGCTTAACCCACTGTCGGTGAGTTTTAAAGGAATACATTCCACTCCACTGACAAATTAAGGCCTTTCTTCACCGAATCTGTATTGTATATCCATTTTTGTTCACTATGTCGAAGTGAGATCTCGATTGCCTCCCCTCGGCAACGGCTTGATAACCTGTGTGACACACCACAGCATATCTGTTGGTTTATGTTGTTGTTTTACATAGTGAGCTACCAAGGGCTTGTTATCCACTTTGTTCTTAATGCACGATTTGTGCTCACATTTGCGCCGCCTTATTTGTCTTTTAGTTTTTCATATATATATATATATATATATATATATATATATATATATATATATATATATATATATATATATATATATATATTTTTTTTTTTATTATTTTTTTTTTTTTACAGGATCATCATATGATAACATACTGCCCAAGTTGTATAGTAGTTTGTAAACTCTGTCAACTGTAACACTCGGCTCCCTAGAGTGATGCTAGTCATGTCTCTGGTTTGGGGGCAGACAGAACATCATCCACACCTTTGGTGCCCAACTACAGGTGGAAGTCCCCATAATGTTAGTTGACCTATGTTCTTCTTTGTCTGTACCGGGTAAGTATGTACTAGGCTATCTTTTAGATTCTTTTGCCTCTTGAATGCGAACCGTGGTTTCGGAGGGTTGAAGTCTTACGTTTTGATTATGTGCCAATTTTTCAGAATCACTTTCCGGAGAGAACTACTTATTGGGCTGTATGAACTCACACGGGTGATTTTTTTTTTTTTTCTACAGTGTTTCTTTTTAAGGGATTGAGACATACTTCCTGGTTCATATGCTGAGCTCTTTTGTACGCCCGCTGTACTGTGGAGTTGGGATAGCCTCTGTTCTTGAGTTTTGTCTTAAGAAGTTTACCATGTGTTTTGCATGTGTCCATTTGTGAACAATTTTTGCAGATACATAGAAATTGGCCAAAAGGGAAGGCCTTCTTTTAGGATCTGAGGATGAAAACTGTTATAGTCCAGTAACATTTTCTTATCTGTCGGTTTTCTATAAAGGACTGTTTCTAGGGTGCCTTCCATAGTTTTTCTGATTTCTAAATCCATGAAAGGTACTTTAGGTTCATTGTATTCCATGGTGAATTGAATACATGGGCTATATGCATTTAGCCACCTTTTGGAAATCCATCAATTGAATGATGGATCCCCTCTTTATCATACAGACATCGTCGATGTACCTATACCATGCTTTTATATTCAGATTCAGGCTGAATGGATTATCATTGTGATACACCGTGTTAGTCTCGAAATCGTCCATATATAGATTGGCCAGGTCTGGGGCAAACGTGGCACCCATACTGGTCCCTTGTAACCGATTGTAAAAAGTATCTTCATAAAGGAAAAGGTTTTCCATTAGTGCCGAACGAATGCATTCTAAAATAAATGCCGTTGGAACTTAAGTCAGGGTGGTGGTACGTTTGTTTAAATACTTAGCCATGACCTCTATAGAGTTTTGTTGTGGAATACTCATATAGAGGGAGATCGCGTCAAGAGTAACCAAATTATCCTCTTGACTAGTCTGTAATTGTTTGATGGTATTAATCAGACTAGTTGTGTCTTTTATGTACGATTGCATACTGGCAACAAATGGTCTCAAAGACCAGTCTGTGTACACTGAAAGTGGCTCTAATATAGAATTGGTAGCCGCCACTATAGGTCTCCCAGGTACTGTAGTCAAGTTTTTATGGACTTTAGGGAGGATATAAAAAGCTGGTGTGGTAGGGAAGTTTTTGACTAGGAAGGCCTGTTGGTCTTCATCAATCCACCCCTCTTCCAATGCGTGTTTCATAAGGCTGGCAATCTCTTCTTTCAGCCTTTGTGTTGGATCTCTTGTGCGTTTGCGATAGGCCAGGGGATCATTAAGGTGTTTCATTACCTCTAGTGCATAAGCCTTTTTGTCACAAAACACTATCCCTCCCCCTTTGTCGGCTGGCTTGTTTATAAATGTGTGATTCTGCTTTTAGTTTTAGCAGAGCTTCCATTTCCAACTTAACTCTCACTGTTACGGTTGACCAAGTTCTACCCTACTTATTGTGCCTAGCTAAGACAGGACTTTCATTGTCCTCCATCAAGGTCTATCTGTCAGCCATAGCGGCATACACAACAACTCCGGAGATGCAATCCTTGCTCTTTTTGCCGGCGATTCAAGTCTTTCTGAAAGGGTTGATGCGTACTTATCCTCCTACGCCCACGCCAGTCCTGAACTGGAGCCTGAACACCGTCTTGACAGCCCTCATAGAACCTTCCTTCGAACCCATACACAGATGCGAAGTGAAGTTCTTGTCTTGGAAAACAGCCTTTTTGATGGCCATTACATCAGCTAGAAGGATCAGTGAGTTACAAGCTTTGTCGTCTGAACCTCTGTTTACTTTGTTCCAGAAGGACCGCGTCATCTTAAGACCACACGTTCCTTCCCAAGGTGCTGTCGGAGACAACACTCACTGAGTGCATTGTTTTGCCAACTTTTTTCCAGAATCACGCTTCTGAAGCGGAAAGAGCATTACATTCTCTAGACATTGCGAGAGTTTTGAAGTTTTACTTGCTGAGAACCAAGGAGTTCCGCTCCTCAAACTGACTATTCATTGCTTTCTCTGGCCGTACCAAGGGACAGCATATCTCTAGACAAAGTCTGGCACGTTGGGTTTCGTCCTGCATCACCCACTGCCATCAGATGAAAGACGACCCTCTAACTAGACCGCCATCAGCGCACTCAAGCAGAGGGAGGGTGGCGTCAACAGCATTCCACGCAGGGGTGGCCTTGAAGGACATATGCAGAGCCGCCACGTGGAGCACTCTGCACACGTTCGCGAAACACTACTGCCTGGCTGAAGATACCAACAAAGAATCTGCAGTTGGACAGGCAGTGCTCCGCCATCTCTTTGCATAAGGTAGGACCAGCCTCCTTTTCCCACCTTTCCCGAAGTATGCAACCGTTGTGTTGCTGCATGGTAAAGGTTTGAGCCGAAATATGTTTTTTCTGTATTTATGCATATATGTATATGATGGTGGCATGTTTTAACTGCTTGGTATTCTATTCAAGCATCTGAATCTATGAAAGATCCAATGCTGGAGAAGTCTCAGTTAGTTACCTGTAACTGTATTTCGAAGGGATTGTGTCCTCCGACGTATTCCTCATCTTAGATATCTCCTTCCAGCTCTGCTGGCCTCGGAAAATGTTTTCTCTCTAGAGGGCGCTGCGCGTCGACGTCCTCCGAGTCGATGTCCCTCGACAGCCGCCGTATCGACGTCGACGTCATCCTGCCTATAATGGCCGCGCGCAGCGTCCGTTGCTTAGTTCCGTTTTTCCGCGCTTACTCAGTGCCTCGGAATACCGTTGCTCAGTTCTTGTCAGATTAATCCTATTTACCTCGAGTCATTCGATCCGTACTCGATGGCTTCCTCGTCCGAACCGACAACTCCTCGATCCGGCTTCAAAAAATGCCGAGATTGTGGGAAAAAGATGTCGCTGACTGACCCTCACAGAGTTGGTCTGTGGTGTTTGGGAGCTGAACTCCATTGTTCGGAATGCGAGGACTGTATGTCCATGACAGCTAAGGTTCTGAGGAGCGTAGGGGGAAGCTGGAGAAAGGTAAGACTTTTAAAGCTTCTTCTTCGTCGACGAAGTCGAGACACTCGTCTCCTCGTCACCATTCGCGCTCCAGGTCTCGGAGTGGGTCTCATCACTCCTCGAGATCGAAGCACTCGAAGAGGAGACGTCGAAGATCCCCTTCTCCATCTTCCTCTTCCTCGGTTTCGCCAAAAAGAATCCCTTGCCCCAGGAAACATAGTTCCCGGGCTGAATGGGAGGAATTCCGCAAAAATATGATGAGCGTCTTCGAGAAAGCGGCCTCGACCCCCTCAAAGATTGCCGAGAGCGATGCTCTGGTCGAAAGAACCGAAGGTCAAAAACGCTGCGAGTCGCAGTACCCGGCGAAGGAAACCTCTCGAACCCTCGAGTAGGAATATGACGTCCAAACCTTCCTCGAAGGTGCCGTCGACGAGGGTTCCGTCGACGCCGTTTCGAAGGGACCTTCGACACACGGGTCTGTCGACTCGACGCCAGCTTCGACACCGGCGTCGACGCCAAGAAAAGTCAGTTACGACACACCCAGTGACTATCCCCAGGTCCTCGACGTCGATGGCTTTGAGATTGTCGAGTAGAATTCCAATTCTGTTGAGGTCTTCGAGGCCTCCACCTTTGTTTTCGACGCCACGCTGGAAGCCTTCGACGTCGACGACATCAATGTTTTCGAGGCCGATAATGACAAGTTCGGCACCCTCTGCCTTGGAAATGGGATTTACTCCCTTTATGAGTTCAGAACAATTGAGAACTATGTCCTCAATTTTGGAAGAGGGTGAATTGTCTGAACAGGAAGACACATTTGAGTTGCAGAGACCTGTAACCCCAATTAGAGAGGAATTTTCCTCTGAAGAACGCAGGTTAAAGGATCTTCATGATTCCTTACATGAGGCAAGTGGGTTAGACACTTCCCCTGAGGTGGAGTTTGCTAGGCCAGACCCGGGGGAGCATGCTGAAACCCCCTATAGAGCCTTAATGGCCAGGATCACAGAGTTCATGGGGTGGTCTGCACCTTCACAATCTTTCCAACAAGATGACCTCACAGATATTCTTGACAAAGGCCCACAGGAGGATCGTGTGGTGCCTTTTCATAAAGCTCTTCAGAGGAAGATCATGACAAACTGGGAAACCCCAGATGTCGTACCAGCAGTAAATAAAAAACTGTCTACAAAGTACAGGGTATCTTCTACAGACCCGGAGTTTTTGTCTAAACACCCATCCCCAGAAAGTCTGGTGGTACAGGCAGCATCCTCTACCGATGTCAAGACGGCTTATCCTACCGTCCCACAGGACAGGGACGATAAAAAATAAAGAAAGACCTTTCAGCATGTAGCATGGCGTTAAAATCTGTTAATGCTACTTGCACCCTTGCTAGGTTCAGCCATACACTTTGGGAGTGTGCTTCTACAGCAGCTGACTGCATCCCGGAGGGAGAAGAAAGGGATGCGTTCCTGAATATTATACAGGACGGTAAAGACGCTATGTGCGAATCCCTCCAGACGGGCATTGATTTGGCTGATAGTATCAGCAGAGCAATGGCGGCAAATACATCAACCAGGAGATTCGCTTGGTTGAGAAAGTCTGGTTTTGCCCCAGATGTGCAAGCCAGGCTCTTGAACATGCCATTCGATGGCTCTTCTTTGTTCGGGAAAAAGGCGGATGACAGTTTAGAGAAACTGCAAACTTCAAAAGCAGCAGCAAAATCCCTAGGAGCTGCAATCCGTCAGACTCCCTTTCGTCCCACAGGAACCTCTGCGAGGGGCAAGTCCTTTCGCTTCTACTCCGCATTCGGAAGAGGTAGAGGACGACCGGCTCAAAGGGGACAAAGAAGAACTACCCGAGGTGGACGGGGTAGATATTCAAAAGCCGCAGCAACAGCAGGTGCCTCTTTACCATCGGCATCTGCATCAGCCGCCCCAAAACCACTCTGAGGACTTCCCTCACAGGACACCTGTAGGAGGCAGGTTGACTCAACATCTGGCGGTATGGCAGGCTATCACGTCAGATGCTTGGGCTTTGGAAACAGTTGCCCAAGGTTACTGCCTGCCTTTCCTACGTATACCTCAGAGTCATCCACCGGGGATCAGTTCTCAGAAAGCTCCAGATCCGCTCCTCTTGCAGGAAATTTTGGACCTGCTAGAGAAAGGTGCCATAGAACCGGTACCTGTAGCGGAGAGGAACAAGGGCTGGTACTCCCCTTACTTTCTCATTCCAAAGAAAGACGGAGGACTGAGACCCATCTTGGACTTGCGAGAATTGAACAAATTCCTCAGAAAAGACAAATTCAAGATTGTCACTCTTTCTCAGATCCTCCAGGCCCTTCAGTTCCAGGACTGGTTGGTATCTCTGGACCTTCAGGACGCTTATTTCCATGTGCCTATCCATCTCAAACACAGGAAACACAGTCGCAATTGGCAACTCTCACTATCAATTTCGAGTGATGCCATTTGGGCTGACCTCCGCCCCGAGGGTCTTCACCAAGTTAATGTTGCTAGTGGCTGCAAGTCTAAGGAGGGAAGGGATTCACGCCTACCCCTACCTGGACGATTGGTTGATCAGGGCTGTTTCTTCGGAACAAGCTCAGATCCAGCTAAATCACGTGTGCCACTTCCTTCACAGACTGGGCTTCTCCCTCAATTTAAAGAAGTCACAAATGATACCATCGCAGAGACTCCAGTTCATAGGAGCGATCCTGGACACTTCCCTGGGAAAAGCCTCGCCACCAGAGGTGAGGGCTCAAGATATTCTACAGATGGTTACCAAGTTCCAACATGCCCAACGTCTCCCAGCCTTCGACTTTTTGAGGTTGCTAGGCCTCATGGCATCCTGCATTTTCCTAGTGCCAGAGGCTCGCCTGAGAATGAGATCCCTCCAGTGGGCACTGAGGACTCAGTGGTCACAATTCTCAGGGAGAATGACAGATCTTCTTCAGGTTCCCGGCAGGGTGGCTCGAGACCTTCAGTGGTGGGCCTGTCAGGAGAACATTCTGAAAGGAGAACAGTTTTGGCAACCCTGGCCGGAGATAACAGTAGTCACGGATGCCTCACTCACGGGGTTGGGAGCCCACGCCAACGACTTGACCATCAGCGGTTGTTGGTCTCCATCGGAGTCCAGACTACATATCAACCTGTTAGAGCTGAGAGCCATCAGTCTTGCGCTGAAGGCGTTCCTGCCAGCTGTACAAGGGAAGAACGTCCTGATAATGACGGACAACACGGTGGCCATGCATTACCTCAACAAAAGAGGAGGCGTAGGATCACTACCCCTGTGCAGAGAGGCGATGCAGCTCTGGTTTTGGGCAATCCAAGAAGGAATCTCTCTATCGGCAGTTCACCTAGCCGGAGAGAAGAACTTGACAGCGGACGCTCTGAGCAGGCAGAACAGTCTCCCACGAGTGTCAAGAGGCCGAAACATATGGCGGCATAGACCATGGAAATATTTCATCAGACATTTCTTTTTTCTCAAACTGAAATTAGCTGGTATTCTAATATGATTTACAATATGGACTAACATCAGTACAACTTCTAATCAAGAAATCTAGAGAACTCGAATAAAGAAAAAAAGTAATCATCCATAGCTCTCTATATTGTACATTTCTGACGTACCAGTGGCAGACCAAAGGTTGCCTTTTTCCAACATAACTTTCAGATACACAGGAAGGTTTTGTTTCCCATAAGTACTGCTTTGATTTTCATTAAATTTTTATGAATGAATTGTGAAACTGTCTTAAAATTGTACCAGTTATATGTTGTCCATTCTTGTTAGTGTGCACTAACTAATAGTGGCCTTTGTAAGGTCCTTTCTTAAGGTCTTTTTTAGAATGTTATAATCTAATAAAATTGAACGTTTTTTTCTTTTTTGATGCAATGTCTGTGGGGGCAATGTACTGAATCATCTATTAGACTAACTAGATGCTCGATTTGACTGACAAGTAGTCACTCAGGGACTGAACGAATGGGGTAGTTGACTTGTGTTTTCTCTATCTTTGCCATATTTAATATCCCAACGTGCAGAGTTGACCCACCGAAAACAAAAAACTGGGAGTACCCAATTATATAAATGCTTATCCGGGGAGAGCAGGGGTTTGAGGCAAGGACATTGGAACTTCGTGTTCTCCAGTAAAATCCATCTTTATTGTTGAGAAGGGAAAATTTCGGACGTGCTCTATTAACTTCTCAAAAGGAAAGATGGAAATTAGTGTACATTCTGTACCATTTGAGGAGTATCCATTTATTAGGAAAGCATATGTTGTGTATTAATGTGAAGAAAGTAAGCCTTACCCTGTATTTCTGAGTTATGGTCCAAACTGTTAGGTTGGGAATGTTTTGTTTGGGATGTTTTGTATATTGCACCTTGTTATGTGTTTTTTCCTTTAGAGATGGTTACACTGATTTGCTTTTTTAAAAAAAAAGAAAATATTTTATGTGTATAATTTAATAGTTTGTTTATTAATTTCTAATGCGCCCCAAACCAAGAGGTAACAGGGCGCAGCAATAAGAAGGTACAAGGCTTACAAAGTTTCAAAGTGGTTGACAATAGAACATCATGAATGTACAGGTAGAAATTACATATAAGACAGTGTAGGTATGAGCGTTCAGATAAAATACAATACAAATATATACAGTTCAGTTCCAACTATAGTTTACAATTTACAATGATGGGGGAGCATGGAGTAGGCAGTTGTGACAGTTCAAGCTAGCCTTCAGTCAAGTTGAGATAAGTGATATAGCTCTTTCGAAGGGATTGTGTCCTCCGACGTATTCCTTATCTTAGATATAAATCCTTCAGCTTTGCTGGCCTCGGAAAATTTTTTCGCCAGAGGGCGCTGCGCGTCGATGATCGCCGAGTCGATGACCCTCGACGGCCTCCGTGCCGACGTCGACGTCATCCTGCCTATAAAGGCCGCGCGCAGCGTCCGTTGCTCAGTTCCGTTTTTCCGCGCTTCGTTGTGCCTCGGAACACCGTTGCTCAGTTCTCGTCAAGATAACGTATATAATAACTACTATTTACCTCGATATCGATGGCATCCTCCTCCGACCCGACGACCCCTCGGTCCGGTTTCAAAAAGTGCCGAGACTGCGGGAAGAAAATGTCGTTGACGGACCCTCACAGGGTCTGTTTGTGGTGTCTGGGAATCACGCACCAGAGTTCGGAGTGTGAGGAATGCCTTTCCATGACGGCGAAAGCCTTGAAGGAGCGTAGGGGGAAGCTCGAGAGAGGTAGGTCAACTTTAACTTCCTCGAAAGCTTCTTCGGTAGAGTCGAGACGTTCGTCTCCTCACCATAAAAAACACTCTCGATCTAGATCACGAAGTGGCTCCCACCACTCGTCGACATCGAGACACTCGAAGAAGAGACGTAGGAGATCCCCTTCGTCATCTTCGTCGAGTTCTCCTGAGAGAGTTCATTGCCCCACAAAACGCAGCTCGCAAGCTGAGTGGGAGGAATTCAGGAAAAAGATGCTAAGCGTCTTCGAGAAAGCGGCCTCGTCCCCCTCGAAGACAGCTGAGGGTGATACCCCGGGTAAAAAACCCAAAAAATCTAAACGCCGCGAGTCGCAGTACCCGGCGGAAAAGTCAACCCGAAAGCGCCTCGAGCCATCGGGAGATAAAGCATCATCGACGCCATCGTCGAAAACTCCTTCGAAACAGAGGTCGGCGCCATCGACGCCGTTGTCGAAGGATTCATCGGCGCATCAGTCGATCGAGTCGACGCCGACGTCGACGCCGATATCGACGCCGGTGAAGGAAAGAACCACGGCTACTCCACAGCCAACGGTTAGACAAAAGACCTCCGACTCGACGCCGAGAACGTCGACGTCGTTCTCGAGCAGGACTCCGATCCTTTCGAGTTCTTCGAGGCCTAGTACACATTTCTCGACGCTTTTCACGGCGCCTTCGAGTACTTTCACGTCGGTGTCGACGACATCGACGTTTTCAAGGCCTGTGATGATGGCTCCTTCTGCATTGGAAATGGGGTTTATACCATTCCAAAAACCAATGTATCCCCCTTTAACCTCGATTTTTGAGGAAAGGGAGGATTCAGACCAAGATATTGATTTACAGAGGACCACATCACCAGAGCCAGAGACTTTCGCCTCTGAGGAAGGAAGATTAAAAAATCTTCAGGATGCACTTCAGGAAGCTAGTGGCTTGGACACTTCTCCTGAAGCAGAATTTATCAAACCAGACCCAGGAGAACATGCGGAGACTCCATATAGAGCTCTGATGTCTAGAATCATAGAATTTATGGGTTGGTCTGCACCTTCTCCTGCCTTTCAGCAGGATGACCTCACTGACATACTGGACAAGGGCCCACAGGAGGATCCTGTGGTTCCATTTCACTCTGCTCTACAGAGAAGGATTTTGACAAACTGGGAAACGCCAGAAATTATCCCGGCAGTAAATAAAAAACTGTCAACAAAATACAGGGTGGCTAGTTCTGACCCTGAATATTTGTCAAAACACCCTACTCCTGAGAGCTTGGTTGTACAGGCTGCAACCTCATCAGGCAGCACATCTGCATACCCCACTGCTCCGCAGGATAGGGATGACAAAAAGTATGATGCCATGGCTAAGAAGGTTTTTTCTGCCTGTAGCATGGCGTTAAAGTCTATTAACGCGACCTGTACGCTCGCTAGGTTCAGCCACACCCTTTGGGAGTGCGCTTCATCAGCGGCTGACTGCCTCCAAGAAGGAGAGGAAAGGGACGCATTTTTAAACATCATCAGGGATGGTAAAGATGCGATGTGCGAGACCCTACAAACTGGCCTAGATTCTGCTGACAGTATCAGCAGGGCCATGGCGGCAAGTACCACAATCCGCAGGCATGCGTGGTTGAGGAAGTCTGGTTTTGCCTCTGACGTGCAGACCAGGCTTTTGAATATGCCCTTTGACGGTTCTACCCTCTTTGGAAAGAAGGCGGATGACAGTTTGGAGAAACTGCAAACGTCCAAGGCAGCAGCCAAGTCATTGGGAGCTGCTATCCGTCAGAATACCTTTCGTCCTTCGGGATCATCGTGGAGAGGACGGTCCTTTCGTTACTATTCCTCATATGGAAGGGGCAGGGGACGACCGGCTCAAAGAGGCCAAGGAAGATTTACCCGTGGTGGACGGGGTAGGGGAAAGAAAGCCGCACCCGCAGGAGCAGGAGCCACTTTACCTTCGGCAACTGCATCAGCCGCTTCAAAACCACTCTGAGGTCTCCCCTCACAGAACACCAGTAGGGGGCAGGTTAACTCACCATCTGACGGAATGGCAGGCTATTACGTCAGATGCTTGGGCTCTGGAGACAGTGGCCCAAGGTTACTGCCTGCCCTTCCTACATATCCCTCAGAGTCATCCACCGGGGAACAACCCTTTGAAGCTTCCAGATCCGCTCCTCTTGCAGGAGGTTTTAGACCTGCTAGAGAAAGGTGCCATAGAACTGGTACCTGTAGCGGAAAGGAACAAGGGTTGGTACTCCCCCTACTTCATAATACCGAAGAAGGACGGAGGACTGAGACCCATCTTAGACTTACGGGAATTGAACAAATTCCTCCGAAAGGACAAGTTCAAGATGGTGACTCTCTCTCAGATCCTTCAGGCCCTCCAGCTTCAGGACTGGTTGGTATCTCTAGACCTCCAGGACGCTTATTTCCATGTGCCGATCCATCCCAGGCACAGGAGATACCTGAGGTTCGCAATTGGCAGCTCTCATTATCAATTTCGAGTTCTGCCATTTGGGCTAACCTCCGCCCCGAGGGTCTTTACCAAGCTAATGTCGGTTGTGGCTGCAAGTCTAAGGAGGGAAGGGATTCATGTCTACCCTTACCTAGACGATTGGTTGATCAGAGCTGTATCTTCGGAACAGGCTCAGAGACAACTAGATTATGTTTGCCACTTCCTTCACAAGCTGGGCTTCTCCCTCAATTTAAAGAAGTCACAGATGATACCATCACAGAGACTCCAATTCATTGGAGCAGTCCTGGACACTTCCCTGGGAAAAGCCTTGCCACCAGAGGTGAGGGCTCGAGATATTCTGCAGATGGTCATCAGATTTCAGAATGCCCAATATCTCCCAGCCTACGACTTTCTGAGGTTGCTAGGCCTCATGGCATCCTGCATATTCCTCGTGCCGGAGGCTCGCCTGAGAATGAGATCCCTCCAGTGGGCACTGAGAACTCAGTGGTCACAGTTCTCAGGAAGGATGACAGATCTCCTTCGGATCCCGGTCAAAGTAGCCCGAGACCTTCAGTGGTGGGCCTGTCGGGAGAACATCCTGAAAGGAGAAATGTTTTGGCAACCATGGCCGGAGATAACAGTAGTCACGGATGCCTCACTCACGGGGTGGGGAGCTCACGCCAACGACTTGACCATCAGCGGTCGTTGGTCTCCATCGGAGTCCAGACTACATATCAACCTGTTGGAGCTGAGAGCCATCAGACTAGCGCTGAAGGCTTTTCTGCCGTCTGTACGGGGAAGAAACGTCCTAATAATGACGGACAATACAGTGGCCATGCACTACCTCAACAAAAGAGGAGGCGTAGGCTCACTACCACTGTGCAGAGAGGCGATGCAGCTCTGGTTTTGGGCAATTCAGGAAGGAATCTCTCTATCGGCAATTCACCTAGCCGGAGAGAAGAACTTGACAGCGGACGCTCTGAGCAGGCAGAGCACAGTCTCTCACGAGTGGGAGATAGCTCAGGAAGTCCTTCAAGAGATCTTCGCCCTTTGGGGAACCCCTCAAGTGGATCTGTTCGCCACCAGTATCAACAGGAAGTGCGACAGATTTTGCTCAAGGGAATTTCCCCCGAGAGGAGCTCTAGGAGATGCGTTCGTAGTGGACTGGGAGTTCCCACTTCTGTACGCGTTCCCTCCGGTCCCTGTCATTCCTCAAATGATCAGGAGGTTGAGAAGGTTTCGGAAGACCATGATCCTAATTGCCCCGGATTGGGCCAGGAGAACGTGGTACCCGGACCTTCTAGACATGTCCATCTGCCCTCCAATTCGACTGCCATACAGAGAGGATCTTCTCTCGCAGAAGGAAGGTCAGGTTCTCCATCCAGCCATCAAGACCCTCAACCTTCACGCTTGGTGTCTGAAAGGTTGAGGTACAAGGATTGGGACCTTCCGGATGATGTTATGGAGGTGTTGCTTTCGGCCAGAAGGCCGGCAACTAAAACTCTATACCGCTGCCGTTGGAACAAATTTTGCAGCTGGTGCAGAGAAAAGAATATTGAACCCTTTTCTTGTGGTACACCTATGGTGTTGTCATTCTTACTTTACCTGGCTAATTCAGGCCTACAGGTTGGCACAATTAAGGGCTATCTCGCAGCGCTATCAATCTTTAAGCGCACTGCAGAGGAGCCTTCATACTTCAAAATTCCATTGGTAATACAATACCTAAAAGGATTAACTAATGTTTATCCCCCGAAACCTTTTCAAGTTCCCTTATGGGATTTAAACCTAATTTTAAACTTCCTAAAGGGTGCCCCTTTTGAACCACTACACTCTTGTTCATTGAAGCTTCTCACCCTCAAAACTGTTTTGCTAATAGCATTGACATCTGCTAGAAGGGTTAGCGAGTTGCAAGCCTTATCGTGTAAACCTCCACATACAATCTTTTACAAGGACAAAGTTGTTCTTCAGGTGAAGCCTAACTTCCTCCCGAAGGTAGTCTCGGAGTTTCACATCACTCAGAAGATTATATTACCTTCTTTCTACCCTCCTCCTCATCCGGGGAAGGAGGAAGAGAGACTGCACAGGCTGGACCCTAAGCGAGCCTTGAGCTTCTATATCAGCAGATTGGCTAAGATCAGACAAGCAGACCAACTCTTTGTAGGTTATGCAGGACATAAGTTGGGCCTTCCAATAACAAAACAAACCATCTCCAGATGGATTATTTTAGCCATTCTGGAGTGCTACAAATTGGCAGGAAAGGAGCCTCCTCAAAATCTAAGGGCTCATTCTACCAGGGGTATCGCAACATCCTCAGCCCTTCAAAGAGGGGTGCCAATTCGAGATATATGTGCGGCTGCCACATGGTCGTCCGCACATACATTTACCAAATTCTATAGCCTGGATTCCTCCTCTAGTCAAGAAACTAGATTCGGCAAGGCTGTGTTACACTCTGTCCATTCTGGAAGGGTAACATAACTTTTATTACTCCCGCCTCCAGTCACAATACCACTGCTATGGGAGTCTATCTAAGATAAGGAATACGTCGGAGGACACAATCCCTTCGAAGAACTAGTTACTCTTACCTTGTAACGTTCTTTCGATGGGATGTTCCTCCGACGTATTCCTTATCGACCCTCCCATCCATCCCCGCAGTATGACTTCCTGTGGGTTTGCAGCCTATGCTCCTTCAAGGTGATTAGTCTAATCCAAAAACATTACTGGGGACTACAAAACGGAACTGAGCAACGGACGCTGCGCGCGGCCTTTATAGGCAGGATGACGTCGACGTCGGCACGGAGGCCGTCGAGGGTCATCGACTCGGCGATCATCGACGCGCAGCGCCCTCTGGCGAAAAAATTTTCCGAGGCCAGCAAAGCTGAAGGATTTATATCTAAGATAAGGAATACGTCGGAGGAACATCCCATCGAAAGAACGTTACAAGGTAAGAGTAACTAGTTCTTCTAAAGTGTAGATAGGGTTGGTCAGCTCTCAACTCGTGGGGCAAGGAGTTCCAGAGTTTGGCAACCTTCACAGAAAAGCTGTTGCCGCCAACCTTGGGGAGTCTGAATCTCGATACCATAAGATAATTCGGATTACTAACTCTTGTAGGCCTGTTGGAGGTTCTTCTCATCAGTTTGTTAAGTAACTAGGGGCAGCATTGTTTAAAGATTTATGTGTCAGGGAGGCAACTTTTAGCTGTATTTTATTATGGGTAGAGAGACACTTGTATTGATGTCTCGGCGAGGTCATGTGTGATCTTTTGTTAATGCCTAGTGTGGCTCTTAGAGCGTTATTTTGCAGGATTTGTAATCTCTGGATAATGGCTTTGTTGGCGCCACTGTAGAGAGCATTTCAATAGTCTAACCTGGAGAGAATTAATGCTCTAGCCAGGATGATGCAGCTGTCATTTGAGAGGAAGGGTTTACCAGCTCTGAGAAGCTTGCACGTGTAGGCTGTGGTAGAGGCCAGGGATTTCACTTGTTTATCGAAGGACATAGTAGAGTCCAGGTAAAAACCCAGGGTTTTTACCTCTTTAGATACTATGTTATTTCCATCAATAGTGAATGATGCGTATTCATGACCTAGTTTAGAGATGTTAGAAGGGGTCCCTAGAATTATCAACTCTGTCTTATCATTCAGGCAGAGGCCATGGGTGGCCATCCATGCCTAAATGATGAGATATACCCTATTCACCAACGCCAGGACCTTGCCATGATCCCCAGAAAGCGGGGGGAAAATCTGTGCATCATCTGCATAGTTAGTGTTGGTGATACCCAGAAGGTCCAGATCATCGAACAAAGGTTTGGTGAATATGTTGTATAGAGTATGAGAAACGCATGAGCCCTGTGGTACACTGCACATGATTGGGGAGGGGTCTGCCGATGGGGAGAACACTCTCATGGTTCTATCGCTCAGGAATGATTCTATCCGTTTGATAGCATCCATGCAAAAGTGGGCTGCTGAATCCAGGTGGCTGCAGAGGACCTTGTGATCTACCAGGTCAAATGCAGCTGAGAGATCATGTAATAGGAGCAAAGCTGTCTTCCCTTTGTCTCAACTCATCAATCTGTGTTTTCAGATCAGTCAAGGCAGTTTCTGTCCCGTGTAGCGGGCGGAAGCCTGATTGTCTGACCCCTAAGAGCTTGTGTAGCTCAAGGTGTTTTTGAACCTGAGTATAGGCGATTTTATCCAATATTTTAAGTAGAAATGGTACCGTTGTGATGGGGCGGTAGTTGGTGGCAATAAGTGGATCTAAAGTTTGCTTCTTTAGGAGTGGGAGGACCCAGGATTGTTTTAGGTTGGCTGGGATGGTGCCAGATGAGAATGAAGCATTGATCAGTTTAGATATAAATGGAGAGAGGTCTCTTGCAGCATCTTTTGTAATATGTGCTGGGCAGATATCTCCTTTGCATTTGGTTGGTTTGAGGGATAAAATGGTTTTTTCTACCTCTAAGACCGATGTTTTGGAGAAGCGGAATCTATTATTCGGAGGTATTGTGTCCTCCGACGTATTCCTTATCTTTGATAGATCATTTCCCAGCTTGCTGGCTTCGGAATTTTTTTTTCAGTAGAGGGTGCTGCGCGTCGACGTCCCTCGAGCCGATGTCCCTCGTCGGCCTCCGTATCGGCGCCGACGTCACCACGCGTATAAATAGACTTGCGCAGCGTCAGTTCTTCAGTCGAATATATTAATATATTCCTTGTGAATACCGACTCGTACTCGATGGCTTCCTCACCCGAACCGACGACTCCATGGTCCGGCTTCAAAAAATGTCGAGACTGTGGAAAGGAAATGTCGTTGACGGATCCTCACAGGATCTGTTTGTGGTGCCTGGGAATCGAGCACCATTGTTCGGAGTGCAAGGACTGCATGTCCATGACGGCGAAAGCCTTGAAGGAGCGTAAGGGGAAGCTCGAGAGAGGTAAGGCAGTTAAAACTTCTTAGAAAGTTTCCTCGGTGGAGTCGAGACATTCGTCTCCTCGCCAACATAAGACATTCTCGTTCTAGGTCTCGAAGCAGTTCCCATCACTCTTCGAGATCTAAGCATTCAAAAAAGAGACGTCGAAGATCCCCTTCCTCGTCTTCTTCCGTTTCCCCAAAAAGGGTCTCCTGCCCCACAAAACATAGCTCTCAGGCTGAGTGGGAGGAATTCAGGAAAAAGATGCTAAGCGTCTTCGAGAAAGCGGCCTCGACCCCCTCGAAGACTGCTGAGGGTGATACCCTGGGTGAAAGACCCGAAAAATCAAAAAGCTGCGAGTCGCAGTACCCGGCGAAAGAAGCCACTCGAGCGTCACAAACCCTCGAGTAAAGGCAAAGTTGCATCTTCGCCGTCGTCGAAGATCCCTTCAACACATAGATCGTCGACGCCGTTATCGAAGGTTTCTTCGACGCACAGGTCAGTCGAGTCGACGCCGAGAAAGGATAAACCCATGGCCACCTCACAGCCAGTGGCCATGCCCAGAGCCTTGAGCACGAGAATGTCGTTGTCAACCTCTAGTAGAATCCCGATACTCTCGAGTTCATCAAGGCCTCTACCACCTTTCACAACGCCTTTTTCGATGGCTTCGAAGCCTTTAACGTCCGCGTCGACAATTTCTCAGCCAATCATGACACACTTGGCTCCTTCTGCTCTGGAAATGGGATTTATACTATTTTCAAGACCTGATCACTCCAGGGTCTTATCTTCTATTTATGAAGAAGGGGAGGATTCGGATCAGGAAAGACCTTTTGAGTTGCAGGGATCTGCAACTCCTGCACCAGAGGAATTTACCTCTGAGGGTAAGTTGAAAGACCTCCATGAAACCCTACAGTTAGCAAGTGGGTGGGACACTTCCCCAGAAGTGGGATTTGCCACACCAGACCCAGGGGAACATGCTGAAACCCCTTATAGAACCTTGATGGCAAGGATAATAGAGTTTATGGGATGGTCTACACACTCACCTGCTTTTCAGCACGACAAACTCAAAGACATCTTGGTCAAAGGTCCACAGGAGGATCCTGTGGTGCCATTTCATGCAACATAACAAAGGAGAATATTGGCAAACTGGGAAACACCTGAGGTAATCCCGTCAGTTAACAAAAATGATCAGCTAAATATCTGTGTCTTCAGCTGACCCTGAATATTTATCTAAACACCCAACTCCGGAGAGCCTGGTTGTTCAGGCAGCTACTTCAGCAGGTAGTAAATCAGCTTACCGTACTGTTCCACAGGATAGGGATGATGAGAGATATGACTCTATGGCCCAAAAAGTCTTTTCCGCATGTAGCATGGCGTTGAAATCCATCAATGCTACTTGTACGCTCGCAAGGTTCAGCCACACACTTTGGGGGTGTGCTTCATCAGCGGCTGACTGCCTCCCGGAGGGAGAAGAAAGGGAAGCGTTTCTCAACATCATTAAGGATGGTAAGGACGCAATGTGCGAATCACTTCAGACTGGCATCGATTCTGCTGACAGTATCAGCAGGGCCATGGCGGCAAGTACAACAACCAGGAGATTTGCTTCGTTGCGAAACTCTGGTTTTGCTCCAGATGTGCAAAGCAGACTCTTGAATATGCCCTTTGAAGGCTCTTCTTTGTTTGGTAAGAAGGCGGACGACAGTTTAGAAAAACTACAAACATCAAAGGCAGCAGCAAAATCCTTAGGAGCTGCAATCTGTCAGACACCATATCGCCCCTCAGGAACCTCTTGGAGAGGCAAGTCCTTTCGCTTCTATTCCGCATTCAGAAAGGGCAGAGGACAGCCGGTTCAAATGGGTCAGAAGAAATTCACCCGAGGTGGACGGGGTAAAAACACAAAAGCCGCAGTAGCAGCAGGTGCCTCTTTACCCTCGGCATCTGCATCAGCCGCCTCCAAACCGCTCTGAGGACTCTCTTCACAAAACACCAGTAGGGGCAGGTTAACTCAACATCTGACGGAATGGTAGGCTATTACATCAGATGCTTGGGCATTGGAGACAGTTGCCCAAGGTTACTGCCTGCCTTTTCTATGCATCCCTCAGAGTCATCCACCGGGGAAAGCTCTCTGAAAGTTCCAGATCCGCTCCTCTGGCAGGAAATTGTAGACCTGCTAGAGAAAGGTGCCATAGAACCGGTACCTGTAGCGGAGAGGAACAAGGGCTGGTACTGCCCCCCCCCCCTACTTTCTCATACCGAAGAAAGACGGAGGACTGAGACCTATCTTGGACTTACGAGAATTGAATAAGTTCCTCAGGAAGGACAAGTTCAAGATGGTAACTCTCTCTCAGATCCTTCAGGCCCTCCAGCTCCAGGACTGGCTGGTATCTCTGGACCTTCAGGATGCTTATTTCCATGTGCCTATCCATCTCCAACACAGGAAATACCTGAGGTTCGCAATTGGCGGCTCTCATTATCAATTTCGAGTTCTGCCATTTGGGCTGACCTCCGCCCCGAGGGTTTTCACCTGCGGAAACAGAAAAATTGATATGAGGCCGGGAAGCCCAAAGGAAACACACCAACACAGGTTACAATGGACATGCAAAGCGCTTTATTCAAAGATACAACAATTACCAAAAAGTCAATTGACATACGGATAGCTAGTCGGCCCTCAGAGTAACAGAACGAACCATCAATGGTAGTTTGCTGTGTTAGTGTGAGAGACCGAACTTAGGGATACTCAGGTTTTTATACTTTTTATCTAGCTCTGGCCAACCCCCCCTCGCGGGTTAACCATTCTCAGAACCAGACCTAGGGTTCGTTGCCAGGTCAATCCCATAATGTATGCATTTTTGATCAGTTCTGCTGATACAGTTGTTCATTTACACATAGGTCAGGGATAGGACAAGGTCTCAGTTCGCGACCCTAACAAGTGGCCTGCGGGCATATTACTTATTCATGTGTGCGGAGGTCACAACGGCCAGAATCCCACTCGAAATGTCATTCGGCCTCCATTTTGTTGTTCAGGGCGACTTCCATACTACAAGAGAACCCAAAATTGCGGCTAAATCCAAGATGGCGATTTACACAATACATTAAGGTCAAGACCTTGCAGCGGAATCTATGTACACAATGTTTTTAGACAACTTGGCGTAGGCCAACATACATTCAAACAATGCAATAGGAGGTACAATATTATTTCGATTTTCACAGACCCTCCTTTTGGCCTATGCCAAGTGCTGAACATCATCCCTAATACTTTCGAACATAACTCCATGTATTATCATCCATAGATTCCGCATCATTGTCCGTAATGTCTATAGCCATAAGGTCGTTCATAAGAACCTCTTGTAACATGAATTCTTTAGATGCTGTATCTGGGGTATATATTTTATGCCCTATTGCGCTCACTGCTTGAGCAC
Source organism: Ambystoma mexicanum (assembly GCF_040938575.1). Classification (NCBI taxonomy): domain Eukaryota; kingdom Metazoa; phylum Chordata; class Amphibia; order Caudata; family Ambystomatidae; genus Ambystoma; species Ambystoma mexicanum. The sequence continues at coordinate 128,191,674 of NC_090938.1, forward strand.
AACACCCCCCTATCATTCCACACATACTTGGGAGGCATTGAAAACAGCAACAAAGGAATAACGGGATCCCTAAAATAACCAGAATAACGGAAAGCACTTCCAACCCCAAGATCGCAAAGAATCCCAAAAACCAAGTACTAAGGTTCCAGTCTCCTACAGGGATATGGACTTCAGAACTGAGAGTATGCAAGTTCTGAATTGCTTTAAAAATTGTTGGTGAGGAGTCTGGTACGAAAACACAACAAGCGGACCCCACTAATTTGCATACTCCACCTCGTTCTGCCAAGATGACATCTAATGCCATCCGATTTTGGAGTGCTACCAATCTTATTGCCTTTTGCTCTAAGGTCATATTGTAGAGTATGTCCGTGGTCCGGTTGATCGTTCTCTCCAGTACCCTTGCTAATCCCCTAATGTTCTGAGTTTGCTATTTGTCCCCAAAAGGGCACAACTGATTTCGCTATGTCCCCCAATATTTGCCCAGGGGTATCTCCGTTGTCGTCTCGCCGCGGGCGAGCCTTAGAAATCTCTAATATACTTGCTACAAATACCCCGGGTAATAATATTCCTAAATAACAGGTTCCCTGCCAATCCTTGGGCAACCAGGGAAATGCTAAACTACCACAAACAAAATAAACAGGCCCCCCTACATACAGAGGCCTGTTTTCCCCAGTCAAATTTACAATGTTTTTACAAGCTTCAAAATCTCCCATTTGCCTAGTGCCGTTTCTCTGTACACAGAAGGGAACTGAGTCAGGACTGTGATTTATAGAATAAGAAGGAGGTACAGCGTCCTTATTGCCTATCGGAGCCATTTTAAAGGAGATCAGAGTTTGAAAAGGAAGAGATAGTTTGTCAGACAGCCTAATAGAAGCGACGTTAGGTTTACTTCTATTCGCGAAAAGCGAGCATCCCAGGGGAGTCGATCACGTTTCTCAAAATCATTTAAATTAGTTCCATCAAAGTTCCCTGAGATGCTATCATTCCATCGGCCAAAGAATAGTGCTCTAAGAGAGGCATAGCAAGCAGTCGTTAAAGGTAGAGGATGTATATACCATCCCAGTCCCTTGTTCCCATGTTGCGGTAAATGAGTGCAAATCCAACAATTACTCTTGTTAAAAATGGCATGAGTAGCATTCATTACTATCATCAGAGTGTTATTATGATACTTCTGTCTATGTTGGGAGTCTCTAGGGGACAGAGTGTGAAGATGCACAGAGGGAGTCAAAACAGTTGGTACGATCTTGGTCGGTAATAAATGTTTCAAAGGATAGATTTCTTTGAAATACCAAAGTCCTACAGCAGCAGTTGCAAAAATAACAATAATCATTATCAAAACACAACAGTACGTTTTCGGGGCCCAGGCACATTGTTCATTGTTCGATTTGGTCACCCCCTTATCTAAAAGTCCAGTGCGGGGAGCAGTGGTGAAGGTGGCAGGCATCATAGTTCCTCGATCGACGGCCCCAATGTTCGTTGCTGGAGACACTACGGTCACGTGATTTCTTAGTCCTTCCCAACCCTAGCCAGCAGAATCCCTTTTTGTTCAACAAAACTTTCTCATAACAAGACAATTTTTCCAATCACTTCCTTTTCCAGATACACGACACTCGTGCCGTAGTTCTATTTCCGTGGTCGAAGGTTGTACCTGATGGTACCCAAAATTGTGTGGTCCGGAAGCAAAGTATCGTCACTTCCTGAGGGAAGTGACGTCTCGGTGGCGACGGAAGTCGCAGAGCTCGAAACAGTGTTTTCCGGAAGCGATTTTTCAAAAGAGTGCGGAGACGAAAGCTCCTCTGGCTCAGAGAACTTCTCCGACGCACTCACAGCGCTGTTTGCTACTCCAAGATCAGAGACTGTAGCATCAGCGAGGGGTTCTGCCTCTTCTGTAGCGTGTGGCGTCGGGTGAGGAAGTTTCTTGACGTGCGTCGCGTGAATCCAGTTCTTCTTTCCAGCCACCCGCACTGCTGTCCTGGTGACCAATAACACCTGATGGGGTCCCCGCCAGCGAAGCGCGAAACAGGAAGACCTCTCGTAGGCCTTCACGAGGACCCAACTTCTAGGCTGTATATTGTGTCCTGGGCCCGTGAACCGTACAGGTAAAGCAGCATGCACCTGGTGGTAGATGAAATACAGGTTTTTAGTTAACTGGTTACAGTAGTCTACAAGCAATACATTTTCCACCTCCCTCAGGGCTTTAGGTTTTGGGAGACCCCAAATGTTAGCAGGTCTCCCCATTACTACTTCAAATGGACAAAGCCCAGTTCTAGTCTGAGGTGTGGTACGCATAGCTAATAACAAAATAGGCAAAGCATCTGGCCATTTTAGTTTGGTATCAGCACATGTTTTTGCAAGTTTATTCTTTAAAATACTGTTGTGTCTTTCTACCAACCCAGCACTTTGAGGATGCCTAGCTGAATGAAATTGTTTCTCAATACATAGGGCTGCACATATTTGCAAAATTACTGCTGCGATAAAGTGAGGGCCATTGTCCGACCAGATTATTCTCGGGAGCCCAAATTGAGGAAAGAATTCTTTTACCATAATCTTTGCAGTGGTCATGGTGGTAGCATCTTTGACGGGGAAAGCCTCGACCCATTTACTGAAGGCACAAATAATTACAAGAACATATTTTACATTATTACATCACTCCATTTCAATAAAATCAAAATGTATAACCTCAAAGGGGACAGAAGGGGGCCCAAAACTTCCCCTTGGAGTCACTGTCCCCTTACCCACATTGTGCTGTAGGAAGATCATACAGTTCTGGACATGCCTCTTTGCAGTGTCCAGGATCTTGTCATTCACCCAGACCTGTTCTAACATTCTCGTGATCTGCTGGGCACAAACATGCGTAGGACCGTGTGCCATCGTAACCATTGCCAATACATAAGAATCAGGAAGCAACCATTTCCCTTCGGATGTATCCACCCAACACCCTTCATCATCCAGTTTCCCCATTCCTTCAGCCCACTTTCTAGATTCTTCCATCGTGGCATCAGTCTGAATATCTCGCACAGACCCAATACCTTCATCCATTATGCAAACATCTCTCATTTCCCTCGAGGCATACATGTCCGTGCTAAGGTCTGTGGCCGTTTGTCTGGCTATCAAATCCGCAAAAGCGTTCCCTTTGCCCACATCATCTATGACCTTGCGATGTGCTGCACATTTTATGATCGCTAACCGTTTAGGGAGTGAGAGTGCTGAAAGTAATTGCACTATCAAGGGGCCATGCTGAATCTTGGTCCCATGTGAGGTCAGGAACCCTCTTTCCGACCAAAGCTTTCCGAAGTTGTGAGCCTCCCCAAATGCGTATTGGCTATCAGTATATATATTTACTCTTGGCCCTTGGGAAAGTTCACAAGCTCGGGTCAATGCTATAATCCCTGCGGCCTGCGCGGAGTTATGCTAAATTCTTAGTTTCGACAACTTTGCTCAATGTAGTAACTGCATGAGCAGCTGTAGATGTACCATTCGAAGGTTTGAAGCAGGAGCCATCGCAAAACAGCTCCCCTTCTGCATTATCCAAAGGAGTATCTGAGATCTATCCTGCCCTTTGTTTCTTGTTCGGTGGTAAACAGGCAGTCATGTAATTCTTCGTCACCGTAAACAGTGTTCTGCGGGAAAGGTAAGAGTTCAGCCGGATTAAGAACACAACACCTCTTAATTTGAATATGAGGGGCAAACAAAATTAGTTCATACCTCGTTAACTGTGCAGAGGTGAGGTGTTGCGTTTGAGTTTTGTTCAATAGAATATCAACGGAGTGAGGTACCATCAAAATCAAATCATGGCCTAGGACCATTCCCTCACTCTGTTTTACAGACGCGGCAGCAGCAGCGACAGCGCGCAAACATCTTGTCAAAGCGCATGCGACAGGATCAAGGGCGGAGGAGTAGTAGCCGCATGGCCTATTCTTCCCTCCGTGTTCCTGTGTTAACACAGCCAAAGCACATCCATCACATTCATGCACAAACAACACAAAGGCCTTGTCATAATTTGGAGTACCCAGAACCGGTGCCGAACATTGTACGGTTTTGAGAAGCTCAAATGATCGTTGATGTTCCGATTCCCATGGCAGTGGCAGAGAAATGCCCTTCTTCGTCAAAGCCAACATCGGTTTTACCACTAGTGCGAAATTCGGGATCCACAACCTACAGTAGGAAGCCATACCTATCGGGGCTCTGACTTCCTTCTGTGTATTTGGAACAGACATGCCAGAAATGTGTTTTATTCTTTCAGGTGTCAATCTTCTCCCCTCCTTTGACAGAAGGTAGCCTAGATAGGCAACCTCCTGACAACAATATTGAAATTTTTTAAGCAAAGCTTTGTGACCATTTTTAGCTAGATGAACAAGCAACAGTATAGTGCCTTCTTTACAGGCATTCTCAGAATCTGCAGCCAAAAGCAAATCGTCAACATATTGAAGCAGCGTACAAGTAGGCAGCAATTCAAGGGTGTCGAGTTGCTCTTTCAATGCTCTACTATAAATATTAAGACTTTCAGTATACCCTTGAGGTGCCCTTGTAAATGTAAATGAGTGTCCCCCCAAGGTGAACGCAAACAGATATCTGCTTTCTTCATGTATAGGGATACTAAAGAAGGCGTTTTTCAGATCCACAACGCTGAAGTGCGTAGCCGTAGCAGGGATCATTGTTAATATCGTCGTCACATCAGGCACAATTGGAAATTGTGGGGCGACCACTCGGTTAATAGCACGAAGATCAATTATAAACCGGTATGGAATTGCATTGTTGCCTTTCTTATATACGGGTAAGATCGGACTGTTACACAAACTACCTGTAATCTCTTCGATCAGTAATCTCTTCGATCACCCCACGATGTACAAAATCGGAGACAATGCATTTCAAAGCACGTTCGCCTTCGACTGATATTTTATACTGCGGGATGCGTGGCAGTTTCACCCCATGTTTCAGGACTATTTTAACGGGCTCAATCTGAAACACTCCGACATCATTGTCGTCCACCGCCCACAAACATTCCGGGACAATGCTAAACTCGGGAGGTAAAGGTCGAATCAAGAACTGAGAATTAGGAAGTTGCTGTGGTGAAACAGTTAGCCGTACTCCATCTGAAGAACAATGAATTACTGCATTCAATTTCTTTAACAAATTCAACCCAAGCAAATTCTCTCCACAGTTCGAAGTGAGAAGAAAGGGACAATGGTCCGTAAAGGGACCCAGAGAAACGGATACCGGCGCAGAAACCGGACAGATAGTTGGTACACCAGAAAACCCTACGGAAACATTTGTTTGCCCTGACAGTGGGATGTTTGGAACCCGAGAATGATCAATGGAGCACTTCTGTGCTCCAGTGTCAATCAAAAACTGGTGTTTCCTATTCCCCACTAATAATTCAACGTAGGGGCCTTTTTGATTAACGGGAATAGGCGAAGGTTCCAAACCCTGCTTCGGGCAATCCTAATAAAACGGAGCCTCGTCAAAAGGAAGCTCTTCAGAAAGGTAGGCAGCAGAAGGGTGATCAAATATGTTTTTCGAGTCCATACTCGAGGTCTGATTTTCCCGTGAAAAAGGTTGCTGAGAATCTTGTAAAAGCTGACCTCTGTCAGGGCCCCCTGTTCCCTACCCATACCCCCAAACGCACTGTTTGACCTCTGGCGAAGGACAGGGCACTGTGCTCACCAATGACTTTCCTGGCGGCAATAAGCACATTGATTAATATTCACAGTACTCGGAGGAGCATTTCCTTTTGGAACGTACTGACCTCTAGTCTGTGTCGTACCTCCTCTGGGGTTTCTAACAATTTGCTGCAATAAAACTTTGGTTTTCAAATCTCCCTTTCTCTTTTCAATTTTCTCCTTTTCATTATTAACACGGTTCTCATAATACTGAGCCATGTGCAAAACCTCAGATTGAGATTTTGCCTGCCAAGCGCTCTCAGAGGACATAATTTGTGACTGGATGTCAGGTAACAATCAACGTACAAATTTGTCCACGAACAACCTCTTCCCGACTCTGTACCTAAATCCTGTCCACTGAAGTCAGAAAATACCTGCTCGAATCTATTAAAAAATTCGGTGGCGCCTTCAGTTTTCCCTTGGACACAGGCCGTAAGCTTGTTCCAAATAATTCTCTTCTCTGGAATTATAGTTTTTAGTTTAGCGACAATCCTATCAGGTAAAGTAAGTATTACCTGTGGCGGTCTCTCACCAGCTGGTCTTTCTCCATCAATTCTAATCATATTTGCCCACCTATCTCCCAACCCCGGCACATCATCTATTGTCCGAACCTGTTTCCATACATCTACGGGTAGGAGTACAGGGAATAGCAAGTCAATGTCACTCAAGGTGAACACAGAGGACTGTAAAACGGACTCTATTTCTTTGTAAAACCCCGTCGGGTTTTTCCTAATATCGGGAACTGATTGTCTAATTGTGTTCACTTCCTGTCGTAAAAATGGGACGTGAACAAATTGCGATACATAATGTGCAGGGATATCCACAGCAGGGGCACCAGTCCCAGCGTTGGCGGGGATCTCAACTTTTGGGACAAAGGTCGGAGGAACCTCTCTCATAGGCAACTGAGGCATCGGGCCTGCGTTCATTTAATAACTTCTCAATAAATTCCGAGTGAAAAGGCTCTATCCATATTTGTAACTAATTCTGACCGCTTTTCTTTATCGGATAATAATGCTTTTTCAGCGTTTGTTTTATGACGACGTGCATGTTTATCCCTACTTTTAAGCTGCTGCAATGCTTCTTTCTTCCAATTTTGTAACACATCAAAGGCTGCTGGTCTAGCCTTTTTCTTTAACAAGATCGATTCTAAGTATTCAATACGGGGGATCTCAAAACTACCGTTGATTGGCCACTGAAATTCGGAGGCATGTCTGGTCTGTCTGTGCCAAATATCATTAAATACGATACTTCCAATGCCATACTTACAGTACATAGTACACGCCGACGACCCCTCCTGTGGTGCTGGACGGCTAAATTCCAAAGATTGTCGATCGCTGCGGAACAGAGCCCTAAAACAGCTAGACAATTTCCCAGGCATTTCACAAAAAATTGGTGTTACCTGGTCCAATAATTGTGTCTGCAGATACAATACGCCAAATTCAAATTGTCAGGGTTAAATTAAGAGCTGGGTCACGACTACAGCTGACCAAACCTAAGGAGGACCGTACGGTTTACCAAGAACTTACCTAACGAATTTTACCTTGTGTTTGGTGGTTTCGGCAAATCTGCCCGCCTCAAAATTGGACCCTCGTCAAGATGCCGTGTCAGACCACACGACTATCGTCCAAGGATCGGATCGTGCAGCGCTGCCGAGGTATCGCGTCTCGATCGGTCGGGCCCGCAGGATCACACCGTCCGATCCCGGTTCGATAGTCTGCGTCAACCTTCAATGATCCGGCATCAATCTTGAGGGTCCCTATTCGAGCGGCAACTGTGGAAACAGAAAAATTGATATGATGCCGGGAAGCCCAAAGGAAACACACCAACACAGGTTACAAAGGACATACAAAGCGCTTTATTCAAAGATACAACAATTACCAAAAAGTCAATTGACATACGGATAGCTATTCGGCCCTCAGAGTAACAGAACGAACCATCAACGATAGTTCGCCGTGTTAGTGTGAGAGACCGAACATTGGGATACTTGGGTTCTTATACTTTTTATCCAGCTCTGGCCAACCCCCCCTCGCGGGTTAACCATTCTCAGAACCAGACCTAGGGTTCGTTGCCAGGTCAATCCCATAATGTATGCATTTTTGATCAGTTCCGCTGATAGTTGTTCATTTACACATAGGTCAGGGATAGGACAAGGTCTCAGTTCGCGACCCTAACAAGTGGCCTGCGGGCATATTACTTATTTATGTGTGCGGAGGTCACAACGGCCAGAATCCCACTCGAAATGTCATTCGGCCTCCATTTTGTTGTTCAGGGCGACTTCCATACTACAAGAGAACCCAAAATTGCGGCTAAATCCAAGATGGCGATTTACACAATACATTAAGGTCAAGACCTTGCCGCGGAATCTATGTACACAATGTTTTTAGACAACTTGGCGTAGGCAACATACATTCAAACAATGCGATAGGAGGTACAATATTATTTCGATTTCCACACACCAAGCTAATGTCGGTACTGGCTGCAAGTCTAAGGAGGGAAGGGATCCACGTCTACCCCTACCTGGACGATTGGCTGATCAGAGCTGTATCTTCGGAACAAGCTCAGATCCAGCTAGATTATGTCTGCCACTTCCTTCACAAACTGGGCTTCTCCCTCATTTTAAAGAAGTCACAGATGATACCTTCAAAGAGACTCCAGTTCATTGGAGCGGTCCTGGACACTTCCCTGGGAAAAGCCTCGCCACCAGAGGTGAGGGCTCAAGATATTCTGCAGATGGTCACCAAGTTTCAAAATGCCCAACGTCTCCCAGCCTTCGATCTTTTTGAGGTTGCTAGGCCTCTTGGCATCATGCATCTTCCTTGTGCCAGAGGCTCGCCTGAGAATGAGATCTCTTCAGTGGGCACTGAGAACTCAGTGGTCGCAATTCTCAGGGAGAATGACAGACCTCCTTCAGATTCCGGACAAGGTGGCTCGAGACCTTCAGTGGTGGGCCTGCCAGAAAAACATCCTGAAGGGGGAACTGTTTTGGAAACCATGGCCGGAGATAACAGTAGTCACAGATGCCTCACTCACGGGGTGGGGAGCCCATACCAACGACTTGACAATCAGCGGTCGTTGGTCTCCATCGGAGTCCAGACTACATATCAACCTGTTAGAGATGAGAGCCATCAGTCTTGCGCTGAAGGCGTTCCTGCCAGCTGTACAAGGGAAGAACGTCCTGATAATGACGGACAACACGGTGGTTATGCATTACCTCAACAAAAGAGGAGGCGTAGGATCACTACCCCTGTGAACTAGCTCAGGAAGTCCTTCAGAAGATCTTCGCCCTTTAGGGAACCCCTCAAGTGGATCTGTTTGCCACCAGTACCAACAGAAAGTGCGATCTGTTTTGTTCAAGGGAATTTCCCCCGAGAGGAGCTCTAGGGGCCGCGTTCGTAGTGGACAGGGAGTTTCCACTCCTGTACGCGTTTCCTCCAGTCCCTGTCATTCCTCAAATGATCAGGAGGTTGAGAAGAATCCGGAGAACCATGATCCTAATTGCCCCAGACTGGGCCAGAAGAACGTGGTACCGGGACCTTCAGGACATGTCCATCTGCCCTCCAATTCGTCTTCCACTCAAGGAGAATCTTCTCTCACAGAAGGGAGGTCAGGTTCTCCATCCAGACATCAGAACCCTCAACCTTCACGCCTGGCTTCTGAAAGGTTGAGATACAAGGATTGGGACCTCCCTGATGACTTCATGGAAGTGTTGCTTTCGGCCAGAAGGCCAGCAACAAAGTCTTTATACCGCTGCCGTTGGAACAAGTTTTGCAGCTGGTGTAGAGAAGAGAATATCGACCCCTTTTCATGTGGTACACCAACGCTGTTATCCTTTCTACTCTACTTGGCAAATTCAGGCCTGTCTCGCAGCGCTATCGATCTTCAAGCGCCCTGCGGAGGAGCCTTCGTATTTCAAATTACCCTTAGTAATACAATTTCTAAAGGGATTAACTAATGTCTACCCTCCAAGACCTTTCCAGGTTCCTTTATGGGACTTAAATTTAGTCTTAAATTTCCTGATGGGGACTCCTTTCGAACCACTCCACTCTTGTTCGCTAAGATTTCTCACCCTTAAAACTGTCTTATTAGTGGCTTTAACATCTGCTAGAAGGGTGAGCGAATTACAAGCTCTATCTTGTAAACCCCCACATATAATTTTTCATAAAGACAAGGTTGTCCTACAGGTGAAGCCTAATTTCCTCCCAAAGGTGGTTTCTGAATTCCACATCACTCAGAAAATTACTTTACCTTCATTCTATCCGCCTCCCCATTCTGGGAAAGAGGAAGAAAGGCTACATAGGCTGGACCCAAGGCGAGCTTTAAGCTTTTACATCAGCAGACTTGCTAGGATTAGGCAAGCAGACCAGCTGTTCGTGGGTTACTCAGGGCACAAGTTGGGACTACCAATAACAAAACAAACCATTTCCAGATGGATTATTTTGGCCATCCTGGAATGTTACAAACTGGCAGGGAAAGAGCCTCCTCAAACTCTTAGGGCTCTTTCAACCAGGGGTATCGCAGCCTCCTCGGCCCTCCAAAGAGGGGTTCCGGTTCGAGACATATGTGCGGCTGCCACATGGTCATCCGCACATACCTTCACAAGATTTTACAACCTGGATTCCTCCTCAAGTCAATAGACTAGGTGTGGCAAAGCCGTATTACATTCGGTTCATTCCTGAACGGAAACATGGAGTTTTACTCCCACCTCCAATTGCACACCACTGCTATGGGAGTCTATCAAAGATGAGGAATACGTCGGAGTACACAATCCCTTCGAAGAACAAGTTACTTCTTACCTTGTAACGTTCTTTCGATGGGATGTTCCTCCGACGTATTCCTTATCGCCCCTCCCATCCATCCCCGCAGTAATACTTCCCTTGTGGTTGCAGCTTACACTCCTTCAAGGTCAATAACTAATTCATGTAAAACAACTGTTAACGTCAAAAAGGAACTGAGCATGGGACGCTGCGTGAGTCTATTTATACCCGTGGTGACGTCGGCGCCGATACGGAGGCCGTTGATCGAGGGACATCGGCTCGAGGGAAGTCGACACGCAGCGCCCTCTACTGAAAAATAAATTCTGAGGCCAGCAAGCTCGGAGATGATCTATCAAAGATAAGGAATACGTCGGAGGAACATCCCATCGAAAGAACGCTACAAGGTAAGAAGTAACTTGTCCTTCTGATCAGTTGTCAAATCGTTTGGTGGCAGAGAGTTAGCAGGCTGTGGTAGGTTCAGAGAATCTTTCTTTAGTTTTATTTTATTTTGGAGAGTGTTTATTTTGTTGGTTAGTGCTTGTTGAATATCTGAGCACCAGATTTTGTTTTTGTTACATATCTCAGGTATAGGGATCGGGGACTTTAGTTCTTTTAGTATGGTAAACAATTATTTCATACTTGAGTTAGATTTGGCAATGCGTTCATTGTAAGAGTTTCGTTCTTCGTTCTACCGCACAGATTTCGTTTTTGTAGTGCGCTGAGGTAGTGGTTAACTTCTTTTTATTCTCACTGTGGGGGGCGTAGTCTCCAGGCAGTTTCACACTTTCTTTCCAGTAGACGTAGGTCCTTTAATTGTGGAGTGAACCACTTGTTGAGGTGGGCTTTGCTTTACTTAATCTTAGTTTGAGGGGGCAATTTTAACCAATGTGGATAGCATGATTTTGTTATATTCATGCACCAGGGAGCTTGGGTCAAGATTATCAGGCAGAGAATTTTGGGTAGGAAGAATGGCAGGAATCACATTCTCTACTGTGATATTCTTTTTATTTCTGGTTAGACAGGGTGGCGCCATTTATGGGGCCATATGAAGGGATCTGGTAGTTGATAATGTGAACGACACAAGAGTGGTCGGTCCATGATTGTGGTCTGATAGAGGTAATAGTACCTGTGCAATTGTAATCGGCTACTCAGTCTAAGGTTCTGCCCTTGATGTGGGTGGGTTTGTTTACTTTTAGTGACAAGCCTAGTGCATGAAGGGAGTTGGCTATTTCTAGGGCATGCTTAACTGCTGGATCATTAAATCCTAAGTTAAAGTCACCTAGCAACAGTAGTTGGGAGGTGGGTTTGAGGTTGTTGGCAAGTATACTATGCAGGTCCTCCTCCAAAGTCCCAAGGGGACCAGGAGGTCTGTAGATTAGGTGCATAGTAAGTGATTGGGAATTGTTTAGCTGGAGTTTGGCAGAGACGATTTTGCATGATTGCAAGGTTTGGTGAGGGATTAGTCTCAATAATAGACTCTCTAGATATGTTGGCTATTCCGCCACCTCGGTTTCCATCTCTATCTTGTCTTTAGATAGTGTAGTCGCCTGGGATAGCTAGCATAAGTGAGGGACCTGCGGCATTATGTAGCCAGGACTCTGTTATAGCGAGGAAGTCCAGGCTACCTTCTGTAATTAGGGCAGCTATGTCTATAGCATTGGCCACGAGGGATCTCGCGTTGAGAAGAGCTCCTTTAAGGGGGAGATCCTTTATTTTGGCTGAGGTCTGGGGGAGGGGGTATAGGTGTTGGCAACCATAGGCTTGGTATTCTATGTCATGGTCTGATTCGCAGTAGCACAGAGATCAGATGGGGTAATAAGCTGGTTGGTCCTATTACCGGTCATACTACAGTGAAAGTTTGTTTTCTTATTTGTTGGAGGTAGAGATCTGGTAAGTGGTTTGTGCAGTTTGGAGAGTCTGGCATACAGTTTAAGATTTCTATTGAGCGTGGTGCATGGGGCAGTAGCATAATCTCCGTAGCCCATATCCAGGATATGTTTAAGCAGGACAGGGCTAAGGTTATTTGAGCCCATATTTTGCAAGCTGTTTGGGACTGGTTTGGCCTTAGCGAAAATGGTCTCGTTAAGGTGGTCTGAGATGCTGGTGGCAAGAAGTATAGTGGCAGCAGCAATGAGATAGGTAGTACTTTGTCCTAACATGTTTACCAGAGAGGCAAAGTATGGCAGAGAATGGAGAGGGGTGTAAAAAGAGCAGAGGCAGGTGTCCTAGGGCCAGAAGTAGTTTAGGTATACTGTCAAGTGCAGTCAGGTGGGTAGCTGAGAGCATGCATGTATTACAGGTCACAGGACGTTACAAATAGGACCAATATGGAGCGTATGGAGTTCAAATGCAAGTTATAGTCATTACAGGTCACAGGGTATTGCAAATAGGATAAATACGGAGCGTACGGAGCGTATGGAGTTCAAATGCAAGTTATAGTCATGAGCCATGTGCCGGGCATATGTACGACGGGCAGGTTTTCAATCCGTAAGCACGGGTGCATCAACACAATATTTAGCACATATAAACGCAAGATACATGGAAACAAATATTCAAGAACTGGGCTCGCAGTTGACTGGGATAGGAGCTACCATCAGATTAGTAAAGAAGACATTGTGAAATGCATATGATATATATTAGTAGTAGGCGTGAAATAGGCACAGAGATGCAGTTGGCAGAGTGCACATGAATGATGCAATTGGTACAAGTATAAGGGTGCACAGTAGGATTGAGGTACAGTAGGGTGTATTAGGATGAACGATTGGTAATTAGAGCGACTATGTTACATGGTCATGACACGGTGTAATGTACACGTTCTTGCTGGGTGCAGGCGAATCGTGCGTACTGAGTGGATGATTATGCTTGAACTAAGACTATGGGCCTCATTACGACCCAGGCGTTGGACCATGGTGCTAATAGCACCATGGTCCATGCCGGTAACTTACCGATTTACCACCCCATTCCAAGGTTGGCGGGGTGGTAATTCCCCATGCCGCCATGGCCCTTCCCCATTCCCATTTTTGGCCCATAGGGCTCAATGGGAATGGGGAAGGCGCTAATTACGGCACCGTAAATTACGGTGCCGTAATTAGCTCCTAGGTCCCTTTGCGGATTGGTTTTTTAACGCCTGCTAAAAACAGGCGTTACAGTGCAACCCGCAAAGGGACCTCGTAATCAGGCGTTAAGGGTTTAACGGCGCCGACACCTTTTACGGTGCCGTTAACCCCTTAACGCCTGGGTTGTAATGAGGCCCTATGTGTACACAGCTTCACTTACAGTACAGTCTTATCTGGGGCAAAGACGCAGAGTCCATGGAAACGCGGGAAGGCAGAACGGAAGGAAGGCAGGGGCGGCACCATGTTGGAAGCCAAAGCAAGTTACTTGAGGGGGATACGAGGCGTTACGCACACAGGCGTTACACATTTTTCTTAACGTTTTGTTTTAAAAAAAATGTTTTCTGAAGTACTTAAGTTTGTAAAGGTTTGTTCACAAACCAAAGACAAATAATAAAAAAATTGAAAAAGTTAGTTTATGAAATCAAAATGGGATGCAAAATTCAATGCAATAGAACAGCCTTATCATTGTGTGCACAAGTTTTCAGTAGACTTTCGTAAACCCGAACGTTGTGCCTGTGATACATTTAAACTACAATATCCACAAACACCAATACCATATCTTAAATTTGCCTTTGCTTTGGATGAACATACCCTAAGCAACATCTCTAGGTGGTATCTTTGTAGGGTTTTGTGAAACTAAAAACACCACCAATGGACTTGGTTCTTTTGGAAAAAGGCTTAAGATAGTAATTTCTACTGGGCATTGTAGATGTAAAAGTTAAACCCAGATAATTATAGGACTTTGTCATTTCCAGAATGTTGTCCTTGAAATTGAAGGATGATGTATTTAATTGTCTGCTTTGATGTTTAGGATGGTATGTCATAGTTGCTGATTTTGAGACATTTATTTCCAAAGCAAGATCTTTCATAAAGTCTTAGTACGTGTCTAAGAGCAACTGCGGTGCATGTAGTGTCCTCGCAATTAACACTGTATCATCCGCATAAGCAAGAATTGGAATTGGAAAATTGACCAAGTAAGGTACAGCAAACTTATTTAATACGTTTTTCCATACATTTGTTAACATATCGACAAAACAAGAATGGGGCCCACACACAGCTCTGGCGGACACCTGATTCTACTGGTACCCAGAAAGTACACTGCCCTGCCACGCCTGACCTCACGCATGCCCTTTTATTCATGTGTATCGAGATAAGCAAGGTGAGCCGGTGCAAGTGGATCTAGTTCATATGGCCTAGGCCCTGCCCACCTGTCAGGCTCTGCTAAACTGTTGTGCCTTCCTGTTTTGGCACCCTTTTTCCCTACTTAAGCAGCCATCTGGCCTTTTTTTCTTTGCAGTTGTTGAGCAGGTGCAAGTGGATCTAGGTCACGTGGCCTAAGGCCCGCCCGCCTGTCCATCACTGCTGAACTTTTGGAGCCTTCCTGTTTTGCCACCCTTTTTCCCTACTTGAGTAGCCCTGCAGCCTCTTTTCCTTTGCAGTTGGTCAGCAGGTGCAAGTGGATTTAGGTCCTAGGTCACGTGGCCTAAGGCCCACCCACCTTCTTAGGCATGCCTCTTTCTTTCTGCTCTTAACTCTTAGATCCAGGTGTCTCTAGCCTGGGTGTCAAAAGTGGGGGTCAGACGTAGAAAAGGGCAATTCCTGTTTGGATCAGGAGGACCCAGGGCACGAACCCCTGCTCAGAAAACAGATGAGAACATGCCAACATGTATTTCCTTCCTCCCTGCCTGCCTCCCTCCCTACAGGCCATCACCAGGTAACGCCAACGACATTGCCCCTCCTCTAAGGCATGGACTCCGCAATGCAGCAACCTCACCTACATCCGCCTCAAGCCCATCAGCACCCCTTCACCGTCCACAACATGGAATACGATGCTTGCCAACATCCGCTCAGCTATCACCCATGTCTGCTGCATTGCCGACTTCATCACTACACATGACCTTGACGCCATCTTCTTCACTGAGACCTGGCTGACACCCACCACCCACCTCCAACCACATCCTAGACGTCCTTGCCCAGACAGCTACAGCATCCAACACAGATAGTGGCAGAACAAGATAGGCGCAGGCCTTACAGTTATACACAAGACCTCATGGCCCTGTACCAGACTTGACATCGACAACATTGGCTCCTTCAATGTCCTCTCCTGCCACTTCCTTTTCTCCTCGATGGACACAGTCGCCTTCCATCTCATCTACAGACCACCCAAACCCAGCACCTTCATTGAAGACTTCACCGACCTGGTCAGCACCATGTCCCTCACGCATGCCAACATCATCTTCCTAGGCGACTTCAACGTCCCAGGCAACAAAGCCACCAAACCGATAAAGGAAGCTCTCCTCAACCTTCTCGACACCCTCAGCCTCACACTGCAGACGAAAGACCCAGTGCACAAGAAAGGTAACATCCTCATTCTAATCATCACTGCACTGCCTTCCCTATACTACAGCTCTCCTCTCCTGCTTGACTGGTCTGATTACCTGGCCGTGCCTTTCAACATCTTGCACACCACCTCAGACAAGCACTCCCAGCAGAAACCCATCAGACAAACCTTTAGGTCGTTCATTAACTTTCCGTGGGAGCCCTCACCAACCTCCACCTCATATGGACCGAACACCCCCAACCAAACTGCAACACTATACTGGAAGCACTCAACGCCACCCTCTCAGCCTCCATAGAAAAACACACGCCTCTGAAACAACGCACCTGCAAACTGAAACCATCAGCACCCTGGTACACGCACAAGCTCAACCCCATCAAGAGTCTTCAGGAAATAAGGGAAAACCTGGCACTGCTCCAGGACTGCATCCAACCTGGTAGTCCTCCAGGAACACCATAGCAGAAGCAGTCAACAAAAGCAAAGCCCTTTTCAAAGCGTTCAAGCACTGCGTCAACCCGCTACCGACCGTGCCATACCACACTCCATCGAAATATTCTCCGCCATCAATACCTTCTTCATCGACAAAATCAGCAAGATTCACCAGCACATCGACACCAGTTCAGCATCCACAGACCCACCTTGCGTCCCTCCTCTCGGAATCTCCACACCCTGGACAACATTCAAGACACTCAACAGAGGACCTTGTTGAAACCCTGGGTTACTTCAAAGCCACATCGTATACAGAAAAAATCCTCCCAGCATCCATCATCAACACCCTCCCTGCAGAAGCTCTCCTGCCCTACCTGGAGATCATCACCAGCTCCCTAACACAAGGCACCTTCCCATCGAAACAGACATTCAGACCTGGCTATCGACCATGAACCCTGAGGGATTCTCACCCGAGCTCACCTCCTGCGCCACTTCCCTTGGGTTCCACCACTACAAACACCTCTCCTTCAAGACACACATAGCTAGGAAAACTCACACAGCTTCGTATCCACTCTCCCAACTGCAGAAAGTCAAGCCCTTCCTCCCTCCGGACAAGATTAGATCCATGGTTCAAGCTCTGGTCCTATCCCACCCCACCTGGCCGGGACCAATGCCCACCTTGAAGGCCCCCCGTCGTCCTCTCTTGTTCTCCTGAGAAGTGTCCTACATGCAGCCACATGTCTCATCAATGGTCTATGCAGATACAACCACATCACCCCAGCCCTCCTCGACCTTCACTGGCTCCCACTGCACGCACAAATCATCTTCAAATCTTGCTGCATCATCCTTAAGGCAGTCGCCCTCAGATCACCCAGCTACCTCGTGGAGAAATTCAGCATCTCCGGCAGACAGTACTCCACCAGAAGCCAGCACATGTGCAGACTTGAAATCAGCTGCTGTAAAAAGGAAAGGACCAGAAAACGTGCCTTCTCTGCCTACGCCCCAAGACCATGGAACCTCCTCTCAGTAAGTCAGACCCGCCCCGACGTTCCTACAATTCAGAAAAGAGCTCAAGAACCACCTCTTCAAGAACTCTCTCCTCCTTAATACCTAGGCCATCAGATAGCTCTCCCGCCGTGCCACCTGACTCGGTAATCACTGTCTGCCCCTCTCCTCCCACCACCTTGTTCAGCTGTACCCCCCTCTGTATCCTACCCTGCTGTATATCTGTTCTGTTCTCTCTAAAATGCATTCTGTTCTGTATCTGTATTGCTGTATACCTCTGTAAAGCGCTCTGTTGCTTCTCAAAGCTAGGTCCGTGCTCAATAAATACCATAATAATATGCAAATTAATTGTCATCTGGGCAATCATACTCACTAAGCATTGCCATCATTTCCTTCTGGCTGTCTTTGCATTCATAAAGGCCATTGTAAGGTTGCAGAGGGAGGAGTCTGACACATGGGTGGCATAGTTATTGCTAAAGACTTTTATCCACTATCAACAAGGAGAAAACCTATCTTTCGAAGGGATTGTGTCCTCCGACGTATTCCTCATCTTAGATATCTCCTTCCAGCTCTGCTGGCCTCGGAAAATTTTTTCTCTAGAGGGCGCTGCGCGTCGACGTCCTCCGAGTCGATGTCCCTCGACAGCCGCCGTATCGACGTCGACGTCATCCTGCCTATAAAGGCCGCGCGCAGCGTCCGTTGCTCAGTTCCGTTTTTCCGCGCGTACTCAGTGCCTCGGAATACCGTTGCTCAGTTCTTAGTCAGATTAATCCTATTTACCTCGAGTCATTCGATCCGTACTCGATGGCTTCCTCGTCGGAACCGACAACTCCTCGATCCGGCTTCAAGAAATGTCGAGATTGTGGGAAAAAGATGTCGTTGACTGACCCTCACAGAGTTTGTCTGTGGTGTTTGGGAGCTGAACACCATTGTTCGGAATGCGAGGACTGTATGTCCATGACAGCTAAGGCCCTGAAGGAGCGTAGGGGGAAGCTGGAGAAAGGTAAGACTTTTAAAGCTTCTTCTTCGTCGACGAAGTCGAGACATTCGTCTCCTCGTCACCATTCGCGCTCCAGGTCTCGGAGTGGGTCTCATCACTCCTCGAGATCGAAGCACTCGAAGAGGAGACGTCGAAGATCCCCTTCTCTGTCTTCCTCTGTTTCGCCAAAAAGAATCCCTTGCCCCACGAAACATAGTTCCCGGGCTGAATGGGAGGAATTCCGAAAAAATATGATGAGCGTCTTCGAGAAAGCGGCCTCGACCCTCTCGAAGATTGCCGAGAGCGATGCTCTGGTCGAAAGAACCGAAGGTCAAAAACGCCGCGAGTCGCAGTGCCCGGCGAAGGAAACCTCTCGAGCGCGTCTCGAACCCTCGAGTAGGACTATGACCTCCAAACCTTCCTCGAAGGTTCCGTCGACGAGGGTTCCGTCGAGGTCGATGTCTTCGACGCCGTTGTCGAAGGGACCTTCGACACACGGGTCTGTCGACTCGACACCGGCGTCGACGCCAAGAAAAGTCACGGTTACGACACACCCAGTGACTATCCCAAGGTCCTCGACGTTGATGGCTTCGAGATTGTCGAGTAGAATTCCAATTCTCCAGCATGGGGTCTGGCATGGATTCACATGCTCATGAATATTCCCCGTCGTCAGGCTGGGAATCCTCGGTAAAGAAAAAACCAGTATCAGTTTTGTTTCTGATCTGTCTTTCGTAGTAGTAACCAATCACTGGTCTCTGCGTCATACTGACCACAGCCAATGACTGCCCTCTACCTAAGCACCGCCTCTGGCAGCCATCTTCAGATTTTTACCACACGTTCATGTGTTGGGATCCTCGTGCTACTGCTCTCGAGCGTTAGTGCCATTTTTTTCACGTTTTTTTCTCAAAAACTTTGTTTTTTCGGTCAAAAGAGCCTCAAGCTCCACCGACTCTCCATCCGATCAACGGGGACCCGTGTCGGATTCATCTGCGCCCCTCAAGGGTGAAGATTTCGTCGAGTTACGCTTTTGGAGGACTCCAGAAGCTTCTCAGGCCCGGACATGGCCCAGGAGAAGGGAAGCTCGACGCCCGGAAAGCTGTTCAGGGTCTGCCCTGGATGCCAGCTGCAGAACGTCTTTAAGGAGGACAAACACTCCCTTTGTCTCTACTGCTTACATGAGGACAAGACGCACGTGGAGAAGGACTGTGCGTTTTGCGGCAATATGTCGGAGCGGACCATGAAGGACCGCCATCAACGTCTCGCCAACTGGCTGGAAGGGAAGAGCCCGGCAGGCGAGAAGAAGAGGAAGGAATCCGAGCGGTCTTCTAAGACCTTTGAGGATGCCCCGGTGACGGGGGTCCAACACAAGGCCAAGCACAGCGAGTCCGCTGGCACCGGGAGCGCCGAACGGTCGGGCTCTACGGGCGCCAGGCAGGGTGCACCCTCCCCGGCACCTTCAGCCACGAGCCAACGCTCTGGGTCGGGTAAGAGGAAGGGCGAGCACCCGGCGAAGCTCCTGGAGAGGCCCTGGTCGAGCTCGAAGGCCCAATCGGAGGGGGAGCGAGGCAGTGTCTCCCCCCCCCTCAAGGATAAGGCGGTGAGCGCACCTAAGGTGGTGAAGGCCTTAATCCATCCGGCCAAGCCCTCTATCGTTACTGTCGCGGCGGCCCTGGCTCAGCCTGTGGAGGCTACACCAGTGGTGGTGACCTCAGGGCTCAGAGTCTCCCTGCCACCTCGGAGGGAGTCCTCTTTTGTGCCCATCGATAGGACCCCCGTGAAATCCCCGGCGGGGAAGAAAAAGGGGGGGCAGGGCGTCGTCGTAGATTCGGCTTCAACCTCGGTGGAAGAGCTGATCGAGGTCTTAAGCCACGGCCTTGGCGTGGAAGAAGACCGGCCCGTCGGGATGGATCCCGACGCAGGTGACGACGACATCGTCGAGGGTGCCGACGGGGCCCCTGATCGCCCGTCGGATTCCTCTCTGCCAGCGCTGCAAGACAACTCGGCGGCCATTTTGTTGGCTATACAGTCCTTCTGCTCGGAGATAAGGACGAGACTACCGTTGCCGACGGAGGAACCTCTCCCGTCGGGGGATCCTGAACCGGGACCTTCTGGTGTTCCCCTGCCCAAGAAAAGGAGGATTCACCCTCCACCTCCTTTTCAGCCGTCGCGCCCCGTCCAGCCCTCCTCCCCGTCCACCCGAGGGGATGATACGGGGACTGACACGGCAGCGACGGGTACGGACGACGAGGTATACGACGAGGATCTACCGTCGTCACCTCCCACCAGGGCTTCTCCGCCCGACGAGATTGGATCGTTCCACTCCATGATCGCCACGGCATCCGAGCTTTTCCAACTCTGCCCTGAGGAGAAGAAAAAGGAAGGATTCCTTTATCAACGGCGCGAGGCCAAGAGGAAGACGGTCCTCGCGGTGCCTCTACTGGACGACATTAGAGATGAGGGCCTCGCCCTCCTCAAGAACCCTTCCACGACGCCAGCTAGAAGAGACCGGTACGAGAAGAAGTACCGGGTCCCGGACGCGGCCCCCCTGTGCCTCCGGGCGCAGCCTACCCCGGACTCCGTCGTCTCTGCGGCGGCCAGGAAGAAAGCGGGAGGGTGCGGCCTCCACATCGACTTCCCCACCGGACGGCGAGGGAAAGAAATTGGACGCTATGGGACGCAGGGTCATCTCGTCTGCAGCGACGACGATTAAAGCGGCCAACGCCTTGGCTATCGTGGCCCGCTACGACAGGGAGCTATGGTACAAACTGGCTCCCCTGCTGGACTACCTACCGGACGACAAGAGGGCGGATGCCCTGGAGATCCTACAGGAAGGTGAGGTGGCGTCGGACCACGCCATCACTATTGCGACGGACATCGCCGACACTGGGTTTCGCCAGTTGGGCAACGGCGTGTGCCTTAGGCGGCGTGGATGGCTCAAGGCTACGGACTTCCGTCAAGACGTACAGACCAGAGTCCTGGACATGCCGTTCGATGGGAACAACCTGTTTGGGAAAACAGTGGACGATTCCCTTCAGGCCATTAAAGCGGACACTGAGACGGCCCGGGCCATTGGGGTTCTGCAGCAACGACGGACGCCCTTTCGGAGCAGCGGAGGCAAGGGCGCCTCCAAAGGTTCCGGCGGCGGTTTCTCCACCTACCGTCAAGCGGCCCGCTCGTCGTCTCAGGAGGCCTACAGAGGACGAGGCAAGTCTGGTGGACCCCGCCGTCGTCGCCAAGGAGGTCAAGGCGGCAAAGCCTCGTCGAAACAGGATTGAACCGGCCGTGGGGTCGGGCCCCCACCGATGCACCCCGGTGGGAGGCCGGCTGGCGAGCTTCGTCAGCGTGTGGGAGTCCATCTCCACCGACCGTTGGGTGCTGGACGCCTTAGCCCGGGGCCACGCGCTCGAGTTTCAAAGAAGGTGCCCGCGCGTCCCCCCCATGGCCAGAAAAGAGCTTCACGTCCCTCAGCTTCTCCTGGAGGTAAGGGCGATGCTCAGGAAGGGCACCATCGAACTCGTCCCAAAGAGGCTTCGGGGCTCCGGAGTTTACTCGAGATACTTCCTCGTGAAGAAGAAGACGGGAGGATGGCGCCCCATCCTAGACCTGCGACGTCTGAACAAGTTCATCAAGGCGCAGAAGTTCCGGATGGTCACCCTCCAGCACGTCCTGGGTCAGCTGGAGGAAGGAGACTTCCTGTCGTCGTTGGATTTGGAGGATGCCTACTTCCATATTCCCATCCTAAAGGGGCACCGAAAATTCTTCAGGTTTGTGGTCCAAGGGCGTCACTACCAGTTCAAAGCCCTCCCCTTCGGACTACAGTCGGCACCCAGGGTATTCACCAAGTGCCTTGCACCGGTGGCGGCGCAGCTGCGCCGCGAGGGGATCATCGTCTACCCCTACCTGGACAACTGGCTCATCCGAGCCAAGACTAGGGAGCTCGCCGTGGAGCATACGGCAAGGACCGTCCAACTTCTCACGGACCTGGGATTCTCCGTGAACTACGCCAAGTCCCACCTGGTACCCGCGCAAAACGCACTGTTTCTGGGAGCGAAGCTCGACACAGTGTCCCTTCTGGCCTCCCCGTCGGAGGAAAGGACCAGGTCCATCCTGGGCAAGGTACAGCGGATGTTGGCTTCCAACGCGGCCAAGGTGAGGTCCATCAAGTCCCTCCTCGGAATGATGTCTTCTTGCATCTACCTCATTCCCATGTGCAGGCTCCGGATGCGCCCGTTGCAGGAGTTCCTGGACGCGCGCTGGATCCAAACGACGGGCGGCTTCAAGGAGAGGATCACACTCGACGAGAGTTTCCGCCGAGCGGTCCGGTGGTGGGGCACCCGCGCGCATCTGACGGCGGGCATGGACTTCCAGACCCCAGACCACCAGGAGACAGTGACCACGTATGCCTCCCTGGAAGGGTGGGCAGCGCACACCGAAAATCTGCACGCGAGAGGCCTTTGGCTCCCGACGGAGAAGTCCCTCCATATCAACGTCCTGGGGCTCCGTGCAGTGTTCTGGGCCCTCAGGTCCTTCCTTCCGTCCCTCAAGGGCAAGGTGGTGAGGATCTTCACCGACAACACCACCACCATGTTTTACATCAGGAAACAGGGCGGAACCAGGTCCCCAGCACTGTCCAAGGAGGCGCAGGACCTGTGGCATTGGGCCATCGCCCAAACGATGTTTCTGGTGCCGTTTCATCTGGCAGGGATAAAAAACACCATCGCCGACTCACACAGCAGGGAGCTGCGCTCCTGCCACGAGTGGGAACTACGGCAGGATCTAGTGGATCGCCTCCTCCGACGGTGGGGCACACCCCAGATCGACCTGTTCGCGACGGCGACGAACTCCAAGTGCCGGAGGTTCGCCAGCAGGTTTCCCCAGGCGAGGAGCATGGGCGATGCTTTCTCATTCCCCTGGGAGGGCCTGTTCCTCTACGCGTTCCCTCCTTTGCCACTGCTAATCCGGCTCGTCAACCAGCTCAAGAGGTCACGGTGCAGGATGATCCTCGTCGCACCTGCGTGGCCGAGGCAGATATGGTTCCCGGACCTTCTGGACTTGTCAACGTCCCCGCCAATCAAGCTGCCGGTGGACGCAGATCTACTCTCCAGGGAAGGAGGCGCCATCCTCCACCACGACCCGAAATCGCTGAACTTGCAGGCCTGGCTCCTGCAGCGCTAGAGTTTGGAGGATACGACATACCGGCCGACTGCAGAGAGGTTCTTGCAAAGGCCAGGGCGTCCTCGACTCTTAAATGCTACGGACACAAATGGAAGAGGTTCTCTGTCTGGTGCCACGCACAGAAGATTAACCCTCTACGGATTACGGCTCCCCAGGTACTGCCGTACCTGCTGACGCTGGCCAAAGCTGGACTGGCACACGCGTCCATCAAGATTCATCTTGCTGCGATCTCCCGATACACCAGAACCACGGGGCGGACGTCCTTGTGGTCTCATCGTCTGGTGAAAGAGTTCATGAAGGGACTGTTCAGATCGTTCCCGCCGGTGAAGGCTCCGGCCTCGGCGTGGGAGCTCAACGTGGTGCTGACCAAGCTCATGGGACCGCCGTTCGAGCCTCTGCACTCGGCCCCGTTGAAGTTTCTGTCGTGGAAAACAGCGTTTCTTGTGGCCATCACCTCCGCACGACGGGTGGGAGAGATCCAGGCCCTTTCCTGCAAGGCCCCGTACTTGACTTTTCACGACGCGAGGGTAGTGCTCAGGACGCACCCCTCCTTCATGCCCAAGGTACCGTCGGACTTCCATCTCAACGAACCCTTGGTGTTGCCTGTGTTCTTCCCGTCGCCTTCGTCGCCGGCTGAGAGGACTTTGCACTCGCTGGATGTGGCTAGAGCGCTGAAGTTCTACGTGGACCGCACGAAGTGTTTTCGGAAGACGTCACAACTCTTTGTGAACTTTGGACCTGTCAATCGGGGGAAGGCTTTCTCGAAGGCTTCCATTTCCAGATGGCTCTCCGGCTGTATCATGTACTGTCATCGGTTGGCAAACCGACCGCTGCTTGGCCGTCCGAGAGCCCATTCCACCAGAGCGATCGCAGCTACCACGGCGTTCCTTTCTGGTGTGCCCCTGCTGGACATATGTAGGGCTGCTACGTGGAGGTCGACGCACACCTTCATGAAATTCTACTGCGTTGATCGGGATTCCAGGGAGGAGTCCAGGGTCGGCCAAGCAGTGCTGCGCAACCTGTTCGCCTGAGGTGAGCCTGGTAAGGAGGTAAGATGCTTAATGTTGAGTTTGATGTAATGCTTAATGTTGAGCCTTTGCCCCCTCCCGTGGTTGTGCATGTGTGTACTGCTATGTATTCTTTATTCATGAGCATGTGAATCCATGCCAGACCCCATGCTGGAGAAGGAACAAGTTACTTACCTGTAACTGTTGTTCTCCAGCATGGGTCTGGCATGGATTCACATGCGAACCCTCCCGCCTGCCCCTCTGCGGCTCTTCACTTGGTCATACTGCCACTTCACGTGCTTCCAAATCTGAAGATGGCTGCCAGAGGCGGTGCTTAGGTAGAGGGCAGTCATTGGCTGTGGTCAGTATGACGCAGAGACCAGTGATTGGTTACTACTACGAAAGACAGATCAGAAACAAAACTGATACTGGTTTTTTCTTTACCAAGGATTCCCAGCCTGACGACGGGGAATATTCATGAGCATGTGAATCCATGCCAGACCCATGCTGGAGAACAACAGTTACAGGTAAGTAACTTGTTCCTTCTGTCGAGGTCTTCGAGGCCTCCGCCTTTGTTTTCGACGTCACGCTCGAAGCCTTCGACGTCGGCGACGTTTTCGAGGCTGATAATGACAAGTTCGGCACCCTCTGCCTTGGAAATGGGATTTACTCCCTTTATGAGTTCAGAACAATTGAGAACTATGTCCTCCATTTTGGAAGAGGGTGAAATGTCTGAACAAGAAGACACATTTGAGTTGCAGGGACCTGTAACCCCAATTAGAGAGGATTTTTCCTCTGAAGAGCGCAGGTTAAGGGATCTTCATGATTCCTTACATGAGGCAAGTGGGTTAGACACTTCCCCTGAGGTGGCGTTTGCTAAGCCAGACCCGGGGGAGCATGCTGAAACCCCCTATAGAGCCTTAATGGCCAGGATCACAGAGTTCATGGGGTGGTCTGCACCTTCACAATCTTTCCAACAAGATGACCACACGGATATTCTTGACAAAGGCCCACAGGAGGATCCTGTGGTGCCTTTTCATAAAGCTCTTCAGAGAAAGATCATGTCAAACTGGGAAACCCCAGATGTAGTACCAGCAGTAAATAAAAAACTGTCTACAAAGTACAGTGTATCTTCTACAGACCCAGAGTTTTTGTCTAAACACCCATCCCCAGAAAGTCTGGTGGTACAGGCAGCATCCTCTACCGATGTCAAGACGGCTTATCCTACCGTCCCACAGGACAGGGACGATAAAAAAATACGACGCTATGGCAAAGAAAGTCTTTTCAGCATGTAGCATGGCGTTAAAATCTGTTAATGCTACTTGCACCCTTGCTAGGTTCAGCCATACACTTTGGGAGTGTGCTTCTACAGCGGCTGACTGCATCCCGGAGGGAGAAGAAAGGGATGCGTTCCTGAATATTATACAGGACGGTAAAGACGCTATGTGCGAATCCCTCCAGACGGGCATTGATTCGGCTGACAGTATCAGCAGAGCAATGGCGGCAAGTACATCAACCAGGAGATTTGCTTGGTTGAGAAAGTCTGGTTTTGCCCCAGATGTGCAAGCCAGGCTCTTGAACATGCCATTCGATGGCTCTTCTTTGTTCGGGAAAAAGGCGGATGACAGTTTAGAAAAACTGCAAACTTCAAAAGCAGCAGCAAAATCCCTAGGAGCTGCAATCCGTCAGACTCCTTTTCGTCCCACAGGAACCTCTGCGAGGGGCAAGTCCTTTCGCTTCTACTCCGCATTCGGAAGAGGTAGAGGACGACCGGCTCAAAGGGGACAAAGAAGAACTACCCGAGGTGGACGGGGTAGATATTCAAAAGCCGCAGCAACAGCAGGTACCTCTTTACCATCGGCATCTGCATCAGCCGCCCCAAAACCACTCTGAGGACTTCCCTCACGGGACACCTGTAGGAGGCAGGTTGACTCAACATCTGGCGGTATGGCAGGCTATCACGTCAGATGCTTGGGCATTGGAAACAGTTGCCCAAGGTTACTGCCTGCCTTTCCTACGTATACCTCAGAGTCATCCACCGGGGATCAGCTCTCGGAAAGCTCCAGATCCGCTCCTCTTGCAGGAAATTTGGGACCTGCTAGAGAAAGGTGCCATAGAACCGGTACCTGTAGCGGAGAGGAACAAGGGCTGGTACTCC